>NC_090440.1:773017495-773320525 GCF_031143425.1 Pleurodeles waltl | reverse complement strand
AACGATGCAACACCCACTTGCGGCTGCTGAAATCAATGCAAACCCCATGCAGTGGGGATTCTTGTCCTCATGCGGCTGATTTTTGCAAACAACATTGCTGGGCATCAAAGTCAATGTGATGCCTTCCAGTTGCCGTGCTGCCCCAGGGACGAAGGGGGCGGCGCTTCAAGCTTCAGACGCGCTTCTTCAGTGCGATAGTATCCCCATGGCACGGGACGCCTTCCAGTTGACGCACTGCCCCAGGACGCTCCGATCGATTCCCGGGCCAAGGGCGGGCCCTTCTGTGCGAGGAAAAGGCAGGGCTGCCCCCCCCCGCACCAGGAAGAGGCAGGGTTGGGCCCCACCCTCTTGGTTTTTCAACAGCAATCCTTCTACATTGGTGAGTTGCTGAAAACTATCTAACATTTAAGTCTTGGCCCTTCCTAGTGCTCCCTCCCCCGGGGGGGTTACCTGAAACTATCCTGATCCTAGGCCCTGCGAGAAGGAATGGGAAAAAGGAAACCGTGTGGCAAACAAAATGGGCTGGGAGGGATTAGAAAGCTCCCCAGTCATTCAGCTGAGAACTGCACCATGGACCAAATAGATGAACTCATTGAGGAAGTGGAAAGCTTGTTACCCCCAAAGTCCAAAAATTCTGGAAAGAGGGGGGCTTAAGTATTGCTGAAAAACATCAAATCATTCTTTGAAACCTCAAGCAGAGGGTCTCAGCTTAAGACAATAAAGAGGAATCAGCCAGAGGTTATTTCCTCTACAATCCTTGTATCCCCTATTGATCATCCACAAGTGAGGCTGCCCGTTCCACAGGTGCATATAGAACCCATTATAGAGTGCTCTAATCGCTTTGCACCACTAGTAGAGTTGAGGACTAGTAGCGATGATTGTAAAGATATGCAAACAGAGGAGACACTCAACCAAGTAGACAAACTGGGGGAAGATTTTATTGGGACTCAACTAACCCACCTGACAGGCGAGATTGTGATTCTACGAGATTATATAGAAACCTTGAGCACGATGCTGCACGAGAAACTGGATGGTATAACTGCAATAATTGGGAAGATAAAGAAAGTGTCTCCTGTGCCAAAAATTGATCAGCCGCTGTACCTCTAATCTTACCCAGCAAAATTCACATCCCTGATGTGGATAGGGAAGAGAGAGAAAATACGCTGCCAACAGGAGATTGTGGGAAACACTACCCGCAGGTATATGTAGCCCCAGCTGTAGCCACAAAAAGATCAAGTCACACCAAGCTAACAGAAGAGGATGGGCAAGTCTTTCACCATAAACCAGAGTGGCAGGCCACTAGGAACAGAGACAAATTTTAGAAATCCACCCAGACCTATAACGGAGGAAGACAGTAAGATTTATATTTGACAAACGTTCCCAAGTTAACCCAGGGTACAAATGAATCTCGGGACACACTTATAAACAAAGTAACCTACTGGATCATGAAGAAAAGGGAATGTAGATTAATCATACGAGAAGATATAACCCATGCTCAGAGACAACTAGGTGAAGGTTCAGTGTCGGATTTCATAGGCTTGAAGCTAGCGAACCAAAACTTAGTAGAGGGGTTATTATCCCTTGAACAAAGATCAAGACCTGGTGCCCCGTCACACATAAGAGTTAAACTGACAATTCCCCTATCACCTGGAAGCAGTTGTTGTGGGAATAACCGAAGATCCTCACTTCCCCAACACCCACACCGCTCCAACTCAGACCCAATTGTTGAAATATATAATGTTGATTGAATGAAGGCCCAGCTCCCAACTACATCGGACACGTACCCCATACCGAGTTACGATACAATTAGGCTTATAGCAAGCAATGTAGGAACAAAGGAAACAACCTATCAGATCCCCTTTTGTGCCCCCTGGGACCGGGGGGAGGGAAGTAACCACTAACCTACATGAGGAACCAGAGAGTGGGTTTGAGTTGGGAGGGCATGATAACGATCCAATAAATTTTTATGTTGGAATGTGGCAGGCCTGAAATAAAAAATAAGTGACCCAGAATGGTGTAACTTTATAGATCAGCACCAAGTCGTTCTTCTCCAGGAAACGTGGGCATCACAACTGATGTATAAAACAGGTTACCTTACCTTCCAGAAGCTTGCTCGCCCATCTCCATCTGAGAGAATCTCAGGAGGATTGGTAATCTGGTTAAAACAAGACTTATTCCCAAAGGTAAAGGAGATATACAGCTCTAACATGGATATCTTGGCTGTGGAACAAAGTATTAGGAAACAAAGGGGGTACACCCGTATAGTGATTGTAAATATTTACATCAGACCTGCGTCACTAAGCATATAAACTTCTATGCTGAATTATCTTTCAGATTTCTTGATCCAGTTGCCTGGGGGAATGGGTCTAATTGTAGCTGGGGATTGCAACAAGCAACTAAGCTTTAAGGAAGACCTCATACGACTAGGAAACCAGTATGCAGACCTTTGGGATAGATCAGGCCCAGTGCAAAAAGTGACTAGGCACACTGTGGGAGTGGCAGCCCTGCTAGAGAATTTAACAACTAATGCAGGGCTAAGGCAGGTTAACAGGAACACCAATTCAGACACCCCGGCTGCACCCACGTGTAAAAGAGTAATTTATGCAAGTCTTCTGGATTACATCTTTGTAGACAATATGCTTTGGCCATCCCTTAGTGATATGGTAGTTATCCCTAGGGCTGACAGCAATCAACAAGCCCTTTGTTTTGTCTTCACAGCTTCCCTATTCAGAAGCAACAACTTAGCCCCATGGGTGACGGGTAACAACGTAATGGCGACTATTGATAAGAAGAATGTCAGGCAGGCAGCGGTGGCAAACAACACAAAGGTCCAGGCTGAAATTTACTATATAGTCAAAGAGAGTCCATCCCCCTTGATGTCTACCGACTTTTTATCCGTGGACTTTATTCAGCTTCACTGCTGCCTGATGAATCGGTTGAGACCCCTCTTTGTGGTAACAAGGAAAAGAGGGAATGAGACAGGCAAATCATTGAGGGGGTTTACCAGTTCTTGTCGCCAGGCGAAATCCCAGCTGTTGAGAGTATTGCAAACAGGGAACAACTCTGAGATAAGGGTGGCAAATAATTCATACAAAATTACCTTAAAAAAGGCCAAAAACTAGTGGGAAGACTCCAAATGGGAAACTTTAGTTGATGCCCTCCGTGAAGGTGACATTAAATTATTTTGGAAGATGGTGGCAGAGAGGAACAACCCCCAGAAAGAGTAGAGTGATCCATCAATTCAGCCTGAAAGATGGGTGTCACATTTTGAGGATCTTTACAGAGAAGGTTCCAGTAGCAGCAGCAATGTATCCCCACCAACACGTACTGAGAATTATATTGCCTTTAATCCACGTGTTACTAACTCAGATTCTTCAGGTTTTCATTTGGCCCCTTTCGCCTTGAAGGATACTGTTTTGGCACTCCAATCACTGCGAAAAGTAAAGGCTCCGGGCCCAGACGGTATACCAGGCGATTTGCATTGATCATGTCCTGGAACTTGGACGTTGTACCTAAACACTTTAAGCTATGCTATCGTGAGGGGAGGTGATTTCCCCCCAACGTGGCGAGGAGCAACAATAGTCCATATCTATAAAAAGGGGGATAGAGATTCACCAGGTAATTATAGACCAATAAGTCTAATCAACATCAGCCAAAAGGTGTTCTGTAATCAGGTCCTAGCTAGGTTGCATTCTTGGATCAATGATCATTCGATCCTTTCAGATTTCCAGGCTGGCTTTAGGAAGGGGGTCAGCACGATAGACCAGGTCCTTAGATTTAAACTTCTATGTTGGAAGTACCTAATGCTAAAAAGGGACCATTTGTATGTTGCCTTTATTGATTTAAGGGCTCCATTTGATTTAGTTCCACGAGAGCTCCTATGGAGCGTTTTGGAATACTACAAGTTAGACAGTGAACTGCTGAGGCTGATAAAACATCTTCACAAGAGAACTTATGCTAGGGTCTGATGGACCCAAGGTGGCGATCTGACATCCTCAATCACCATTGCTAGAGGGGAAAGACAGGGGTGTGTTTTGGCTGCCACCCTGTTTAGCTTCTATATCAATGGTGCAGTAGAACAACTAATGCGGTGTAACCATGATGCTCCTAAGCTAACAGGAGTACCTGTCCCAATTCTCATGTTTGCTGATGATAACCTATTGATATCAAGAACCCCACAGGGACTCCAAAACGTATTAGACGTATTCTCAATGTTATGTGAGAAGAGGGGCTTTGAAATTAACCCAGATAAAACGTAGTTTATGGCTTTAAACTGCATTAGACATTTAGGGGGAATATGTCAGTTGGGGGTTTACCCATTGAACAGGTTAGACAATTTGATTATCTGGGGATAAGACTATCTGACTGACGGAAGAGTGTTGTTGCCCTCCAGCAGTGGTCAGTGGTGATCGGAAGGAAAATCAAACATTCTATGGGAGGGCAAATATTGCCAGTGATTAAGGTATATAAAGCTGCTGCACCGTCAGCTGAAATCTACGGCGCCGAACTGGGGACATTGTCATTCTCAGACACTGACCTTGGTTGTAAACAAGTTTATACTTTCTGTGTTACATTTACCAATAAGTACGCCACTTATTCCTCATAGGTTTGATCTAGCACTCAATCAGATCCATAAAGTAATTGCCTTGAGACCACTCACATATTGGGTGCGTCTCTGGTTCTCTGAGTACTTGGTATCTTATCAAACAGCCGTAACAGAGTTAGTAACACTCAATGGTGTGGTATCTATCCCTTGGTTCAAACATATTAGAGTCCTGTATCGCTGTATTAAAATGGAGGAGTTACGGAGATCCCCCCATCTTATAACAAAGGAACCAATATCATGTTTAAAGCAATGCTATTGGAAGATGGTTCAGACCCAGACATGGTGTAGTCAGAAATCAGGTAGTAGAATAGATACATTTTTAATCCACAAATGTTCACTGAAGTTTGAACACTACATGGACAATATCCAATCGGCTCAGATTAAAACCCTTTTTATTAAATTTAAATTGGGGATTCTGCCACTGAATTATTTTACTTCAGGGTGGAACAAAGCTAATTGTGCTTCTTGTTTTTGTTATTACTGCCCGATGCAAGTTGAGACTCTGGACGACTTTTACCCAAGATACTCCATTCCTAGGAGGAAGTGGATTATTCCCTAATGCAGGCTCTTTGGTGTAAGGAGCCACAGGGAATCAATCACTTTGTATATTGACAAATGATTCCAGTGATAAGGTTGTGTTTGCTGTAATAAGGTAACTTCAATGTGCCTGGGTTGTGAGATCTAGGGAGAGCTCTCACTTGGTTGGTTTGTAACACTATTAAGACAGTTGGTTGGTACTGTGATTTATAAGATGACATTGAGAAGTAATGGATTTACTAGTGAGATTACTAGTGAGGTTTTATTAATTCAGTGATTTTATGCATTTTGATTTTAATTATGTTTCACGTTTTTAAATGAGTTTTTATGAATAACATGTATTTATTGTCTTGTAATTGCTTTTATGGCTTTCAGCCAAAATAAAGTTATTATTATTATTATCAATGTGAACCTGTATGGATACGAGGTGCCTGTCGAGAAATCGAGGCATTGTTCTCTTGCAGGAGAGAAAAACAACGCATCCCCTACCCGACGGACGAAGAAACAAAGCACGGCCTAACTTGCGAATGAGGAATCGACGCATCGCTGGCTCTTCCGACGCATGCATGCCCATGCGCTTTTATTTTTAACGAAAACCAGGTACTTTGTGTAACATTAACGCATCCATTGTTTTCTATTGAGTAAGACTCTTTATTTAAAAAATTTATAACTTGACTTGTGTATGTTGGATATTTGTCATTTTGGCCTTGTTTGATTTAGATAAATATTGGCTCTTTTTCTAAATAGGTGGGTTGTCCAGTTTGTAGTGTTTTCATTGTATTACTGTGTGTTTTGGTACAAATACTTTACACATTGCCTTTGAGATAAGCCTGACTGCTTGTGCCAAGCTACCAAGGGGGTGAGCAGGGGTTATCCTAAGTGTGTATCTCCATTGCCCTGGCTAGAGTGAGGGTCCCTGCCTGGACAGAGCGCAAACTGACTACCAACCAGAGAACCCATTTCTAACAGAAAGGAGTTACATATAGACAGTTCAGGAGGAGATCTTTCTTCAAACACTTATTATAAATTGCTTTATGTGTACATTGATACAATGGACACAAAGAACTGCAACATCTGTACACAATTGCCTGCATCAGTTAGTGAGGGAATTACATATCATAGTCTTCCCTTGATATATGGTATTTCATGTAGTTTGTTGATGATTTTGTGAGAACAGGGACACTTTTAGTATTATAACTGTCATTATGATCTTGTCTTTTCAGAAGTAGCCATTATGAGACACCTTAATAAAGTTTCCAAAGGAAAAAAGTATAAAGACAGTTGGGGGGGGGGGGGGTTCTATGAGCCAACGTGACATTTGTTACAGTTTATGGCTATAGAAATAATTTGACCTGTATTCTTATCCCAGTAGAAAAGACATTTTTAGGACAAGTTGAAGACACAAGAAAAACGATGAAAACAAAGGCAGAGAGAGGAGTAGTTGTACGTAGTTGGGGAAAAAGAAGAAACAGCCCATTCAGCAGCAGGAAGTCAAGCTATATTGATTTTAGATTGGCAACATGTAGGAAAATTATGTGTATTTAGACCCATGTCACAAACCGACACAACATTCGTAGGGATAAGTGAGTGCAAACATGTATTTAAATTTCAGAGTAGTTGAACATTTATGTTGACTAGAAAAAATCCAGCAATTCCAAGAGTTTATTTAATTTGTGGAAAGCATGCTTATTTTAGATTGCCGAAAGAATAGTATGGTACATAATATTTGGGAATAGTTTTTCCAAAAATAATAGACATGCAATAGTGCAGTAAAATGACAAATCAATGATAGGCTTTTTTGGCAATTTATTTCAAAATACTTTAAGCCATTGCCTTGTTTGTGATCTTGAAAATCAAATCCAGTGAGCTCACCAACAGCCACAAGACTGAAGAAACTCAGACAGGTTTGAGTTAATTGCTAGCAGTCTAAAACCAGAGAAATAACACAAAAGTACAACCCCCACCTCTGAAGTTAGATTCAGCCGGAAGAGTATAATTTGCGGGTAGGACAGACATGCAACAAGGGACCGGAATACCTCAACCGACGCCTCAGCTTCTACGTCCCCAGCCGCCTCCTCCGTTCGTCTGGCTTCGCGCTCGCTGCCGTCCCTCGCATCCGCCGCTCCACGGCGGGTGGGAGGTCTTTCTCCTTCCTGGCAGCCAAGACCTGGAACTCCCTCCCCACCAGCCTCAGGACCACCCAGGACCACTCCGCATTCCGGAGACTCCTAAAAACCTGGCTTTTCGAGCAGCAGTAACCCCCCCCTTTCCCCTAGCGCCTTGAGACCCGCACAGGTGAGTAGCGCGCTTTATAAATGTTAATGATTTGATTTGATTTGACATGCGGACACAAGAAAAATAAACTCAAGTTATCGACTGCTTTAGGAAGGTGTTAGAGGAGGCACAGATTCAGTTGGTCACACACTAAACATATGCAGCTTTTTGTGTGGTGGAAGGACAGAGAACACTGAGGTAATTCAAGCACTCTAACGTATGTTATACTTTATATTTTACTGTACCAAGTATGCATCACCAATACAGTAGCATAGGACCTCTCTCTACAGGTCTCTTTCTACTTCCAGGTTGTCTCCCCACTGGAACTTGGTGACAAGGTAACATTCCAGTTTAATGACAAACATTGTAACTGCTATGTCAGGCTCTCATGTCATTAGCAGTGATGGCTGGTGACATTTAAAAGTGATGGGACGTAAAAGTTTGGGATAAGAGTCGGGCAAGACGGCTGACCAGCAGCACTACAAGAGTGCTCTCGGCCCTGGCTTATTTATCCTGCATGATCCTGCCATCCTGGGCCCCCGCAGACCCTGCAGAAGGGTCCTGGCCAACCCTGGGGCAGAGGGGAGCACATGAGGAGCAATAAAAAACAGAGGCAAGCACCACAATTGCGCCGCAGGGGAGAGCATGTGGAGAGCGCCCTACCCCAAGATGGCAGCCGCGATCGCGATCCAAAAGCCAGGCTAAAGTTGGCTGAATGAGGCGGTAAATCGCCGCGGCCTAGAAGAGCATGACCCTGACCGGGGGGTCCTTTATAGTGAGGAGTCAGCTGTAATCTGGTGCTGCGACCCCTTTTTCCCCCCTCCCCCTGAATGGATTGCACGGAGCTGGAGGTGGGCCCTCCCACTGGCCTGGAGGCCCATTGAGGCGCTTTTGAAGCAGCAAGGTGCAGTTTGTTTTCCTGCTAAGGTGGGCGCCCGGGCTGCTGGAGTCATACAGAGCTGCACTGGACTTACAAAGGTAGTTTGGGCCAGTCACTGGACTACTTTCGGGGGTGCACTCCCCTGCAGCGGTGTTCTGACTGGGTGGCCCTGTGTTGTCTGGCTCCTGGAGTGCGGGACTGGCTGGTTGTGAGACGGCTACATTGAGCCGAGTACGACGCTTGCACTGCTCTTGCCTGTGCCGGCATCCACCCTGGAGTGGTTCCGTGAGGGTGAGACAGTTAGAGACCGAGCGGCGGTGCGTGGTGAGGATACAGAATTCGACTGCTTGCACTGCGCCTGGAAGTGTGGCGCCCGACATTAGACGTATTCGTTTGTAGCAGGCGCTCCATCAGGTGTGCACCATAGGCAAAGACAGAGCGAATAAGGGAACGCAGCAAACTCGGATGGACCAATACACAGCGCAGAGTTCAGGAGCGGAGCCCACCGGGACGCAAATCCTGGCTGCTATTGAGTTATCTAGTCATGCAATGCAAACTCAGATTGCGGCCATAGCGGTCGATGTCAATCTACTGAGAGCTGATTTGAGGGTAGTGGCGGAACAATCTGTGGCCACTGAGCAACAAGTGACATGCATGCAGTCTGATATGGACACACTGAAGGCCTCAGTGGCAATCCTCGAAGCTAAAACGCAAAAATTGGAAGCATGGGCCAGGTGTAACCTCCGTATAGTGGGCTTCCCCGAAGGTGTAGAGGGGGTGAATGTTGAGGCCTTCCTAGAAGACTGGATCCGCAAATCGTTGCCTGATGCTCCCTTGTCAGCTGTATTTGTGGTGGAGCGTGCACACAGGGCCTTAGCACCGCCACCCCCGCCACGAACGATCATAGCCAAGTTCCTTAACTATAGAGACTGCAACGTAATTGTACAGGAGGTGCGCAAACATGGAGACCCTACATTTGAGAATCACAGCATCTACTTTTTTCCTGACTACACCAGGACGGTGCAGCTCCAAAGACAATCATATACTGGTGTTAAACAGAAGCTAAAACAATGGGGCTATACTTATATGTTGCTGTATCCAGCCAAGATGAAGGATCTCCGTGCGGGCCACTCACATTTCTTTCAGTCTCCTGAAGCAGCATGTGACTGGTTGGAGCGGAATGATGGTACAGGAACGCCGGAATCCCTGCATGGGGAGAGTAACGGGAGACCCTGAGGGACAGCGGAAGTGCATACTGCAGCACACAGAAGTTCCTAGGCTCCATTGTGCCGGCCATGGAAGCCGAGTGATTGCTCACTCGGACGGTACCCTGAGTCTTGAACGTAGGAAACAGGAACGCAACAAAGCTAAACTGTTGGTCCAAACTGTCACGTTGGAGGCATCCTCACACTCCAGTCCCCCTGTGTCACGGGCAGACTGTCTCCAGAAGTAGAAAATGAGGACACCTGAGTGATTCACTGGACCTTCCGCTGTGGTTGGAGTCAAGTACTTTGGTTCTGGATTGATGCTCGGGGTCTTACCTCTGATGGCTCTACTCTCTCTCTCTCTCTCTCTCCTATTTACTGCTACCTTTTGGTGCTGGGGGGTGGGGGTCCGGGTTGGTGACTGGACTGGGGGCCATGGCGGAGTGGTAGGGCTGTGCTACCCCCCTCATTAGTTAACTTTTTGGGCACAGTGTGTGTGCGGGACAGGCGACTGGTGTGTGGTGGGAGTGTTGAAGCGCAGTCTAGACTTGAATCTGGCTATCAAGTGGGAACAGCGATTGCTCCCCACTTCTGGGCTCTAGAAGAGATAGCGGGATACACACACAATTGGGCAGACACTAGTTGTGGGAGGTGTTTATCTGGGGTGGGATGGGGGAATTTCATGCGGGTTCTAGTTGGAATTGGAGTTCTGTTTTTGACAGTGTGAGTACTGTGGGCATTCTTCTGTTGAGGAGTCATCGACTTATCTGGTTGTGCATGCACCAGGCCGGGGACTGTGTTGGGGGGGCTGCATGTGGGTGGGGGCGGTCAGGAGCTATAGAGGGGCATGTGGAGTGGAACAGAATATGGTGGGCACCCTGACACGCATGGTGACATGTAATGTTAGAGGACTGAATTCCTTTGTGAGGCACTACAGAGTACATACATATGTTAGGTGGCTTGGTGCACATATTGCTCTCCTACAAGAGACTCATTTGGTAGAGAATGAAGCACAAAAAGAGCAGAAAAAGTGGAGGGGGCAGCTTTATGCGGCGACCTATTTATCCTACGCTAGGGGGGTTTCTATTTGGGTTGCCTCTGGGACTCCCTTTAAGTTAAGAAGTCTAAAAGCAGATGTGAAAGGCCGATGCATATTCTTACATGGCGTACTAGATAGCCGAGAGCGCTGCCTCTTGAATATTTATGCCCCTAACACTGATGATGCGGGGGTCTATCATCAGCTCTAACATTAATTAATATCTTACGCTGAGGTGCCCATTCTGTGGGTTGGTGACTTTAATTGCGTCCTAGACAGAGCACTAGATAGGGACCCGCCAAAGATGAACACTGAAACGCCAAATTGCAGAACCTTATGAGGAATCTACATTTTGTAGATGTGTGGAGTGAAATGCACCCCACATCCAAAATATTTTCGTGTTACACGTCCACCCATGGGGCTTAAAGCCACCTGGATAACAGTCTCTTTGCCAATGATGGCTCACTTGATGTCCGCCGAGTTGTTTACCAGGTCCGGTTCTTATTGTACCATGACCCCTCCTTTTGGAATGTGAAAAACACATACCCAAGCTTGCGATTTCCCTGTGGCATTTGAGTCCTGACTTACTAGCCGATCCTGAATATAAAAAAGATCTTCAGGGTGTGCTGAATGGATATTTTAGTGCAAATTGGGGTACGGCTGTGACCTGAGGCATGGAATGGGAGGCACTGAAATTAGTTATCAGAGGGGAAAGCCTTAGTAAAACATATGGTATCAGGAAATGCCTGGACTGGAAGCGCACACAGCAAGAAGACGTATTGGCAGCAATACAGCGCCAAGTAGATAATGGCGACGCTTCTGAGTCGGATTGTCTTGAGTTGCAAGGCAAAATTGTGGACCTCTGGGATAAACTGGATAATTATGTCTGCCAGAATTATAGGCAGAGGCTGTTTCGGGAGGTGGACCGCTCAGGCGTATGTTGGCTTAGCTCCTCCCACGGGAGCGTCCCATCCCCATTATCCAGATGCTCTCCGGTTCTTCTGGGGAAAAGATTTTAGGACATTACGAGTGAATTCGCACCTGCAGAATATTTATGCCTCACCATTGAGTATGGGTGTGACCCGGATACAGGAGTACTTGGATGGTCTCCCGATGTCTCACCTTACGGAAGCCCAGGTGGAGGAATTGGAGGGGGAGGTGTCATTGGAAGACCTAGTGGAGGCGCCTGGTTCTGACGGGCTACCAGTCGAATTTTACCAAACCTATTCCGCTGTGATTCTTCTGCGTTTGTTGGAAATACTTCATGAGGCGCGAAGTCAGGGTCTTCTTCTGGAGAATATGAGGGAAGCATTGATAGTCATGCTACCGAAACCAGGGAAGGAAGCTGATGACCCAGGCTCCTATAGACCGTTGTCCATGCTAAATGTTGATGTTAAATTATTAGCTAAAGTTTTGGCTTCTCATTTGAGTCGAGTGGTGACACACTGAGTACAAGGAGATCAATGCGGATTTATACCGGGGAGGGGGACTTATATGAATATACAGTGCTTATCACATATACTACACGAGATTCGTGACTCAGTGTTTCCCACAGCTCTGGTGGCTCTAGATACAGAGAAAGCATTTGACACCTTATCCTGGGAATACCTATGGTAAGTGATGCGCAGGATGGGCATAGGCCCCGTCTTTCTATCCTGGGTGCTTCTTTTGTATACAGCACCTCGTGCGAGAGTACGTGCGGGGTGATAGTGTCAGATTCCTTTATTATCGAACGAGGCACATGGCAGGGATGCCCCTTATCACCACTGCTGTTCGTGTTGGCTATGGAGCCTCTGGCCATACAACTACCGACTGGCCTGGATAGGTGGGGCATCCGTGTGGGGACGAGAATGCATATAATATCACTGTATGCAGATGATGCTCTGGTGTACGTCACAGACCCGGAGAGGTCAACCCCCCTCTTGTTGGGTATGACAGACATTTTTGGGCCTCCGAGTTAATTGGCAAAAAACAGTGTTATTCCCGATGGCAGGTCTGTCGACAATGGCGGCGTCAGAGTTACCCCGATAGGGTCTGTCCTGGGAGACTGAGTCCTTTTCATATTTAGGCATCCAGGTTACACACTCCCCAAAACTGCAATTTACTTTAAAGACGGGAAGAGTGCTGGAGGGCCTCCGTGCCTCTATTCAATTCTGGACCTCTCTCCCATTACCGGTTATGGGTAGAATCGCACTTAATAAAATGATCTTACTTCCTCTGGGCATGTATGTTATGCAGAATTCACTCTGTGAGCTCCCCCTTTCGCTATTCCAACAGCTTGATAAACTGCTATTATCCCTAGTCTGGGTGGGCAAAAGATGTAGAGTCCGCATGGAAGTCTTGAAGTTAGACCTGGTTAGTGGAGGCCTGGGGCTGCCAGACCTATATTTATATTACCTAGCTGGGTTACTGCAGTATGCAGTCCAGTGGTGTGAGGATGCCCCCAATTGGGAAAAGGACTTGTTAGCTGGCTCCGCCTGTGTGGAGCGCCTCCCGCATATACTAATGGGTGGCTCTGGGGTTCCGCAGGGTGCCCCCTACCTGGTGGAGCAGGTATCGAGTGCTTGGGAGAGTGCAGTTGTGCGGGTTCTGCGCAAGGCCCCGTACTCACACCTGCTTCCAATATGGTGGATCTGACCCTTTGTTAAGGCTGCTGAGGTGATGGATTTAGCGAAGTGGCACGCAGGGGGTTGTAATTATGTGGGTGACTTGTATCACAATGGCACATTCATTATGAGGGACGAGGCAGAATGTCTGTTTGGAATAGGTCAGAGGCAGTTCCTACAGTATACAAACATTTCGCAGACGGCCAGAGAGATTTGGACGTCCTTTCCGGATGAGCCGGCTGAATACCACCTCCTGGTGATACTTCTTGATCCTGGAGGTGACTGCGGTCTCCTGTCCCGAACTTATAAAGCACTCAAGGGTGACAGGCTAACTGGCACACAGGGGATTAGGGGCCACTGGGAAGCTGGCCTGGGAATGGCACTCACGGATGGGGAATGGAATAGAGAGTTCTCTGGTGCAGGATGGGACTAGCAATGCTAGATTTAAGCTGACACACTTCTATTACTTGCATAGAGCATACCTGACGACTCAACGCTTGCATAGAATATTCCCCTCAAGGCCTGACAGCTGTGGCCACTGTAGAGTGCTGTCAGCTTCATTTGATCACATAACGTGGGTCTGTGGCTCTGTCCAACCCTTTTGCCGTCAAGTAGTGAAGACATTGAGGAAGGTGACGGCTGTGAGAGTGCAGGCGACAATGAAACACTGCCTGCTCCCCATCCCTAAAAAGGGTCGTAAAATGGCATATAGATTTGCACAGCTGGGGCTTATATTGGCGAAAAGGGGCATTGAGATCCTATGGGTTACCCGCACCCACTGCTGCATGTTGCTTGGCTGAGTGACTTAGCTGAATGGGCTACCGCAGAGGAATGTCGCCTACGAAAGGTTTGAGTGGATGAGTATGCTGACGGTGATTTGTGGATCTGCCATACCATTATTAATGAGTGGTCTGGTGTGCAGGAGAGCAAGGGGGAGGGCCCCTTAACAGACGTTTCTGCTAGCTGAGCTCTGGGCATAGTTAGGCCATTTGAGGAATGAGTTTGGGGGTTAAAGGGGCATAGATGTGAGTTTTGTTTTTTTATGGGAGGGTGCGCTTCCAACGTTGGCTTTCGGTGTGGGGGTCTTCATGAGTGGACCCTCCTCCTCACCTTAGTTCCTGACTTGTTTATGGGCTGTTGTTAAGCTGCCCCCCCCCAGGCGTCCCATCAACTGCATATGCTTGATGCCTTGGATGAATGATGGACATTTGTTGCTCTCTCTTCTGATCTGTCGGTGCTTACTATAATTACAGTGTTCTGTTTGATGGTTAATGTATAGAAATATACTGCACTGAATTTGTAGGGGTTGGCGCCACTAATCGATGTGCTTGCTGAGTTTGTGGTGGTTGGGTCAACCTAGCCTATTACCATTAATGTCTTATTTCTCCATGCTCGCTAGATTAAAGCACAATGTGTAGACTCGGAGTTGGGGTTTCTAAACTGGTGTTGACATTGGCTGTGTGGCTGAACTGTAATTTCCCCCTGAAAGTAATATGCTATAATGTAGTGCATAGTTATAGTGCATAGTTCTATGCATAAATAAACAATTAAAAAAAAAAAAGTTTGGGATGAGAGTCCTGTGGTGAGAGCACATAGTGTGCAAGCTTGACCGCCATAAGAGGGGTTTGATGGAGTTTCTCCCTCAGAACATTTTTGAAAAAGTTAAAACTTTAAAGTGGGTAGACTTGTGAAAAGGACACAGATGTTTGTGGGCATTTTTAACTTCTACAGGTATCAATGTATCGCTCAAAATAACTAAGATTATTAAAAAGTGTGGAGTAGCGGTTGCTTTTGTTTCCTTATCTCTCCCTGGCCAGCCGACGGCTTTGTCAGGCACATTAGGACTTAGACTCAAAGTAAGGCAAACAGAGTCAGTCACACCAGGGCTCAGGGCCATACAGCTATTTTCACAGAGAGCCGCGCTGGCACAATATTGCCTCAATGCGATAGCACCTGCTCCACTTTAAATTTTATTTTTTAAATCAAACGGTGTGAAAATTGCTATTTTTAACTTGGTCCACACTCCTCAGCCCCAAGTGGGGCACTTGCACCAGGCTTCACTATCACTATCACTATCACACTTCACTGTTGTATAGAGCACTAGTATAAACAATAGAAGCAAACTGGTAGTCATAAAAAGCACTCGAGTAGTCCCAGCAAGATTGCGCTGCGTAGGAAATGTAAAGGGAAAGTAGTCCAGAAACCTTGCAGAAAACATGGAGCCTCGTATGTTTTCAGTAGTTGGCCGGTGCTCTCGAGGAGCGATAAACACTGGAAAAGGCATGACATATGCATGCCTTTCACTAATGACATCAAGCGAATTTTAAAAGGCAGGCCCATGAACCAACAAGAGTGACAGATGTGACATGGGCATGCTTAAAAGCCCACAGAGAGATTACAACAGGGACAGAGTGCTTGTGTGTGTATTTTCATCCTTTCTCGTTTTTTATCGCTATTTGTTCACTTCTGTCGCCTCTAATTACAATGTATATTAAGAAAAATAGTACAAACATAAGAATGACTCACTCAAACCCTTTCACGTATCACACTTTACCAATCTTCTAGGCACTTATTGGCTTTGAAAAGACATTGCTATAAACCAACCCCTTTGAAGAGGATATGTAATCTCACAATTTTCTTAATTTCAGTACATTAGGACATGGTTTACAGAGGATTTGCTCACATGGTATGCGTAAGTGCAATGGCTTCCCTCACCAACTCCTCTGTGAAGCAAGCCATGACTTCATTCCACAGAAAGGCCTTTTAAAATATGAAAAGTACTTTCACACTGTAATGAAAAAGAGTGAAAGATGGACTGCGTCACTGGTGTGTGTTTTTTTGGGGCCCTAACAGGAGCCTTAAAATTTCACTGCAATATCCATTGCTTTTGATGCTGCCCCAGATTTACTAGAAGACATAAATCTGTGGCAGCGCAAAAAACTAACGCCACCCCAAGGGTGGCATCAGCATTGCACAACGAGGAGAAATACTTTTATTCGTCCTTGTTTTTTGCTTTTTCTATGTGTGCTGCAATCGCCAACACATATGGAAAGAGCAAAATACCATGAATGATTGTTTGTGTGTAAGAAGGTATCTCTTCCTGCACATAAACAATCATTCAAAAATGACGATTTGGTACTACTATGTGTGCTGCATTTTACAGCACACAAAACTGCCAAATCGACATTGTTGATTGTTTATGTGCAGGAAGGGACACCTTCCTGTACATAAAAAATCAATCCCTCAGTGCAGACAAGGATGCCTGCATTGGTGCTGGCAGCTAAATTTAGCAACGGTGCAGGAGGAAACACAGGGGTGCCCCATATTTTTCTAAATACAGCGCATCCCTGTGTTTCTAAAGTTATGCTGCGTAGGGCTGCAAATTTAGATGCAGCCCGCACAGTGGCACTTTTTTCTAAATTCACCGGCAGGACTGTTAATGTATCTATGAAGGGAATGTATAACCCATTGATAACTCATTGTATTTCAAATTTAACTGACTAATGCTTATTTTGTCTCTGTAAGAAATGAATTAACAGCATTTGGAATCATTTGAGAGCAGTTACATTTCTAGAAAGCATGGGTACTTTGACAGTCCTCCTCACCAGCAGTGAGAGCAAAGGGTGAATGACGCAGGATTCAATGGTAACACTTGACAGCCCTGAATAAAGTGTGTCATTCACGCTATGAATCATAAATTACTAGGGAGGGAAGTCGGAGGCAGCCTTTATTATGAGCTGTGTGTTCTTCATAATGACTAACTCTTTCAGCTTTGAGACAGGCCTTGCTTTTGACCTGTCTATCTTGCACGCATTTGTTGCACTCACTGACAGCACTGGTACGGTGGTGCTGTGCCAGGTAGAGCATAAAAGGCTGCCCATGTGCCAACGCTCTCTATAAGATGACTATTTCTTCTCAGAACTCATCACAGCCTAGGAGCAGCCTTTTGCAAGGAACACTTCGTCTCATCAAATATTTTCATTTCCAAGCTTTCTAATAATTACGGGGCCCTGATTTTTTTGTCTGCAAAGCAGCTGTGTACAAAACCAAGGGGAGTCAAAGGAACATTTTGCAGTTGTGAGAGCTAGATTCTGTCATAAATATTTGTATCTATACGTAATCATACTTATATACTAATGAGTGAATTAATTTGATTAAAAATTTATGTTTACGAAAATTGTGATCTACTTAGTGGCCGTCATCAAGCAAAAAGCCTGCATTCCTAATGCTAAGTTCACACTGTGATAAAAATATTCTGTCTCTTTAAGAGCGTGTTCTTTGCTAAAATAAATGCTGAAATGAAATGAGTATTTTGTGGCCTCTGCTAGGCTAAAGCAAATGCAAGGTCATTGTGCAATGTTATCTGTATTACATGTTTCTAGTGTATTCTGTTGTTCTGACAGCATTTTCGTAGCCTAACCGACTTTATTCATTGTATTCGCATTTTTGCTTGTAGTTATGTTTCTAACTTCTGTTTTTCCCTCGAGGAAAATGGTGAGACGAGAAATGTTTCCATATTTTGTAATCACTATCCTTTAACAGCATATTCGGAAGATGCTAAACAATGGGTCCACAGATAAACTGGAGAAGAGGATGTACAAGTTACAAGTTGTATTAGTTTGAGTTTCGCCAAGAGAACAACAGCACATAGAAGAGCTTAAAGCTAACATTTCATATAAATTTGATATCTGTTAATGTTCTGATTGGACATAATTTTCTCACCTTATGTTTTAGCCAATCACAAAATTTTAACAAGTTTAATTTAATGTTCAGTCACCATTGGTTTGAGAGCCATCATTCACAGATTTTCCTTGGCAGATGATGTAGATTATTCTTGAGAGAATTTCTGTCACTTTGACACTTCATGCTTTACCAGTTAGTCTACTGACATTCTGGTGTTTTATTATTTTCTGAGTTTACCATGTCTTTTTGTTACTGAACAAATGCTTTGATGGTAGTAATCTTATAGTCCAAACTGTAAACCATATCCCCTTATTTTGTTCCTGTTCTGATGCTGCTGTTGCTGTCCCCCTAATGAAGTAGACGTTGTTGCTGAATACCTTAGCGATTGGGTAAATGTATGAACTGTGTATTATTTTTTGTCTTTTGTTTTTCAGGTACCAACTGCTAATATTTTAATACTGCTGCTATATTTTGATAGCGCCTTTGCAAGATATTTTCAAAATTCATGTTACTAAATTACTTTATATGAAGTCCAACATGTCAATGCTAATTAGTGGTTAGTGAGGTGTTACTTTCATATACATGAATGGTCATGGATTCCTTTTGTTATTTCAATGTATTCAATTTCTCTTGCTCAGACTCTGTTACTGTGGTTTTGTATATTATCCAATGAGGTATTGTCTCTAATTGCATTGATTAAGCTTAGATTCATACGCCGACTAAATCAGCATTTATTGTTTCTTTACATGTATCATTTGAGTTTGAGAATTATTTTCGTGACTTTAGCATTGTCAATGTAGGGAAATAAACCTTTTAAGTTCTTAATAAACTGGTGTGATTATTGATGTTCAAATTAATTATGGTATGCTTAATTTGATTTGTTTATGGTGTATTTTTTATGAGGTTTTCTTTAAAGCAGATGCGGTTCGGTTCATCGACCCAGAGTATGAAATCCGCTATCTAGTCTGCTGTGACTAAAATATAGATGAGATTTCTGCTTTAACAGTTTTCATAGCAGAATTTAATGGTTTGTATCTCTTTAAATGACATCATTGGTTACGTCATAAGTTGTATAAATTAATTTGATTGTTTTGATTATTGTTTTTGAAATTGTTGACTAAAATGGATAAAATGAATCCCTTAATACCCAAAGTGACTTTCCCCCATTCTCGGAGTCTGTCTAGGTTGATAGGGAATGTTCGTAATGTTCTGCTGTTGGACTGAATGAATTAGATTATGCGCTTGCACAGCTTCAGCTAATTTGTAGTTGATTGAGTCGTTTGTGAGATTTTAGGGGAGTTGGCGTACTCCAGAAGATAATGTTAAAGAAAGAGTTTGTGTACTCTGAAGTGTGAGAGTAGGGAAGTCGGCAAACTTCATATGTGTGTGGCACTTGGTGCTTGGAAAAACTGTCCATGTGGTTGTTGGTAATACGGACCTCACAGGGTAGGTCTAAGACTCTGGAGTATATTACAAGTGTATGGAGACACTTGTTTTTTGTTGTAATTTGTCTATTTAGTAGACCAATCAGACATGTTTGGTAAGTCGAGTATGTGAGTTAAGTTGAGCGTTTAGACTTTTTGACTGGGATTTGGCGAGTCCTATGTGCACCAGGACAGTATCCATTGATCAGTTGAGAGTGAAATTTGCGGGTCAAATTTTGCTTGCAAATCTGCGGAACTGAGAAAGGAGAATAGCGGCAAGAGCGAAAGCCATCAGTGAAATTCTGTAAGATTTCTGAAGCAATTGTATTACCCTACCTATAGTAAATAGACACATTTGTTTTATTATTACGTTTTGATGAAGTGCTCTCAATACATTTTTCATTTGTTTTGAGTGTTTTTGAGTTTATGAGGACAAGCTACAAGACTTTGTCAGCCGCTGTAAATGTGACATCAGTTTTGTGCAGCACTGGGATAGGTTGGTTAGTGGGAAGGGTCGCGCACGGATTGGTGGACAACCGCGAAGTGCAATTGGTCAAGAAGGGAAACGAAGAGGATTGTGGGATTGCAGTCACTTCCTGATTATTGATTTTTGACATACAAATTTGTGAAAATGAAGTAGTTCAAAGTTTTAAAAAGTGCCTTTAGAGGAGATGAGTATATTACGGATGGCGATGAGAAATGTGTCCGCCAGAAGGTACTCTGTTATTGTAATTGTACTTGATTTCTGTAATTTCAATTGTAATTGAAGAGAAAGGTACCAGAGCATGTCTGGCTAAAACATTGGATTAAAATCACACGGAAGGAAGGCTGTTTGGCGTTTCCTGAAAATGGTACATTCAATTTGAGAATTTTGGAGAATTTGAGACAGGCGATGTATGGTCTAAAACCTCCACCAGGACCAGCTCAGTTCAAAGCATTAGCGATCTGGGAGTTAGTAGCTAGACAGCAACAAGCATTGAAATTTGAGAGAAAAATAAGAAGAGCAGAGAAGTCACTAGCATAAGCTAGGTGGTAGAGTGAGTAGAGACAGAGGCGACTAGATACTTTACAAGGTGTTAGGTTGCTTCCTGCAATGACTGAAGACAATGAGAAAGATGAAAAGAAAGTTGCAAAGAAATCTAAAAGTGTTTTCCTCCAGCTATTGAAGAGCAGACATCAAAAGAACCTGAAAGGTCTTTGATTAATGATGAGGAATCGGAAGATAATGAGTTTATTACACAGATTTTGAGAAATCGTCCGCCACCTTATATGGCTCAAGAAGGTTCCAGTACTACTGGTACAAACCCGACTGCACCAATACCAGTTGCAGTGACACAGAGTATAGTACAGAGTAACCATAACATGACTGAGAGTTCTGTACAGGTTAAAGCTAACGTGAACCAGAGCTCAGTTCAGACTAGTCCTTCAGTGCAAATATCGATGCAGAGCAGTATCAACAAGTCAACTGACAATAGACAGCTGCCACAAATTAACGTTCCTAGGATTTATCCAGATGTACCGATTGTGAACATAACTACTAATCTAGTAGTATCTTCAGGTCGAAATTCAAAGGGGCCAATATTGATTTAGAAAGAGCCCACTCCGATGTTACTGCCTCGAATGCAGAATACAGGAGTAGTGCAATCTCAGAATGTAGAAAACAGGAGCCCAGATGCAATATCATTACCAATTACATTTGGTCCACTTGTGCCTTTATATGTTCAGGGCAAAAGGAGTGTAGAAAATCAAGGAGTTCTAAATCAGAATGAAAACACTAGGTTGATGTTGCGCATAAGACAGACTCTAAATAGAACAAAGTTGTTATTAGATTTAACTCCTATTAGAAATTCTGAATTGGCTGGATTAGGTAATATCCCCGAGTTAAAAATTTTAACACCTCAAAGCGTGAGCCCAATGCAACAGCAGTTACCGAGTGCACAGCCTGGCAATATTTAATTAGAGAGTTTGACTGCACAGCAATTAACAAGGCGGTTGGAAGAATTGAGTGTTTCAAATGTTCCAGCAAGTCATTTCAAAAGTGTTCCAGAGAGTCAGTTCACGGAAAAGAGTACATAAATAAAACAAGATTGTCAATGGAAGCAGGTGAGCTTCTGGAAGGAACAATGAGAACAAACAGACTTGAATCTTATACTGAAGCTGAGTTGAAATATTTGTGACCATTAATTACAGAGGGAGCAGCTGAAGTGCATCAGCAATTACAAGAAATAGCAGATAAATATGAGATAGATCTTACGAAAACAAAAAGCCTGAAGAGAAATTATAGATTAAATTTAGAAGCTGAAGATTTCGAACACATGAGGTCTGCATGGATGAAAACCCATCTTAGAGAGTTACTTGAGAGAGTACAAATTTGGAGAGCATTAGAAATATGGAAAGGCAGATGGGTCAAGAAAAGAGAAAGACGAGGAAAGGTTCAGATACTCCTCCTATAGATGTATCACAAATTAAAGAGCCAGTAAAAGTTTTACCAATGAGAGAAATTCCAGGAGGGAATTTTGTACATGTCCCTTAGAGCAGACGTGATATCTTGTCATTTACAAATGACTACCCCAGGTTGAGGGAGAAACCAGTGGAATGGTACCAGCAAACAGATAGGTTTGTGAAATTTGCAAAATGCCTGTGGGAGGATTTGAACCGTCTTTTGGAGATAGTTGTTCCAGCAGACTTGTAGATCGAGTGCAAGAGTGTGGATTGGCCAACACGTGAGTACCAAGAGACCTGTCAACAGCTGCACTATCTCCTGAAGTAATGAAGTGTTACTATAAGGTCACTGAATTCCTCAAAGTGAGAATTTAGACGAAAAACATTGATTGGCAACGCATAGCTAGAACAGCTCAAGAGGTGAAAGAATCGATTTGTGCATACTATGAGAGGTTGTTAAAAGCATTTAAACATTAAAATGGTACAGAAACAATTGAGCCTAAAGACCTGATTCATTTTGGGCCCGATGTAGCAAGGCATTAGCGCCTCGCAAACGGCTAAAAACGCTGTTTGCGAGGTGCTAATGCCTGCGCGCGATGCAGAAACACATTTTGCGAGTCGGAACCAACTCGCAAAATGTGTTTCAGACTCGCAAATAGGAAGGAGTGTTCCCTTCCTATTTGCGACTTGCACCGCAATGTAAGTTGATTTGCAACCGCGAAACCGGTCGCAAATCAACTCGCAGTTACCATCCACTTGAAGTGGATGGTAACTCATTCGCAAATGGGAAGGGGTCCCCATGGGACCCCTTCCCCTTTGTGAATGATCACAAAATTATTTTTTCAGAGCAGGCAGTGGTCCAATGGACCACTGCCTACTCTGAAAAAAAACTGAAACAAAAGGTTTCGGTATTTTTTTCTATGTGCAGCTCGTTTTCCTTTAAGGAAAACGGGCTGCAGATAGAAGAAAAAAAAATGCTTTATTTAAAAGCAGTCACGGACATGTTGGTCTGCTGTCTCCAGCGGGCCACCATCCCAGTGAGTGCCCAGACTCGCTATGGGGTCGCAAACTGCAACCCACCTCATTAATATTAATGAGGTGGGGCTTTGCGACCCCATAGCGAGTCGCAGAAGGTGTCTGAGACACCTTTCTGCATAGCAAATTGCGAGTTGCAATTTGCGAGTCGGAAGGACTCTCAAATTGCAACTCGCAATTTGCTTTCTACTTACATCTGGCCCTTAGTGTTGAAGTTTGTTGAAGGATTAAGACCAGAAATTAGCCAGATGATTAAGAGTCATTTGATTTGCTGACAAGCAAAACCGATTGATGAGGTGCTGCCGTATGTGAAATACTGTAGTGATGAGATTGAATTGAAACAGAAAAAGTTGAAAGAGAAAGCAACGGTGATGCAGATAAAGGCTGCACAGGCAGGGATGCAGGGAATTGTCAGCAACAGCAGGTAAATGGCATGTTTCAGAATTGAGGTATGTTTCAGAATGGAGGCAGAGGTAGAAGTCATGGTGGAATGACAATGGGAAGTGTTAATCGAGGTGTATATTTGAATTTTATGATGATGCTAGGAGAGCCACAGGGAAAAAGAATGTTACCTTGTCATGTTTGTGGAGGAATCACGCATTGGTGAAGACAGTGTCCAATGTTAAATCAAGGAGGTGTTGTTCAATAGGCGAACTGTGTCAATGCTTATGAGAATATGAGAGGGCCAAGAATGAGAGGTCAAATTCGAAATGTCCAGAATAATGTTAATCTGATGCAGGGTTTCCAACCTTTACAACCCATGCAGAATGTGCAAAGTGTACAACCGCAGGTACAACAAGTATAATTACCCCAGTTACAGCAGATGCAGCAGCAAGTGCAGATTGTGCATGCATAGCAAATTCAAATGCCTAGACAATTGCAAATACCACAGAGTCCAATGGATCAGCAACAGGTGTTGCTTGCTCAGGTGGTCACGAATCAGAAAATAAATCAGAGTAATGAACAATGGATGGCTGTCAGATAGTTCAGATGAGGAAGAATGTGTGATGGCTGCTTCATTACAAGTGGATCAGAAAGGTCCTTATGTTAGGGGAATAGTACATGGTCACAAAGTTTCTTTACTGGTTGATACTGGAGCTACACGCTCAACAGTGAGTTCTGCAGAGGTTCTAGATTTGCCCTTGTCAGGCAAGACAATTCAGATTGTGGGAGTTGCAAATCAGTATTTGACGAATCCCATTACAAAACCAGTTTTGGTTAAAATTGGAAATTTTAAAGGTTTGCACAAGTGTTTGGTTTGTCATTCAAGTCCAGTGTCACTACTCGGAAGACATTTATTGTGCATACAAGATGTTCGATTACCTGTTCAGATGAGGGAATTGAAATTCAGAAAAACAGTGATGAAGAAGAAGACTCAATACATACTATCAGCAATGAGTCAATGTCTAAAGAATTTCCTTTGATTAGTTTTCATGAGCCAGTAATTGATTAGTTTCTTTCCAGTATTTGAAGTGAAAGATCTTCCTGTTGATTTGCAGAAAACTGTTAAGTCTAAAGTGTGGTATCTTTCAGGAAAGGACATCGGGTTGATTAAAGGAGTAGAACCAGTCAGAGTAGCAGTGAAGCCTAATGTAGTTTTCCCTCAGACTCCACAATATCCAATGTTGATTGAAGCAATCAGAGGTGTGAAATCTTTCATAGAGCAGTTCGTGGAGAAAGGAATTCTGAAAGAAGTGTTGAGTAGCCCATGTAATTCACCAATAATGGGTTTACGGAAACCATGTGGGAAAATTTGTCTTGTACGGGATCTGAGAAAAATAAATGATATAATTATGCCAAATTCAGCTGTGATTATGTGTCAGATTCCATGTTATGCTGAATGGTTACTGTGTTAGACCTATGTCAAGTATTCTTTTCAGTGCCTCTGCAAGGGAACATCAGATATCTCTGTTGTTTTAAATTCCTGTGCAAGGTCTACTGTTGGTGTAAAATTCCATAAGGGGTTTCAGAGTCACCATCCATTTTTAACCAGATCTTGCAAAGAAATTTGGAGTCATTAGTAATGTCTTACCAATCAACATTGGAACAATACATTGATGATTTACTGATCGCATCAACGTCAAAAGATGGGTGTAAATATGATACGATTGCTTTGTTGAATTTCCTTGGAGACAATGGACATAAAGTGTCCCCTGCTAAGTTGCTGTATTGTCAAAAAGAGGTGAAATATTTGGGTCATTTAATTGAGAAAGGAACTAGGAAGATTTCAAAAGAGAGAGAGGCTACTATTTTGCAGACGAAAGTACCAAATTCATAAAGAAACGTGAGGATGTTTCTAGGAATGGTTGGTTACTCCCGACAGTGGATTCCAAAGTTTTTAGTTCTTTCAAAGCCACTACAGAAGCTGACTCATAAAGATGTTTCCGATCCTATAATATTCGATGCAACTTGTATGAAAGTATATACTGATCTGAAAGAAAGTTTGTGTCAAGTTCCAGCTTTAGGTATGCCTGATTATACAAAATCTTTCTTGTTGTTTTGGCATGAACCTGATGCATGTTCTTAGTCTGTTTTGAGTCAAACTCATGGTGGTGTAAATTGCCCAGGAGCATATTTTTCAGCTACTTTGGATCCGGTTGCAGCAGCTTTATCTGGTTGTTTGCAGTCTGTTACAGCAGTTGACAAGAGCATCGCTTAGAGCTAGAGTATAGTGATGGGTTATCCCCTTAATATTATGGTACCACATTCTATCTAAATTTTGCTTAAAAGGTCCAAAACGCAGTATTTGACCAGTTCTAGTCTGACTAGATATGAAATCGCAATTGTGGGATCTCCAAATGTGTCAATTAAGAGATGTACAGTGCTCAACCCAGCAACCTTACTCCCGATTGAAAATATTAGTTCTGACAAATTGGATGATACAGAACATGATTGTCTGGAAATTACAGAGTTAAGCACAAAATCCAGCCAGAGCAGATATTAGAAAGATGCCTGGAAGAGAATGATCACATTTTCTTTGTTGATGGTTCCTGCCTGAGAGATAATGGGGCACATTGAGGGCAGAATATGCAGTGTGTATTATCACTAGCATACTGGAAGCTTCATGGCTTCGAGGAGTGTTTTTTCTGCACAAGTAGCAGAATTAGTAGCTTTTACTAGAGCCAGCCACATTTCAAATCAGATGAAAGAGACAATTTACACAGATAGTCAATATGAATTCGGGATTGTGCATGACTTTGTCCAAATTTGGTCACAGAGTGGTTTTCTAACTTCTTCTGGTTCACCAATAAGAAATGGTGAAAGATTTCATGAGTTGTTACTAGCTATTCAAAAGTCAGAGAAAGTTACTGTGGTGAAATGCAGTGCATATCAGAGATCACAAGATTACATGTCATTGGGAAATGCATATGCAGATCAAGTCGCAAAGTTTTGCACCTTGAATGGCATATCCTTCAAAGGAAACTGGGAATTGTTGCCTGAAAATGATAAAGTCTATGAGTTTTACTATGCAAATTATTGATACTTTGGAAGAGCTAAAGACTATACAAGATAATGTTCCTGAAGAGGAACGCAGAGAGTGGCAAAAGCTCAAATGTGCCCAGAGGGATGATGATAGCTGGATCACAGGGGAAGGGAAGGTAGTTCTGCCAAATAGTCTACTGACTCAAATTGCTAGATACTATCATGGACAAGCTCACATAAGCAGAGATGCTATGGTCTGCCGTTTCAAACAACATTGGTTCAATCCAAAGTTTAGACTGGTTG
The DNA here is from genome assembly GCF_031143425.1 of Pleurodeles waltl. NCBI lineage: Eukaryota > Metazoa > Chordata > Amphibia > Caudata > Salamandridae > Pleurodeles > Pleurodeles waltl. Next base: position 773,294,071 of record NC_090440.1, on the reverse strand, counting down.
CCGAAGCAATCTGCCATAGATGCATTATTTGTCAACTGATGAATATTGGCAAAGGGACAGTGGTAAATATGGGACATATTGGCATGGCGGGAGGACCATTTAGCAGAATGTAGATGGATTTAATTGAGATGCCTGCGTGTGCTGGTTTGAAGTATGTGTTGGTGATCGTGTGTATTTTCAGTCACTGGACTGAGGCTTATCCTACAGGGAGAAATTATAGCCTTACAGTAGCAAAGTTACTACTTAGAGAGTTAATTCCACGTTTCGGTTTTCCGGTCTCTTTCGAATCAGATTGGGGAAGACACTTCAGCAATGAAGTGATTAAGTTGCTATGTTACGCTTTAAACATTGAACAGAAGCTCCATTGTAGTTACCGCCCAGAAGCTTCAGGACTTGTAGAGCAAATGAATGACACTCTGAAATCGAGATTGGCAAAAATGTGTGTATCCATGAATTTGAAATGGCCAGATGCTTTGCCATTGGTTCTAATATCAATGAGAAGCACTCCTGACAAGAAAACAGGACTGTCACCCAACAAAATCCTCATGGGAAGAGCTATGAGATTAACAGCTGTACCTACAAATGCTCTTATGAACATTACAGATGATATAGTGTTAGACTAATGCAAGGGTCTAGCTGATGTGGTACGATCTTTCTCTCATCAGGTGAAAGCTACCACACTTCAACCGTCTTAAGGCCAAGGACACAACCTGAAGGCTGGTGATTGGGTTGTGATTCGTAAGCATGTGATGAAATCGTGCTTGGAGCCAAGGTGGAAAGAACCTTACCATGTTGATATTAATCACAACTCCAGCTGTAAAGTGTACAGGACTTGCAAACTGGATTCATGCAAGTCATTCTCGGAAAGTAAATAATTCAACAGAGCAAGAAGAGCTGTTGAGATTACCTGCACCTAAGCATATTCCAGGTCAAGAAAGAGAAGAAGTGGAGGCTGTACCTGCAATCGCTACAGTCGACTTACCCACTCCTGTGTCAAACGAAGTGGAGGGTATCCTGGAAAACGAGGGTGAATCATCCTAAACTGAAACAGTAAAAGAACCGGTCTAAAAAGAACAAGAGAGAGTACCGGTCCAGAGAAGATCTCCTCAGAGGAGGGTTTCCTCAGAAGCAGATGGTCTGACAAACCAGACTGAACAAGTGACTGACCCCAATGGAAAGGGAGTTGAGGAAGATCCAAGCCAAGACGGCTTGACTCCTCCTTAACTGGTTGCAGGAACGTCAAAGTGGAAGAGTTTGAGTTCAATTCTGAAAAGAGCATTAACGAGAAAACCACTGAAAGGTGATGACTGGCCAGAGAAAAGCTCAGAAGCAGGGAATATCAATGTAGTGCCACCAATTCAGGAAGAAAATGAGTTGAACAGAGAAGAGCATCTGATGAAGGAGAAGCTAATAGTGGTTGAAGATTGAAAAGGACAAGAGTTGCCAATAAGAGATATATCTGGTCCTAAATGGGCAAATGCAACTACTAATGAATGGCAAGAAGAGTTTTTGAATTTTTGTTTTGACAGAGACCTTCCAGGTCTATATTTTGGCATGTGAAGGAAGCTGATGAAGTTTTTGGGGAAAATTGATTTTTTTTAAAATGACGGTGAAAGGACTTTGTTGAAATAGTACCTGAAAAGACATTAATAACCTAACTTGACAAGCTGCTATACTAAGTTTGACAATTTCTACCGAACGTTGAAAAAGGGTCTTGATAGTGTGAATGAACTTTGGGAAAAAAGAAAAAAAAAATTAGGAGGGATTGAATTTGATCGAAGATAGAAAGTTGAAGATTTAAAAAAAAAAAAAATCTTTTGTTTTAGTTTTTTGCTGCATAGCCATATTTTGTTTTGCTTTTACTTTTGGATTCTTTACAGACCATGGGATACTTTAGTAATCAACACACTAAGAACAGTAGTCGTACATTTATAGGTTTGGCAATTGTTTGTGGAATAGTATGTTTATTCTTGATTGTGAGTGTGATTGTCTGATTCGAATGGAGCCAACCACACTATAGCTATACCTACAACTGTTACTCCTTCAAAATCAATTCCTACACTTTCAGCAATAGATAGGTTTAAAATAGGTGCGAGATACTTACATGAAGAGAAATAATTTTCTTCTAATGTCTTCTATTGCTTATTGCGTGAGTATGCTGATGTAATGGATGTGAAAGATTGTTATGTCTGTACGCAAATTCCAGCCTCTTTTGAGGAGGGAATTACTTATCATAGTCTGCCACTAACTTATGTCATAAGTTGTTGTCTTTAACTAACACGATTCTGTAACCAAGAGTATATTCAATATTTCTACTCAAATGTAGACATTGTGTTTTCTTTTGTGCCTATCATTAAGGATCTCAATAAGATAGCTAGGGATCATAACATAGAGATCGTAAAGGGATTCTTTGAACCTACATTAACCTTTGGGACAGCATTCGCCCATAGAAATAACTTAACCTGTTTACTTACACCTGTAGAGAAGAGTTCTCTAGATAACACAGAGGATAGGAGAAGAGCGATTAAAGCTAAGATAGATAAAGGATTCATTTTACGAAGTCCTGGAACTGATTATGCATACACTGACATTACTAAACAAGGGAACATAACCTTAGATCCAGTACACGTAGGCAAGCTTTGTATATACAGGCCGCAGTCTAGTGTAGATAGAACATATATGGGAATGAGTGCATGTAGACATGCGTTTTTGTTTAAGAATAAATGGACCTTTATGCTGAATGGTCAAGATCCTCCAGTGCCTGAAGTCTACTATATTTGTAGGAAAAATGCTTATTACCATCTTCCTAGAGGATGGTATGGCACCTGTTATTTGGGAATAGTCTTTCCGAAAAATGTACCAACTTGATGACTTGAGTAAGTTCCTAAATTTACTGAGATTCAACTAAGACACAAGCTGGAATCAGTTTCTAGCATTGTAGGTGACATATTTAGAGCAATAATTCCTGCAGTGGAAGCTATTCTGAATTCAATGAAAATACAAAGGTTGTCTGCAGTTGTGGATACCATGTTAACGGATTATTCAGGAGCTATTCTACTCCTAGAAACTGAAATGGCTGTGACAAGAGCAATGACTCATCAGAACCGCCTTGCGTTAGACATTCTCTTAGCAAAAGAGGACGGAGTTTGTAAATTACTTGGTCCATGTCACTGTTGTTCATACATATAATAATAAATTAGTTAGAGGTCTGAATAACAATATAACAAAAGATAAAACAGAACTAAAAGAATTAACTGAAACTACTATTTGGGGAAAGGCTGGCAAGGGAATTGCTTCAGTGGGAAATTGGATTGGCAACCTAGGAGAAGGTCTTACATTAAAATTAGTGAAATGGATTTCAATTATTATGTTTTATCTAATTGGATTTTGGGAAATATACAAATTGTTTTAAATGATCAAAAGAAGAAGATTCGAAAAGAATCAGAGGAGGTAGATGTACAAATGGAAAACCTTTATGGGGCAAATTCGAGAAGAAAGAACATTTATAAAAATGTGAATGAGACTAAATTCTGAATTTTGAAATGAAATAAATACATTTATTTGGGTTTTTGTCTGATGACATTTAAAGTCATCAGAGGAGGGATGGTGAGAGCTGAGATTTTGTTGTAAATATTTTTCTATATAAGTAGTCATACTGATATACTAATGTGTGAAGTAATTTGATTATAAATTTATGTTTACGAAAATTGTGATCTACTTAGTGGCCGTCATAAAGCGAAAGGGCTCCTTTTGTTTCCTAATGCACTGTGAATAAAATATTCTGTCTCTTTAAGAGTGCGTTCTTTGCTAAAATAAATGCAGAAATAAAATGAGTATTTTGTTGCCTCTGCTAGGCTGAAGCACATGCAAGGTCATTGTCCAATGTTATCTGTATTAAGTTTCTAGTGTATTCTGTTTTTCTGACTGCATTTCCGTAGCCTAATAGACTTCATTCATTGTATTTGCATATTTGCTTGTAGTTATGTTTTTAACTATGTTTTTGCCTCGAGGAAAATGGTTAGACGAGAAATGTCAAACAATGGATCCACAGATGCAACTGGAGAAGAGGATGTACACGATACAAGTTGTATTATTTTGAGTTTCGTCAAGGAAACAACAGCAAATAGAAGAGCTTAGAGCTAACATTTTATATAATTTTGATATCTGCTAATGTTCTGATGGGACATAGTTTTCTCACCTTATGTTTTTGCCAATCACAAGAGTTTCACAAGTTTAACTTAATGTTCGGTCAGCATTGGTTTGACAGTCATTATTTGCAGATTTTCCTTGGAATATGATGTAGATTATTCTTGAGAGACTTTCTGTCACTTTGACAGTTCATGCTTTACCAGTTAGTGACATTCTGAGTTTACTATGTCTGTTCATTACTGAACAAATGCTTTGATGGTTTAGCAATCTTATAGGCCAAACTCTAAACCATATCCCCTTATTTTGTACCTGTTCTGATGCTGATGTTGCTGTCCCCCTGATAAAGTAGACATTGTTGCTGAATACCTTAGAGATTGGGTAAATGTATGAACTGTGTATTGTTATTTATCTTTGATTGTTCAGGTACCAACTGCTAATATTTTAATACTGCTGCTATATTTTTATAGCGCCTTAGCAAGATATTTTACAAATTCATGTTACTAAATTCTTTTACATGAAGTCAAACATGTCAATGCTAATTAGTGTTTAGTGAGGTGTTACTCTCATACACATGAATGGTCATTGATTCCTTTCATTTGTTATTTCAATGTATTCAATTTCTCTTGCTCAGATTCCATTGCTGTGGTTTTGTGTATTACCCAATGAGGTATTGTCTCTAATTGCATTGATTAAGCTTAGAGTCATACGCCGACTAAATCAGCTTTTATTGTTTCTTTACATGTATCATTTGAGTTTGAGAATTATTTTTGTGACTTTAGCATTCTTAATATAGGGAAATAAACCTTTTAACTGCTTAATAAACTGGTGTGGTTAATGATTTTCGAATTAATTATGGTATGCTTGTTGGAAAATGGGTCATTGGTAAGGGCAGGTAAGTACCTACACTTAGCAATAGGCCACTAACCTCCACTTAGGTCCAGTCAGGTCTCAGTAAATTAAACCCAGCTCGACCCCCGGTAGCTTGGCAACAAGGCTTAACTTAGGAGACAGAGTGTAAAGCATTCAAAATATCACAAAACAGTAATTAAATAAAACACAGGAAACAGTTAAAAAATCCAAAATCAATGTATAAAAAAAAGATTATGGGGGTGATTCCAACCCTGGCGGTCGGTGATAAAGCGGCGGCCACCCCGCCAACAGGCAGGCGGTAAAAAAAAAGGAATTCTGACCCTGGCGGGAACCGCCAACACAACCCGCCACTTTAACACTCCGACCGCCACGGCGGGACAGACAAACAGCGCGGCGGTCACCGCCAACAGGCAGGCGGCAGACAATGTACCGCCCACCCTATCACAACTCACCAATCCGCCACCTTTTCCGGGGCGGGAGCCCCGCCGATAAAAACACGGCGGAAACAGACTACGAACGGGAAAACGCTCACCTATACACACTCCACGAGGAACCTGGACAGCATGGAACCCGAATTAAACATCCTACCAGCTATTGTCTACCTGCTCATCTACCACGAGTACGAACGCCGGCGCAGACGACAACGGTGAGTACTGCACCTACGACACAGGGGAGGGGGGAGGAGGAAAGCTTACGGGCACACACATACGCGACACACCCACCCCCCCCCCACCCCCCAACTATCTACACACCAATGCAGAGCAACAACTCAGAGTGACACCCCCCAAACCCCCCGGAAAAATGCAAAGACATAATGAAAATGATAATAAAATTTATGTATAAAATAGGTTCATTGAAGTCATGGAAAATCATCTATATGAAATATAAAAAAAATAATTGAACAGTGCGAAATCTAAATACATAGGCAATAAGTCCAGCTCATTTTGTTAGAGTTCCACAGACCATGGGCCAATGTCCACAAACACATGGGCAAAGCCCACACAGGAGACCAGATACCGTTGGAGAGAACACTGCTGGGGCATCAGATGATAAAACTACAGGCACCTCAGGGGGAAGGGAAGGGGGGGCACCTCAGCCACAGGAGTCCACGACGCCAGATCCACGAGGGGCCTCCATGCCCACTGTACCATCCTGGGGAGTGCAAAGCCACAGTCTCTCAAGTCTCTACAGTGGGTGGATTGCCCACTGTGCCATCCTGGGGAGTGCAAAGCCACAGTCTCTCAAGTCTGCCCAGTGGGTGGGTTGCCCACTGTGCCATCCTGGGGAGTGCAAAGCCACAGTCCATCAGATGGATAACCGACTCCACTGGTATTGGAGGAGGCAGGGTGCTCAGAGTGCAGCGTGAACACCAGCTCGACACAGAACCGGCACTGTCAATGGGCCAGCGGTGCTTGACAGGAAGGGCCCAGCGGAGCGGTGCTTGAGACGGCGGGGCCCAGCGGAGCGGTGCTTGAGATGAAGGGCCCAGCAGAGCGGTGCTTGACAGGAAGGGCCCAGCGGAGCGGTGCTTGAGATGAAGGGCCCAGCGGAGCGGTGCTTGACAGGAAGGGCGGAGCGGTGCTTGAGACGGCGGGGCCCAGCGGAGCGGTGCTTGAGATGAAGGGCCCAGCGGAGCGCTGCTTGACAGGAAGGGCCCAGCGGAGCGGTGCTTGAGATGAAGGGCCCAGCAGAGCGGTGCTTGACAGGAAGGGCCCAGCGGAGCGGTGCTTGAGACGGCGGGGCCCAGCGGAGCGGTGCTTGAGATGAAGGGCCCAGCGCAGCGGTGCTTGAGACGGCAGGGCCCAGTGGAGCGGTGCTTGAGATGAAGGGCCCAGCGGAGCGGTGCTTGACAGGAAGGGCCCAACGGAGCGGTGCTTGAGATGAAGGGCCCAGCGGAGCGGTGCTTGACAGGAAGGGCCCAGCGGAGCGGTGCTTGAGACGGCGGGGCCCAGCGGAGCGGTGCTTGAGATGAAGGGCCCAGCGGAGCGGTGCTTGAGACGGCAGGGCCCAGCGGAGCGGTGCTTGACAGGAAGGGCCCAGCGGAGCGGTGCTTGAGGTGAAGGGCCCAGCGGAGCTGTGCTTGACAGGAAGGGCCCAGCGGAGCGGTGCTTGAGATGAAGGGCCCAGCGGAGCGGTGCTTGAGACAGTGGGGTCCAGCGGAGCGGTGCTTGAGATGAAGGGCCCAGCGGAGCAGTGCTTGACAGGAAGGGCCCAGCGGAGCGGTGCTTGAGACGGCGGGGCCCAGCCGAGCGGTGCTTGAGATGAAGGGCCCAGCGGAGAGGTGCTTGAGACGGCGGGGCCCAGCGGAGCGGTGCTTGACAGGAAGGGCCCAGCAGAGCGGTGCTTGAGATGAAGGGCCCAGCGGAGCTTGACAGGAAGGGTCCAGCGGAGCGGTGCTTGACAGGAAGGGCCCAGCGGAGCGGTGCTTGACAGGAAGGGCCCAGCGGAGCGGTGCTTGAGATGAAGGGCACAGCGGAGCGGTGCTTGAGACGGCGGGGCCCAGCAGAGCGGTGCTTGACAGGAAGGGCCCAGCGGAGCGGTGCTTGAGACGGCGGGGCCCAGCGGAGCGGTGCTTGAGATGAAGGGCCCAGCGGAGCGGTGCTTGAGACGGCGGGGCCCAGCGGAGCGGTGCTTGACAGGAAGGGCCCAGCGGAGCGGTGCTTGAGATGAAGGGCCCAGCGGAGCGGTGCTTGACAGGAAGGGCCCAGCGGAGCGGTGCTTGAGATGAAGGGCCCAGCGGAGCGGTGCTTGAGACGGCATGGCCCAGCGGAGCGGTGCTTGACAGGAAGGGCCCAGCGGAGCGGTGCTTGACAGGAAGGGCCCAGCGGAGCGGTGCTTGAGACGGCGGGGCCCAGCGGAGCGGTGCTTGAGATGAAGGGCCCAGCGGAGCGGTGCTTGACAGGAAGGGCCCAGCGGAGCGGTGCTTGAGATGAAGGGCCCAGCGGAGCGGTGCTTGAGACGGCGGGGCCCAGCGGAGCGGTGCTTGACAGGAAGGGCCCAGCGGAGCGGTGCTTGAGACGGCGGGGCCCAGCGGAGCGGTGCTTGAGATGAAGGGCCCAGCGGAGCGGTGCTTGAGACGGCGGGGCCCAGCGGAGCGGTGCTTGACAGGAAGGGCCCAGCGGAGCGGTGCTTGACAGGAAGGGCCCAGCGGAGCGGTGCTTGAGATGAAGGGCCCAGCGGAGCGGTGCTCTTCACGGCGGGGCCCTGTTCAGCGGTGCTCTTCACGGCGGGGGCCTGTTCAGCGGTGCTCTTCACGGCGGGGCCCTGTTCAGCGGTGCTCTTCACGGCGGGGCCCTGTTCAGCGGTGCTCTTCACGGCGAGGCCCTGTTCAGCGGTGCCTGTCTTGGCGGGGCCCTGTTCAGCGGTGCTCTTCACGGCGGGGCCCTCTTCAGCGGTGCTTGTCCTGTCTTTCAAGGGAGCCAGACCTGGCCAGGACTCCCCGCTTAGTCGCCCTCCGACCGTGCGGTTGCTGGCCCCTCCTGTGATGGAGTCCTGGGCTCTTGGGTGTCCTCCGTCACACCCGGTATGGGGCTGGTGGGGCCCTCCTGTTCCGCGCGCCTGCTGGCTGACTTCTCCGCCCTGCTGCCCTTGCCCTCCTTCGATGAGGCTCTCTGGCCCTTGCCTCCCCTTGATGTTGTGGCAGGTGACGGGCCACGACTACGCTCCTTGGTGGCAGCCGTCTCAGCCTTCTCGCGCCGGCCCTTTGTTTTTCGGGTTCTCTTCCCAGGGGGTGGGCTGGCTGTCCCCTTGCTGCTGGCCGATGTACCTGCACTAGGAAAAGGTGGACTCCAAAACCCGTGCACAATGGTCGCCCTCGATGCAGGGCTGGTGGTGGCTGAGGTGCTCTTAGGACTCTTACCAGATGGAGGGGGTGGGTCAGGTGATGCAAAGAGGTTAACTTTGGAGAGGAAAAGTTTTTTAGGAGCAATGGGAAGGGTAGGTGCAGTGGGTATGGGAGTGGAGGAAGAGGATGTGGTTGTAGGAGAGTCAAGTGTGCTGTCTTTGGGTGCAGGTGCTTGTGACGGAGGCTGTCGTGAGGTGGATAGCTGTTGGGTGGGTGGCTGCCTGCGTTTGTGTGTTTTGGAAGAGGGGGTGACAGACACACTGGGAGAGGACACAGGGGACGTGTAAATGGCAGTGGGGGTGGTGACTGCACGTGTGCGGACTGTACTGGAGGGTGTGCTGGTGATGGAAGTACTGGCTGATGGTGGTGTGCATGCATGTGTGAGTGGAGACGTCACAGGGAGGGAGGAGGGAGACGAGGAGGAGGGGGACACAGAGGTGGTAGTGACTGTTGGCATGTCTGCATCTGGATGTTGCTTGGGTGAATGCTTGTGGGATCTGTGGTGCTTATGTCTGGATGAGCTGCCCTTGGGTGTTGAGGTGTGTGCAGGCTGGTCAGATGGTGTGGATGGGATAGGCTGAGGAACAGGAGACTGGGACTGGGTGGAGGCAGTTAGAAGAGGGAGGCTGGAAACAGGGACAATGGCTGCCGTCAGTGCTGAGGCCAGAGCATTGAACGATCGTTGATGGGCAGCCTGACCCGAATGAATGCCCTCCAGGTATGCATTGCTCCGATGTACCTCCCTTTCTACACCCTGGATGGCATTCAAGATGGTAGACTGCCCAACAATGAGTGTCCTGAGGAGGTCAATGACCTCCTCACTGAGGGCAGCAGGGGTAACTGGGGCAGGGCCTGAGGTGCCTGGGGCGAAGGAGATGCCCGCCTTCCTGGGCGAGCGGGCACGGAGCGAAGGCTGAGGGGCTGCTGGGAGGGCGGGGCTGGTGCGCTGGGTGGCGGCTGTACCTGTTGTGGCGGTGGGCACGGATGTTGCCGCCACCGCAAGGGAGGTCCCTTCCGAGGACGTGTCGCTGACGTCTCCACGGGTCCCCGTTGTGGAGCTCCCCTCGCCCTCCGTCTCACTGGTGAACTCGGTGTCTGTAGCATGGCCCTCCGGGGCCATGTGAGTTGCAGCTCCCTCGTGCTCCGATGCCAATTCTCCTCCGCCTGATGATGCTAATGCACACATGCACAGGAAGATAAAGAAAATGGGTGGGGGGAGAAATAAAGACAGGTTGAGTGCATGCATTGGCAACACCGTTGACGGAGAGGACAGACACAGAAGCCCCCTGCACTACGCCGAGCAATCGGGGTACACTACTCAGTACTTGTGACTAGGCCTACAGGTCTATGGACAACAAATGCACACATGGGTGATGCAGGACCATGAATAGCTGTACTTGGCACCCTACAGAGGTGGGGGGCGGGGGCACAGGGCCATGCCTAAAGGAGGGGACTAGCCTACAGAAAGCGCCCTGGCCTAAAGTCAGCCACAGCCCTCCTCCCCAACCCAGACACCTCCACTGCGCGCAAAGATAGCAGAATGTGCTGATACACACCCCCTTGTGTCTGCTGTGATGTCCTCACGCGCCCATCCAAATCGGGGTAGGCCACCGCCAGGATCCGGGACATCAGGGGGGTCAAGGTACGACTGGCACCCCTCCTACGTTGGGAGGCCATCCCCAGCAGAGACTCGGCGGTCTTCCTGGTCCCGCGGCGGATGTCCTCCCACCTCTTTCGGCAGTGGGTGCCCCGTCTGTTGTGGACCCCCAGGGTCCGGACGTCCTTGGCGATGGCACGCCAAATCTCAATCTTCTGATGGGCGCTGACCTATTTGACATGTACAGGGTGGGAAAGGAAATATCATCACTTTTCTGCATGGTAGATGTGAGTGGCCCCCCCTCCCCAACCTTGCCATGTGGCACATGCTCTCATCTTTCGTGCGTTGCACTCCTCATTCGCTCCCCTCCCCACCATCTTACATACACCCCACTCAACACAGGCATAGCCCATTCAACGTGCACCCAGTGTACTCACCTGTTGGTCTGGAGGACCGTGGAGTAGCGCATACTGGGGGAGGACCCCATCAACAAGTTTCTCCAACTCTTCTGAAGTGAAGGCAGGGGCCCTTTCCCCAGTCGCAGCAGCCATAGTATCTCCCAGACCGAGGTCACAGCAGCACTTGCAGTATAGGTCCTCTCCAGTGGATGATCAGGTCTCGAGTGATTAAGCAGCTCGAAAATGGCGGTCACGCCCGCCGCGGTGCGTACCGCGACCGACGGCGCACATCGTCATTGGCTCCTGATACCCATAGGGTTCAATGTTAACCAATGCGGCTTCGCACCGCGGTCTTCGACCGCCTACCGCCACGGTGTGCCACGCCTGCGCATTGACCTCACATCCCATTGTCACACTTCACAGGTCAGGCAGCCGCCATTTCAAAGGCCCACATGGCTTAATTTCTACTGCGTCACACAGGCCTAGGCCGTGCATTGCCACTAATACACGCCTTTCACTGCATTGCGATTCATTTACTGTGCAAGCTGTGTGAACGAACCTGTGGGATGCTTCACTCTGTACTCCATGTTGTCCTTCCTAGGCACCGTCCGCTGGGACTTGCGAGGAGAAGGATGAATCCTCCCGTGTACCGACCGCTGGTGGACCTGTCGACAATGGAAGAACAACATATTATACTTCGTTACAGACTTGACAGAGCCACTATACATGAACTGTGTGCCCAGCTGGAGCCAGACCTGATGTCACCCATCCGCCAACCCACAGGGATTCCCCCTCTGGTGCAGGTTCTGTCAGTACTCCATTTTTTGGCAAGTGGGTCTTTTCAGACAACAGTGGCCATGTCATCAGGGATGTCTCAGCCTATGTTTTCGAAGGTTTTGTCCAGAGTGTTATCTGCCCTGATGAAATACATGCGGAGCTACATTGTTTTCCCTGAGGAGGATGATTTGGCTACAGTGAAGGGTGATTATTATGCCCTTGGACATATCCCCAACATAATTGGTGCCATTGATGGGACCCATGTGGCTTTGGTACCCCCCAAAGGCAGTGAGCAGGTGTACAGAAATAGAAAGAGTTATCATTCTATGAATGTCCAGGTGGTCTGTTTGGCAGACCAGTACATCTCCCATGTAAATGCCAAGTTCCCTGGGTCAGTGCATGACGCGTATGTTATGCGAAATAGCAGCATCCCTATGTGATGGAACAGCTACAGAGACACCGTGTGTGGCTATTGGGGGACTCTGGTTACCCCAACCTCTCCTGGCTATTGACCCCATTGAGGAATCCCCGGACCAGGGCAGAGGAACGGTACAATGAGGCCCATGGGCGAACTAGGAGGATAATAGAAAGGACCTTCGGGGTCCTGAAGGCCAGGTTTAGGTGCCTGCATATGACAGGTGGATCCCTAATGTACTCACCAAAGAAGGTGTGCCATATCATCGTGGCCTGCTGTATGCTTCACAATATTGCATTGCGACGTCAGGTGCCTTTCCTGCAGGAGGATGGTCCAGAGGGTGGTGCTGTAGCAGCTGTGGAGCCTGTGGAGAGTGAAGAGGAGGAAGACGACGGGGACGACACGGACAACAGGGATACAGTTATACAACAGTATTTTCAGTAGCACACAGGTAAGATTCACCCACGCCATTTTACATTTACTTCAGGCCTCCTGCGTCTCTACTTTCTGTGTTTCCCCCATTTCCTTTTGACTGAATTGTGACTTTCCCTTCACTTTTCAGAGCTGTTTGACCAACTGCGTGACTTCTGCTTTGTTTGCCCATGGACTACAGCTTGTTGTCATTGGTAAGTTGTCATTACAATGTAACAGAACATAATTGCACCGTTATGTGTGATACATAATAGTAAAATACAAGCAGACTCCTGTTATTGTAAGTGCAATAAGTGATTTATTTTAAGTGCTACATATAGGTACATGATAGTAAAACGGTGATGGGTGGGGGTGGAGTAATGTCCATGGCAGAGTCCAGTTCTCAGTTTCACAGGTGCATTGTCCATATGCCTGTGGAAGGATGGAGCAGGGGCAGTTCAAGGTTGGACAGGGTGACAATGTGGGACAGTGGGATGACATCAGGGGGTATCTTATGCTGGCGGGGGTCTTACAATCCTACTCTGTCTTCTTGTGTGATCTCAGGTTCCGCTTGGGGGGTGGTTCTTCTTCAGCAGGAGGTGGGGTTCTGGTGGCCTGTCGTTGTGTGGGGGCCTCCTGTCCACTAGCGCTGGCGGAGGTGGTAGGCTGTTCGTGGTCCAGGCTAGTGACAGGGGCCCTTTGGGGTGCCACATGGTCCCGCAATGTGGTGACTATCTGGTTAAGGGCCAGGACGATGGTCCCCATTGCGGAACCGATGCTCCTCAGTTCCTCTCTGAACCCCATGTACCGTTCCTCCTGCTGTGCCTGGATCTCCTGGAACCTGGCCAGTACCGTCGCCATCGTCTCCTGGGAGTGGTGGTATGCTCCCATGATGGTGGTGAGGGCCTCTTGGAGAGTGGGTTCCCTGGGCCTGTCCCCCCCCTGTCGCACAGCAGCCCTCCCAGTTCCCCTGTTTCCCTGGGCCTCTGTCCCCTGGACGGTGTGCCCACTACCACTGCCCCCAGGTCCCTGTTGTTGTTGGGGTGGTGGGTCAACCTGGGTGCCCTGTAGAGGCGGACACACCGCTGAATGACGTGTCCTGGAGACAGAGGCATGGGCCCGCTGGGTGGGAGCTGTGCTGGTGTTCCCAGAGGGGGTTAGGTCTGGTGTAGCCTGTGGCTGTCTGTGGGGAACCGACTGTCCAGAGGTCCCCGATGGGCCGGGCTGGTCATCTGGGTCCAGGTCGACAGAGCTGCTGTCATCGCTGGGGGCCTCTTCTGGGGGTGGGATGGACATCTCTGTACCCTCCGTGGCGGTGTGGTGGCGTTCGGGTCCTGCAGGGGTATAAGGGTATGGTTATTGGTTCTGTGTGTGGCATTTCGTGGGATGGATGGGTGTCCGTGTACCCAAGTGCAGGCATTCCCGTGTGGGGGCTTTTGTGAGGGTGGCTTGTGGGGGAGATGGTTATGTGCAGTGGGCATGCTTTGGTGATGGGTGTCCATGCTTTGTGGTCGCATGCAGGTCTAGGTGTTGGGATGGGTGGGTTGTGATGGTGGTACATTTGGAAGGAGTAGGTGTGATGGGGGTGGGGGTATGTGCTGGCATGCAGATGGGGTGGGAAGTAGTAGTTAAGATTTGACTTACCAGAGTCCATTCCTCCAGCTACTCCTGCGAGGCCCTCAGGATGCAGGATGTGCAAGACTTCCTCCTCCCATGCTGTGAATTCTGGGGGAGTAGGTGGGGGTCCGCCGCCAGTCTTCTGCACCGCAATGTTGTGCCTTGATACCATGGAACGCACCTTCCCCCGTAGGTCGTTCCATCTCTTCCTGATGTCCTCCCGATTGCGTGGATGCTGTCCCACCGCGTTGACCCTGTCGACTATCCTTTGCCATACCTCCATCTTCCTAGCAATTGTGGTGTGCTGCACCTGTGCCCCGAAGAGCTGGGGCTCTACACGTACTATTTCCTCCACCATGACCCTGAGTTCTGCGTCAGAGAACCTGGGGTGTCTTTGGGGTGCCATGGGGTGGTGTGGATGAGGTGAGGGATGTTGTATGTGTTGTGGAGTGTGATGTGTGTGGTGGTGTATGGTGTTTTGTGCGTTGTAATTGTGTGGGTGATGTTGTGATTAGCCTCTGTGTGATGGTCTACTCTAAGCAGTGCTGTCTCTCTCTGTCCTTGATTCGCAATTGTGGTAGTAAGGGTTTGTGGGTAATGTGGGTGTGTGTTTTATATTGTCTTAGGTGTGTGGGAGTGGTGTGTGTATGTGTATCAGGTGTGTGTATTTCAAATTGTCCAATGTGGCTGTGTTTTGTAAGGGTGTGTGTATTTTGACCGCGGCGGTGTGTACCGCCAATGGAATACCGCGGTTGAAAGACCGCCGCGTGGATTCGTGGGTTGTGATGGCATGGGCGTATTTCTGTTGGCGTGACGGTGGAGGTTTGGTCATCGCCATTTTTTTGCTGACCTTTGGTGTGGCGGACTTTTGTGGATGTCGGGTTTTTGGCGGTTTGCCAGTTGCGGGTCAGAATGACCGTGGCAGTTTACCGCGGCCGCGGCGGTGTTATGGCGGTCTTCTGACGGGCGGTATGCGCCTTTTACCGCCGAGGTCAGAATGACCCCCTATATTTTTATCTTTAAAATTACACAAAAACGAATAAAATAGGATCGGATAAGGGGATGCGGGGATATGAATTTTTAAAGAATTATTACTTTCTAGCGCATAGAAACAAAAAGCGTCAATCTGGTCATCTGGTCGCACCTCGACCGGGGCAAAGTCAAAGTTTAAGGCTGACCGCGATGGAGCCCGGCTTGGCTACAACCCGCGGGAGGCCTCAGTCAAAAGTTTACCTTCGGACTTAGACTTTTTTTGAAGATTTTCTTCAGCGGGACGAACCTGCCAGTCCAATCCGACCTCCTGGAACTCTTCCTCAGATACGCGTCGCGGGAGCCCTCGGTGGAGATTTTTACCTTCGGACTTAGTTGTTTTTTTCTAGGTGAAAATCCCTCAACCGGGGCAAACCTGGATCTTGATCCGACATCCTTGGAGCCCTCCTCGGATACGCTGGGAGGTCCCGGTCAACTTCCTACATTCGGACTTAGGACCAGATGTAGCAAAATCCGATTTTGCGACTTGCAAATTGCGAGTCTGAGCGACTCGCAATTTGCAAGTCACAAAATCGGATGCAGAATGCTGTCTCAGACACCTTCTGAGACTCGCTATGGGGTCGCAAAGACCCACCTCATCAGTATTCATGAGGTGGGTCGCATTTTGCGACCCCATAGCGAGTCCCTGCACTCACAGGGATGGTGGCCTGTTGTAGTCAGCAGACCTCCATGTCTGTGACTGCTTTTTAAATAAAGCAGTTTTTTTACATTTTGCAGCCCATTTTCCTTAAAGGAAAACAAGTTGCAAAATGAAAAAAATACCGAAACCATTTTTTTTTTGTTTTTTCTCCTCTGAAAAAAAATTTTTGTCGACATTCACAAAGGGGAAGGGGTCCCATGGGGACCCCTTCCCTTTTGCGAATGAGTTACCACCAGTGTGACACTGGTGGTAACTGCGAGTTGGTTTGCGACCGCATTCGTGGTCACAAAGCACCTCTGAATTGCGATGTGAGTCGCAAATAGGAAGGGAACACCCCTTCCTATTTGCGAGTCGCATTCCCAAATTGCGAGTCGGTACCGACTCGCAATTTGGGAATGAGCATCGCGGGAGGCCGTTTGCATGGCGCAAACTGCGTTTTTCGCAGTTTGCGACATGCAAATGGCTTGCTACATCTGGCCCTTAGTCTCTTTTTTGGAGATTTTCTTCACCGGGACAAACCTGCAAGTCAGGCCGGGTCGCGGTTCAGGCAAGCCGGCTAGAGTTGCCGTGGCGCGTCGGTCCCCCTAAGTTCTCCAAACTTCTGGATCTTCTTCCAGATGTTCCTTTAAGGTTCTTTTGGGGTCCACAGCTCACCCCAAGGTTCCAGAAGCTCTGAGAAGATCCTTGGGGAGGGGGGGGTGGACTACAACTCCCAGAATGCACCTGGCACAAACTCCTTTTGGCCACTGGGCAGTGGTCAGCTGGTTGGTTTCTTCAGTAGTTGGTGCAGGGGACTCTGGTTAGCAATTTTTTACCTGTAGCAAACGGGGAGTCCCTCCTTAAACCAGTTGAAGCCAGGCAAAGTCCTTCTTGTGGTGAAGCCCAAGTGTGCAGCTGGTGCAGTGCTTAAGAGTGCAGGGTCCAGGTGCAGGCCAGGGGTCCAGCAAGGCAGTCCTTCTTCTTCTGTAGTTCTTCCTGGTAGGGATCTGGTAGGGAACTGAGGTGTGGGTGCAGGTCTGCCAGTTTTATCCTTGCTCCGAGGTGAAAAACAGGGGGGTCCTGGTTCTCCAATCAGGGGCAGGGTCCTTCCCCCTGTGATGACCACTTCCTGGGAAGTGTGGCAAAAATCAATCCCAGGGAGCAACATTCCTCAAAAGTCCATCATGGCTGAAAGTGATTTTTGGAGATTTCATCTGGCTGAGCCCACCCACTGGTGTGGCTAAAAATCCTAAACACACCCCTCTCCTGCCCTCTCCTAATCTAATCAAGGGGGCACCTAATTATCTGGGTTTGCAGGATGTGGGGATGTTGCTGGGTTGCTCCAAATGTCCTTCTCTGCCTTTGAAGACCAGTTTGGCAGCCCTCCCCCTTCCTGCCTCCCCATCTGCTGAGGGGAGATCTCCTCCCACAGGCACATCTCTTTGTGTGAAGCCAGGCCACTTCACACCTCATCAAGGCAGCCTGGCCAGGCTGCCAGAGGCTGGCCAATCAGGGCACAGCAGCAAAAACACTACAGGGCTGAAGCTGGCAACTTTTCAGGTAAAGTTTAAAACTCTGAACAAGTTATATTAAATACAACTACTAGAAGTTGTGGTATTTATTATAACAATTAATTTGATACCAAACTTCTTGTATCTGTTACTTAAGGGGACTTTGAAAATTAAAATTAAGTCTCCCCATTCTAGCCTATGGAGGCCATTCACTACAATGAGGGAAAAACAAATTTGGCTGTTTTACCTCACCAGGGCTTATAAAATATTTTTATAAGGTCCCTGCTTATAGTTACATGGCACCTAGCCCTAGGGGCACATAGGGCACACCTTAGGGGTAACTTATATGTAAAAATAAGATAGTTTAAGACTTTGGAACTACTTTTAATTCCAAAGTCGAATTTGCATATAGCTTTAATTTAAAAGCAGCCCGCAAGGCAGGCCTACCTTTAAAATGACACTGGGCACCTCAGCAGTGCACCTGTGTAAGGAAATGCCTCCTTGGCATGGTTACCCCCTGACTTTTTGCCTTTGCTGATGCTATGTTTTGATTTGAAAGTGTGCTGAGGCCTGCTAACCAGGCCCCAGCACCAGTGTTCTTTCCCTAACCTGTACTTTTGTTTTCACAATTGGCACACCCTGGCATCCAGGTAAGTCCCTTGTAACTGGTACCCCTGGTACCAAGGGCCCTGATGCCAGGGAAGGTCTCTAAGGGCTGCAGCATATCTTATGCCACCCTGGGGACCCCTCACTCAGCACAGACACACTGCTTGCCAGCTTGTGTGTGCTGGTGAGGACAAAACGAGTAAGTCGACATGGCACTCCCCTCAGGGTGCCATGCCAACCTCACACTGCCTATGCATATAGATAAGTCACCCTTCTAGCAGGCCTTAGAGCCCTAAGGCAGGGTGTACTATACCATAGGTGAGGGCACCAGTGCATGAGCACTGTGCCCCTACAGTGTCTAAGCAAAACCTTAGACATTGTAAGTGCAGGGAAGCCATAAGAGTATATGGTCTGGGAGTCTGTCAAACACGAACTCCACAGCACCATAATGGCTACACTGAAAACTGGGAAGTTTGGTATCAAACTTCTCAGCACAATAAATACACACTGATGCCAGTGTACATTTTATTGTGAAATACACCCCAGAGGTGCCCCCTAAAACCTTAACCAACTACCCGTGTAGGCTGACTGGTTTCAGCAGCCTGCCACACTCGAGACATGTTGCTGGCCACATGGGGAGAGTACCTTTGTCACTCTGTGGCCAGTAACAAAGCCTGCACTGGGTGGAGATGCTATCACCTCCCCCAGGCAGGAGCTGTAACACCTGGAGGTGAGCCTCAAAGGCTCACCCCCTTTGTTCCAGCACCACAGGGCACTCCAGCTAGTGGAGTTGCCCGCCCCTCCGGCCACGGCCCCACTTTTGGCGGCAAGGCCGGAGGAATTAATGAGAAAAACAAGGAGGAGTCACTGGCCGGTCAGGACAGCCCCTAAGGTGTCCTGAGCTGAAGTGACTCTAACTTTTAGAAATCCTCCATCTTGCAGATGGAGGATTCCCCCAATAGGGATAGGAATGTGACCCCCTCCCCTTGGGAGGAGGCACAAAGAGGGTGTACCCACCCTCAGGGCTAGTAGCCATTGGCTACTAACCCCCAGACCTAAACACGCCCCTAAATTTAGTACTTAAGGGCTCCCCTGAACCTAAGAATTTAGATTCCTGCAACTTACAGAAGAAGAGGACTGCTGAGCTGAAAAACCCTGCAGAGAAGAAGAAGACACCAACTGCTTTGGCCCCAGCCCTACCGGCCTGTCTCCCTCCTTCAGAAGAAAACTGCTCCAGCGACGCTTTCCCCGGGACCAGCGACCTCTGAATCCTCAGAGGACTGCCCTGCTTCCAAAAGACCAAGAAACTCCCGAGAACAGCGGCCCTGTTCAACAAAGACTGCAACTTTGTATCCAGAGGAGCAGATTTAAAGACCCAGCAAGAAGCGTGAGACTTGCAACACTGCACCCGGCGACCCCGACTCGACTGGTGAAGAAACAACACCTCAGGGAGGACCCTCCGGCGACTCCGAGACTGTGAGTAACCAAAGTTGTCCCCCCTGAGCCCCCACAGCGACGCCTGCAGAGGGAATCCCGAGGCTCCCCCTGACTGCGACTGCCTGACTCTAAAATCCCGACGCCTGGTAAAGACCGTGCACCCGCAGCCCCCAGGACCTGAAGGATCGGAACTCCAGTGCAGGAGTGACCCCCAGGAGGCCCTCTCCCTTGCCCAGGTGGTGGCTACCCCGAGGAGCCCCCCCCCTTGCCTGCCTGCACCGCTGAAGAGACCCCTTGGTCTCCCAATGAAACCTATTACAAACCCGACGCTTGTTTGCACACTACATCCGGCCTCCCCGGCGCTGCTGAGGGTGTACTTTTTGTGTGGACTTGTGTCCCCCCCGGTGCCCTACAAAACCCCCCTGGTCATCCCTCCGAAGACACGGGTACTTACCTGCTGGCAGACTGGAACCGGGGCACCCCCTTCTCCATTGAAGCCTATGTGTTTTGGGCACCACTTTGAACTCTGCACCTGACCGGCCCTGAGCTGCTGGTGTGGTAACTTTGGGGTTGCTCTGAACCCCAACGGTGGGCTACCTTGGACCCCAATTTGAACCCCGTAGGTGGTTTACTTACCTGCAAAAACTAACATTACTTTACCCCCCCAGGAACTGTGAAAATTGCACTATCTACTTTTAAAACAGCTAAATGTGTTTTATGTAAAAAGTATATATGCTATTGTGATTATTCAAAGTTCCTAGAGTACTTACCTGCAATACCTTTCAAATGAGATATTACATGTAGAATTTGAACCTGTGGTTCTTAAAATAAACTAAGAAAAAATATTTTTCTATAACAAAAACCTATTGGCCTGGAATTGTTTCTGTGTGTGTGTTCCTCATTTATTGCCTGTGTGTATGGTCAACAAATGCTTAACACTACTCCTTGGATAAGCCTACTGCTTGACCACACTACCACAAAATAGAGCATTAGTATTATCTCTTTTTGCCACTATCTTACCTCTAAGGGGAACCCTTGGACAATGTGCATACTATTCCTTACTTTGAAATAGTGCATACAGAGCCAACTTCCTACAACCTATGAGTACACTACTTATGCTGGGGTCCCTAAACCTACATGCCCTACCATATACTAGGAACTTATAGGTAGGTTGACTTAGCCAATTATAATTAGCCCAATTTGCATACTGGTTTTACACAGAGCACAGGCTCTGGGACTGGTTAGCAGTACCCAGGGCACCATCAGAGTCAGGAAAACACCAGCAAAAAGTGGAAAATGGGAGCAAAAAGTTAGCCCTGTTCTCTCACAATGCTTCGTTTGATTTTCCTATGGCATATTTCCTATGATGTTTACTTTAAAGCAGGTTTGATTCATCGACCCAGAGTATGAAATCCGCTATCTAGTCTGCTCTGACTATGGTTTACTTTTGACAACAAATGGCAGTCCCAAATGAAAAAGTAAAATGCTGCATAGCCCACACGAATGCCAATGGCTCTAGCTCATTTACTGATTAATTTATTTCCTCCCTTCTAACGGCAGAAGAGGTAAAAGCCATCACATTTTTCTCACTATTTTCTAACTGGGCTAACACTGCTCCCAGCCACTTCAGACTAGCATATGTCAAGACGATTTTCAGAGAACAATCTGATGCTCAAAACAAATTGCATGGGGCGTTGCCTGAGCAAAGACCTGTGATGGCATCTTTCGCCATCACCTCCTGAGCCGGGTCTCCTGCAAAGGCCCAACACTAGACGTAGCACTTCTCCTGGTGGGTGGCCGGAGCTGACTTCATTTGCCCGGCTGCCTGACTAAACTGAGGCTGAGGGGCCTTTACAGATTTCACTGAGCAATGCAGGTGCCATCCCTGAAGGATCTGAGATGATCTGAGAGGGCAACATTGGCTGGGGGAATGACTGACACCCTATCTTGAGTGCTTTTTGGCATTGCGCGGCCTGCTTCTCTCCTGGGCTTGGCACTTTTCTTCCCATACGTCACAGTGGATTCCCAGTGAGGGCAAGGTCTCTTCTCATGGCCTCCTCACACTCCATACCGCCAAAGACCTCCTCCTCTATCAAAGACATGTCTTCTACAAAGGCGGCTGGAGGAGGTGGCACCACGAGTGTTGCTGCAGGGAGTTACCACATTCCCTCAACCTTTCCTTGCCGGCAATGCAGGGGTAAATTCAGTCCCTCCTCCAGGAGATGAAAAGAAATACAGCTGAGATAACTGTCAACTGCACCAAGGCACTAGCAAGCGCAACCAGTGAGAAGGGGTGAGTGTTTTGTGGACCTGGTGTAGGCGACTGTGAAGCAGCAGGACCAGGTGCAGGATGATATGATAGAGCAGGTGTCAATGCTTGAAACCCAAAAAACGACTTTTGGGAGATGCCCTGGAAGACTATGAGAGCAGTTCCTAGCACAACAATATAGGGGATTAGGGAACTGAGAGCCACAGTGCCTAATGTTGAGCTTGAAAATTATGTCTGGAAGCTGTATCAACACATCCTGTAAGATTCAGAGCCAGGATCTCACCCTTGATCGTACTCATCGTGGATTTTCTTTGTACCAGCAGCAGAACCAGTTGGTGCCAGATTGAAGTTCATTTTTACAGGGTCAAAGAGAACATTTTCAGAGCAGCTCAGAAAATGGATTCCATCACCTTTTGGAGCAATAACCTCACAGTTTCAGGATCTCTCCTTTTAGACCCTGGCCAAATGCTGTGACTTCATGGACTTACCGTCTCACCTACATACCAAGAACATCCCACATCTCTGGGTCTTCCCGCTGTGCTTCAAAGACTACAAAGACTACCGCAAGGTTTCAAGATAATTCACACACTGGCATAGTTGGCATATGGGCCAGCCGGAACTGGATGAGGACTGATACAATATGTGACTGCTGCTTTGGAAGCTTCTGCTTGGTCGAGAGGTTAGGCACTCACAGATCCATCTGACCCTCTCTTTCTATGGTGTCTTCTCCCAGACCCCTACAAGCCAGTGGTTGAGATATCCTTTCTTAAGTTGATGTGGTGGGCGGGCGGGGTCCATAGAATACCCTCATGAGGTGCCCCTCTCATTGCTACTGATGCTCGCTACCCAGCTGCTCTATTTTGTTCTGTGTTTAGCACTGAGCAGTTTTGTTCCCTTTATTGAAGTTTACCTAGTTCCAGAAACCCAGAACCTTCCTTCTTTCACCATTCCTGGGACTACACGACCTTCCAGGGTCCATCTGGTCAGGGTACATAACTCTTCCAAGAGGGTGAGGGCTTTACCTTCCTCACAACACCTACACTATGGCCACAGCCCACACAGATGATACGGTATCACTGCCAGGTGTTTCACTGCCCCACCGCCGCCTCATAGCTTCCGTAAACATTCAGGGGCTCAATTCCCTAATGAAATGGCTCCGAACCAAAGAGGCAGACATTGCTATGTTTCAGAAGATACATCATTTAGCATCAGACACTAAGAGGCTCCAGTCCTAAGGGTTCTTCTTGCAGTTCCATGCACCCAGTCACACCAAGACTAAAGGAATGGCTCTCTTACTTATGCGGCTTGCCTATAGTTATAGATTCAATACATGTTGACAGGGAGGGCGAGGCGGTGGGAGGGATGGCTCTTTGGGGTCCTATGATACCATGTTTTTTCAATTGATGACCCCAATGACAACAATGACAAGTTTTATGGCTCCTTATTCCCGGTGCTGGCCAGCTACACTGAGGACAAGCTGATTATAGGAGTGGATTTCAATACTCATCGAGATTCGACATTAGACTGCGCAGTAGCTTGTTACAACACATGCCCAATACCCTCAGCCGTGACACGTCATGCACAATCTCTGCTTACCTGACATTTGGAGGGAAACCCATACAGTGTGCAGTGATCACACCTACTATTCCCACGTGCATAAAACGCATACAGGTTGGCTTCTTTTTAGTATCTACCTTGCTCCAGTGGTGATACGTTGTCCACTGTAAGAATCCAAGCTGCTTCCAACCATGCACTGATATTCCTAGTCTTAGATGCAGCTACACTCACTAGAGTGCACCCTCACAGTGGTATGTCAACGAGCTGGCATTCTGTGGTCCGGCATTGTGGGAGTCCTTAGAGCATTACTTCAAAGAAAATTATACAGGGTAGGTGGCATGGGTAACCCTATGGGATGCAGCAAAGGCAGTCCTAAGAGGTGAACTTATAAACCATACATACCTCCACCTTTGTCAGGCTGGCCAAGACTCAGAAAGCAGATCTGGAGATCCAGCTTTCCCAGTTTCAGCCCCAGCTTAAATATGTTTATTTGTTTTTCTACAGTTACTAAGGGTCAATCACACGTTGCTCTAAAAAAAGTGGCCAAAATCTAGATGTAAATCCCAAGAAGAAATGATGTTCTAGGATTCATTCCTACTGAAAAATCGGATTATATTTGCTTGATAGACGACTACACATAAGGTGGGTGTGAGCAATGGATTGTTTACCCAGGGGTAACATATATCAGCACATTGGGGGTCATTCTGACCCTGGCGGCCGGTGGCCGCCAGGGCCTCCGACCACGGGAGCACCGCCAACAGGCTGGCGGTGCTCCCACGAGCATTCTGACTGCGGCTGAAGCGGAAAGTCGGCGGTCTCCCGCCGACTTTCCGCTGCTCGGGGGAATCCTCCATGGCGGCGGAGCGCGCTCCGCCGCCATGAAGATTCAGACACCCCCTACCGCCATCCTGTTCATGGCAGGAAACCCGCCATGAACAGGATGGCGGTAGGGGGTGCCGCGGGGCCAATGGCATGGGCACTGCAGGGGCCCCCGTAAGAGGGCCCCAAAAAGTATTTCAGTGTCTGCTTTGCAGACACTGAAATACGCGACGGGTGCAACTGCACCCATCGCACCCCTGCAACTACGCCGGCTCAATTCTGAGCCGGCGTCCTCGTTGCAGGGGCATTTCCTCTGGGCCGGCGGGCGCTCTTTTGAAGAGCGCCCGCCGGCCCAGAGGAAATGTGTGAATGGCCGCCGCGGTCATTTGGCGGCGGGACTATGGCGGACGGCGGAATCAGGCCCATTATGTGGTTATACGATATTGGGTTTTTTTTTTTCTCCTCTAGTATCAATGGTGTTATAGAAGAAAATGGATTACATTTCATGCTAAGAGGTACATTTTAAAATACATAAAAATTATTATCTTTAAATACAGGAGACAATATCCATTTATAAATTATTTGTTTGCTACACGATTTGGACTAACTCACTAGTGGGTTATAAAGAGTTGTATTCTTTCTTATGGTAACTGGTCTGTTCTATTTGTTTACGTTTCACTACATTTTAACATTCTCTTGGTGTTTGGTTTGTAGTATAATTTTTAACTATTCACTGGGTGCTTCTTTATGGGTATGTGCGTTTTTTTAAAATAGGCATATATGTTGGATATTTCAAATATTTGTATATATATATTGTTGGTTTTAATTATATAACAAAATGTGACCTGATAGTTTGTGTTAACGAGATATGTTTGGGTGGTTTGTCATTTTCTGTTGGACCAATAGGAATTGAGATTATTTTAGTTTTGTTAATTATAATCTCTTTATATGTTGGTATTTATTCAGCCTTGAAAAAGTCCTTTAACAGGACGAAACAAGGTTCGGCTGAACCCTGTCAACTTCAACTGGCATAATTTTGTCAATTTCAACTATGGGTGGAATCCCATCAACTTCAGTAAAGACTGTTTTTATGAACTGGTCATAGATGCGAGTGAATATTTAAATTTGGTTTTCGGTTATGAAATTTAAAACAGTACTGTAGGTCTGTTGGGTGTTTTGTAATTTTTTTGATATTGGATTGGTGTTATTTGGGTTCAATAAAATGTTTTGATTTGTATTACTTAACAACATACCCATTTGTATCCTTATGTACAAAATAGTATGTAATTGGATAATTTGTCTTTAGTTTTCCAAAAAATATCAGGAAATAGTTTAACAATATTGTCGCCCTCCCTGATACATGAAATCATCATAACCTCGGCTGTGTTGTTCTCTGACATTGCATATTGCTTATGTATTCTTTCGAATGATATCTACTTAAATTGTGAAATAATTGATTCTTAGTTGGAACGTGACGGGCTAATATTCTGGCAGTAGTAGGTTTGTCAGTTGCTGCTTGGATCGTCGTTTGGCAGGAAGTGTTGTGCTTCGTGGGCCTTCTACTATGCCAATAAAGACTTGCCTTACACCATGTCATTTGAAAGTCTTCTCTACATACTGTTGATAAGCATAGCAGTGAGTGCCAACATATTTGCTTGCAGAGGGAGATGCTTCTGAGGCAAGCTGACATTGCTGTGCTGCACATAGTCTCTGCTGCCTAAGGGGGGCAAAGAACCGCATCCTGCGGGTGCCTTCATTTTGTGGTACTGTGGTCCGCCGTGGTACACAATTAGCTTTTGGCACTTTAACCTTCCAAATCATTGTGGGCCTCGCTGGCGCAAGCAACTAGCCATCACCGTGTAATGGCACGCCTTTTGTACAGAGAAGCTCACACGCCATGTCCTCTGCAAGTCGTGGTGTGTCACTTCACATGTAAGTGGCCATCTTGCCAAAAACTACGTGAAGCAAACGAGAAGCGCAAGAATTCAGTAGTTCCAGTGCATCACTCATTGGGTTTATTGGCAAAGTTGTAATTTTGAAAATGGAAGCAACACCAGGCAGTTAAAGATAAAAGACTGTTATTGTGCCTTATTAAATTTAACTCAACAGCATATATAAGTCTTATCTCATACCACTTTGGTGAATTTGTGGATTGCCTACCATTGTTTAACTTGGAATCAAACTACAGCTTTTGTTATAGTATCTTCCAGCCAGAGATCCTCTAAAACTAATCTAGCAACATTTTGAAAATACTTCTCACATTTTAAAGTTGTCCTAACCATCCACAATATATTATGGCTTCCAATTCACATCAGTTTGCGCAGCCACCGCCATTTCTTCACAACCCAGGGAAACCATCGATAAAATGGAAGCAGTGGTTCAGACTATTAGAAAATTACCAGGTTTTCATAGATGCCGCAGAATATTCTTTTGTTCAGAAGTTGTCAGGATTGTTTTGTAGCTTGGGTCATGTCACTCAGGAAGTATCTGACAATTTACCAACTTTAACAGCACCACAGGGTCAGTGTTAGGGGTACACTAGCACATCCAAGAGCTTAATTATAAAAAGATGTTGTTGCTTGCAACATTCAGACTTATTTGAGTATATTAATTACATCCTTGAATATCAAGTTTGCAATACCCAATGCTTGTTAAATGTCTCTTTTATTATGACCAATGCTTGTTGATTATGCACACTGTATTCCACCTGCTCCATCTGTAACTGCCAAAATAAGTGCTCTTCACAATGTGATCTGTATTGAACATGTGCCACAATCAGGAGGATAATTGTTAATTTCCTTAATAAGCAATCAACTGCCAAAAGGCACAGGTGCACATTTTATTATTTAAGGATGCTTGTGAGTCTGAGGTCTTGCTTGGCTTCATACCTATTGCTCTGCTCACCTGTTCCCTGTCAAGTCACGTTCCTTGTCCTCCAGCCTATCACCAGTCAAGTTTGAGTGCAAGTCAAGTTCCTTGTTCTCCAGCAATCATCCAGTTAAGTCCCAGTTTTCCTCGTTCTCCGACCAGCTTCTAGTTGAGTTACAGCAGGTGAGAAAATCCAGTTTGGATTCTTCTGAAATTTTCAAGCAAGTAACTTAATTTTAAGGTAAAGAAAGATTAATCGCTCAAATGAAACAAAACAGAGCTCTGTCTATTAAATAATTTATGACAATAAGAACTAGCGTGATTTAGTTTTTGGGTGAGAATCCAAGATACAGCTAAACAGACATTAAGGAAAGACGTATTCCATGTAACAAGCGCTCCCCTGAGAATTAGAAAATTAGAAATTGAGTAAATTTATCAGAACTATTATTGGCAAGACATTATGCCAGAAGAAAAAAAAGCCCTCAGTCAAGTGGATTGTTTTTGAGTTTGGGCATTGCTTCAGAGACTCTGAAAGTATTGCAAAAAGAAGAAGATACTTGTTCAGCCCTATAGAAACATATGCACAATGTGTTAACAATAAGTGACATTATGCAATGTGCAATAGTTTATGCAAGTTCAATGTATTAATGAAGTATTTCTTTTGCAGCCCAGAATCCTAAAAAACCAAGAACCCAGTATTTTGAGTAATCAAAATCTGTTTTGTTATAAATGTGCCTCAAAATCATCTAGGCAACAATCCAAACTGTCCAGCTATTGGAAAACGTTCCATAGTATTCAAAAAGAAAATGGTCTCTTTCAAGAAGTATGTAGGACTAATAAGAAACAGATTAACGGTGTGGATGTTTCACAGGACACGTGTTGAAAAACCCAATTATGGTATTTTACCAATTGAATGTAATTCAATCACAGGTGATACTTTTATTAAAGGACTATTAGTATAAACGACTACAGGGGGTATGACTCTGCATGTATAGGCAGATTCAGGACCGCCAAAAAGAATTCTTAGAGATTCCACCTTTTATGACACTTGAAAAATGAAATAACTCTTATTCCATCTGATGTAAACCCTAAGCCTTTTGGAAGGAATGATAGCGACATGATAGGGTATGTCACTTCAAGGATGGTCTGTTTAGGAAGAATGATTAATACTAAGGTTTACATAGCAGTGAAATGGAAGAACATTACTCGTTGGCAAAACGTGGCAAAAATGTGTTTTTATCTTGTTTCTGGTGCTGAAAATCCAGTTGTCAGGGATTTGCGTATAGGTTATGTTGAAGAAGATATATATAAAATATTACCTACAGCTAATGTAAAGATTTCCATCATATGGAGAACATTGTGAGAGAGGGGTTGAACAGCATATGAAGCTCAAACCAGGTGCACAAACTGTGGTCCACAAGGTGCAGAATGTAGTGCTTAGGGTTAAAGATGATTTGAAGAAATGTTTGAAGAACATGTATGCCAATGGTGTCACTGTACAAACTGAGTCTTCTCAATGGGTCTCACTCATTATGGTAACTAGGAAAAGAACTGGTGAGATAAGGTTATGTGCCCATTTATATATTGAATAATAATATATTAGTTGATTGTCATCCCATTCCAAAAACAAATGTGTTGTTAGCCAACAGAGGAGATGCTAAATTTAATTCCATAATTGATTTATGTTCTGCATATCACCAAAGTGATCTGATTCCTGAATCGCTAAATCTTACTACATTTGTGACAACTTTCGGAATGTACATGTAGTTCAGACTTTTGGTTTAGCCTCAACTGCAAATGTTTTTCAAAAAGATGATGCATAGGTTGTTTGATGATATGCAGGGAGCACAGGCATACCAGGATATTTTGATTGATGCCAAGGATGAAAAAACTCACAATCAAATTTTAAGAGATTTTTTTAAGGTTCTGGCACAGAGTGGAGTGACCATCATGTGAAACAAATGTTGATTTGGAGTACAGGAGCTGGAATATTTAGGTAATAATATTTCAGCTTTTGGCATAAAACCAAAGTTTTTTCTCATTAAAGCTATTAAAGAAGAGAGAGCACCTAAAACAGAGATAGTCTTAAATCCTTTCTCACATTTGCTGAATTATGCACAGTTTGTGCAAGTTTATACCCACATTGTGGAGCCATTAAGGGCCTTGCTTAGAGAAGGAGTGAAGTTTGCATGGTCAGGAGTTGGAAGACGTTTTTTGCAGGGTAAAGAAACGTATTTTGAAAGCTCCTGCATTATATGGTTATAAAGCAGGCAGCAATGCATGATCACAGTTGATGCCAGTCTGATAAGCGGAGAGCAGTACTCAGCTAGTGGACAGAAGAAAAGAGCAAACCATGGGTTTTGTTTTGACATCTCGAAAGCATTCAAAAAGGTACTAGAGTACCCTAGAGACTGAAGCACTGGCATGTATATGGGCATGGTTTTTTTGGGGACGCGCCCCAGGGTAGGTGTACGGCAGATCGGAGACAGATCACAATGTTTTCTCCTCTGGTTTGAGGTTTATGCCTTATCTCCACATGGGATGGGTGACCTAATAGTTGACTGACTGTGACAAATAAGTCCATGTACTGTAAGTGACCTTCTAGCACTTATTTTTGTGTGTTGCGCTTTAGGAGAAGTTACACTTTATGGTCCTGAAGAAGCGCCATTGTATCTATCCTAGACCGTACAGGCGCGAAACATGTTGACCTTTCAGTGTTAGGATTGAGCACATCTCCTCCTTTCCCTCTTTGTTTAGGAGTACAGGGGACATCATCCCCCCTTAGAACTCCTTCATTTATTTTTAATCTTGGCCTGACCCTTATCTAGAGCAATTAAATAGAGACATTTGGTGTTCAGAGCCAATTTTAACACACCCTTACTCTCCTTTTCCTTTCTTCGTCAGCACACACCGCTGATTCCATTGGATCAGTAACACCATCTCCGGTCGAAGAGCCACCACCACTTGTGTGGTGGCCCGCTGGACATTGCAGTGCCGGTCTGACGAGGAGTGAGCCCGATGATGATGCCTAGTGTCGGAATTGATGCTTGAGGGCACTCCTATGACATGACCTACTCTTGATCGCCCTCATAGACAGACACTCTTGGAACAGTGTCCCCTTTGTTGTATAGATGTATATGGGCAGTGCAGAAAGTTAGGATGTACATCTGAAGATATCAGTTCAATCTGGATACTGCCTTAAACCCTTGATAAAGATTCTCAATAGAAAGGGTCAAGCAATATGTCTGGCATGTTAATCAAACTAGTGTCAAATCTTAAGGAGTATAACCTTGAGGTCAAACACCTTCCTGTTGCTAAGCTTTTTCAAGCTGAAGATGTTATGAATGATACAGAATGTGTAGTTGCTGTTGTGGACACTATTGATCAGTGTGAGAACAAAGTTTCAGAGGAAAGTTGGACTGAGGCATATCGCAACATCAAAAACATGCAAAAAATTATGAAACTCATACTGAATGAATGACCAGAGATTAAGTTTTTGTCTAGAGAATATTAAATACCCCATGTTGCTGGAAAGTAAGGAATATAGGCCAGAAAAATTCAACCCCACCTTGTCCAAGGAACATCTGGGAATTTCTCTAGTCTTCCATTGTTTACCTGAAAGAAGACATCCAGGACATTTATCAATCACACGCTTCACTTAAGCACCTAACGAAGGCCACCAATAGTTTCAACCTCTTGGAAGTTTCTAAAATACCTAAATGCCCTTGATGGCCCAACAACATATGTTCTTGCCTCATAAAGTCAGCTGGCTGCACACACAATTGACAACACACACGAGGCATGAACTCATCAAAACCTGGCCTGTAGCATATGGGCTTGATGTGATTCCAAAGTCATGTTGATGATGCTGTTCTAACAGGTTGTCTCTCCTCATTACCATGTAAACTTTGAATATAGTTACTCTCCCCCTAACTGGTATTCTGATCAGTACATATCCAATCAGGTCAACAGACAAACCACCATAACTCAGTGGATTTGTCAGTTCATCCAATACAATCTCATTTGCACCTACGTTTTTCACAGTTCAGTCACTTTAATGTACAAGGTGACCAAAAATCAGCTAAAACATTTACATCCTTATCATTCAGAATTTTACATTCAAGTATTTTAACTGCATCAGTATCACAAACATTCTTATCGCCTGTCATACATGTATCAATCACATGCTACAGTGCTTTCTTTAATCCTTCCCGAGCATCCTACACCTGGTGTATGGGTATATTCTCACCTTTCATTCTACTATCAATGCTTTTACAAACTACTTCATTAACAGCCATGTTTGTCACATCTTCTGCACACAGAATGTTTTGAGACACAGTCCACACTGTTATGGCGATGGTTCCCTCTGCCACATCTATAACATTTGAATCTACCAGGAACAAATTTCAAGGATTCACTGGTTACACCGTTCAATTTGTAACTTTAATCCACAGAACTCTCTTTGACCCTTGAAATATGAGATTTAACTTTCTTCTCATTCTTCATATCTTTTACCCATTCTGATTTATGCTACATCTCTTCAATTATGGCAATGGCCTCTTTCAAATCAGAATTCTTCATAAGCATTTTTTTATTACCCGTGTATTATCTGTACAATAAACAAGTTCCATAATGACCAAATTTGTTAACTCGTTAAACTTGCAGGTTCTGGCCAAATTACTTAAGGACACTACACAATTCTCTATACTTTCTGATTTGGCTTGCTGGCATGGGAAACCTTTGTGTCTTTTTTAACACATTTATTTGCATTAAAAAATGTAATTCCAACACATTTACTGACATCTGAAAATGTCAAAAATTCACATTCCACCAACCAAAGGAATATTCGCCAAACTCTCATTTATGTTCCTACCCTAAATACCAAGGTTATGCAAGAGAACACCTTGTTTCCTTAAAGGGGAACATTTATCCCCACCAATGGCTACCAGGTAAGAATTTAAACCGTTTTTCCATTTCTTTCAAGGCAAGAGTGGTTCACCAGCATCATTAAAATATGGAGGTGCTTGAGGCATGCAGTTATACAGAGACGTCTAAGAAAGAATACTTGGAAATACAACAAAGTAATATAAGTAGCTATAATAAATGAATATAACAAATACAATGCATAAAAAACTGTTCTTGTTGCATCTGTTATGAGTATTCTGGCCCAATGAATGCTGTTCTTTGGTGAGGATGACATTAACAATGTTGGCTTATCATGTAGCAACTTTAAAGAATTTAAAGTCTATCCAAGCAATATGAATCGAGTCGTCAACTGCCAAAAAATAATTCAGTGATAAAACACCTACTTAAAGTGCAAGCCTCCAATTAGGTGAAATCGCAACTAGACACTGGTTTAATCTTTGCTAGATTAAATTCCTTTTTCCCACTGTTGAAATAGCATGCATGTTTCCACACATTTGAAGAATTGTAGAGTTTTCAGTCCCACGTTGAAAATTCTTTCCAATATGACCCTATGCATTCCATACATAAGGTGAAATCCCAGCATGCATTGCAGGTGTTTGCCAGCAGGGATGCTTGAGGGTATAGAATGTATGGATAGGAATGTTGTTCTCAGAATGAATACCAACCCCACACAAGCTGGTAAGTTTGTTGCTCAGTTTTTAAACTCCAATAGGGGTACAGCGCTAAGGCAGGCACATTGTAAACAAAGTATGCAAAAGAGAAGAGGAACACATATCGTTACTCACATGAAAAGTGAATTCACCTTGTAGAAAAACTAATTGTGTTCATTCAGTTGTGGCAGCTACCGGGGTGGTGATGATTAACCATTCCATCTTTGTTGATACATTTCCAAAATAAATGTGCTGCAGGGGAGGGGGGAAGAAAGGTGGAGGGGGAGGGAGAGGTGCTGCTACTGCCCGAACAGCCAGGTCTTGAGAAGTTTCCTGAAGGTAAGGAGGCTTTTGGTCTGGCACAGGTGGGTGGGAAGAGTGTTCCACATTTTGGAGGTGAGGTGTGAGAATGATCTATTGCCGGTTGCAGTTCTGTGGACGAGTGGGATGGTTGCGAGGGCGAGGTCGGCAGAGCGGAGATGCCGGGTCGGGGTGTAGAAGGAGAGTAGTCTGTTGAGGTATTCTGGTCCGGTGATGTGCATTGCTTTGTGAGCATGGGTGAGGAGATTTAAGATGATTTTCTTGTTGACTGGGAGCCAGTGCAGGTTTTTCAGGTGGTCTGTGATGTGGCAGTGGCGGGGGATGTCCAGGACAAGACGTGCGGAGGCGTACTGGATGCGTTGTAGCCTCTTCTGGAGTTGGCTGTGATTCTTGCGTAGAGGGCATTGCCGTAGTCCAGTTTGCTGCTTACTAGGGCTTGGGTGACTATTCTTCAGGTTTGGGTAGGTATCCATTTGTAGATCTTTCAGAGCATGCAGAGGGTGTTGCAGCAGGAGGAGGAGATGGCGTTGACTTGCTGGGTCATGGATAGTGAGGGGTTCAGGATGAATCCTTGGTTGCTTGCGTGGTCGGTGGGAGTCAGAGCAGTTCAGAGAGTGGCAGGCCACCAGGAGTCATCCCATGTGGAGGGGGTGGAGCCGAAGATGAAGACTTCCGTCTTGTCGGAATTGAGTTAGAGGCAGCTGCTCTTCATCCATTCGGCGATTACCTTCATTCCTTTGTGGAGGTAGGTCTTGGCAGAGTCCTTGGTGAGAGAGAGGATCAGCTGGGTGTCGTCGGCATATGACATGATGTTGAGGTTGTGGGATCGGATGATGTTAGTGAGCTGAGCCATGTAGATGCTGAAGAGGGTCGGGCTGAGGTACAAACCCTGGGGTACGCCGCAGATGATTTTGGTGGCCACTGGGGGAGTGTGGGGGGAGGTGAATTCTCTGGGTTCTGCCAGTGAGAAAGGAGGTGACCCAGTCCAGGGCTCTGTCGTGGATTCCAGCATTGCTGAGGCATGAGCGTAGGGTGTGGTGGCAGACAGTGTCAAAGGCGGCCCAGAGATTCAGGAGGATGAAGGCCGTGGTTCCGCCGCTGTCCAGTATGGTTCTGATGTCACTGGTGGCGGCAGTGAGGGCGGTTTCGGTGCTGTGGTTGCTGCGGAAGCTGGATTGGGAAGGGTCCAGGGTGTGGTTCTCCTCTACAAATTGGGTTAGTTGTCTGTAGACGGCCTTCTTGATGACTTTTGCTGGGAAGGGGAGCAAGGAGATAGGCCGGAAGTTCTTGAGGTCCTTTGGGTCCACCTTGGGTTTTTTGAGGGCATTGATCTTGGCGTGCTTCCAGCTCTCCGGGAAGGTGGCAGACTCGAAAGAACAGTTGATGATCTTCCATAGTTGGGGTGCAATGACGGAGCTTGCTTTGTTGAGGATGTGGCGAGGGCAGGGGTCAGATGGAGAGCCGGAGAGGATGGTGGTCATGATTTCGATGGTGTTGTCGACAGGGGGTTTATTGCAAGCCACACCAATAAAACAGCACAGGAACTCTCTCTTCATTTGTCCTTCTCTCTCTTTCCAGGTCTTTTCTCCTCTGGAACTTGGTGAAATGTTAACAATATAGTGTAATGACAAGCATTCTGCTATGTCACTCTCTTATGTCATTAGCCATTACACATTACTAGTAAACTAGCATAATCACTGAAACCCTTGTGGCAGCTGCTGTGATCATTGCTGTGAATGCATCTCATGAAAGTTATGAAAAAGAATCACTGCATTCAGCCATAGTGTACATGCTGCATGCTTCATTCATTATAGGTAATCGCCTACTGATATTGTGAGGTTAAAAAGGAGAGCTCTGCAAAGAGCACAGCCTTACTTATCATAAGTTTATAACCTCTTGTGTGCCTGATTAAGATAAATGTATATTAAATAATCCAGTTCTCAGCTTTGGAGTGCTCTATATGTTCAGGATATGGTGGTTTACTGTATGTATCTAGATGAAAGTGTGACCAATACAGAATATGACTGAAACATAGCTAAGTCTATCTTCTTACAGGATAGACAGAGACAAATCTGCAATAATCTCACTTTCAGGTAGTTCAGAAACTCCATCTATTCAATGATAAAAGTAAAGGGCACTAGCAGCACTGGATAGTAATTTGTAAAGGTAACTGTGCACGAGGTAGTGAAATTCAAATAAGAATTCAGGTGGGCGAGTAATCTATCCTGTGATTTTTGGTAGAATGTAAAGATGGTGGCATTACCTACGATTCCTTTCATTTTGTAATGAGTCATCTGTAAACCTATCATTTTTTGTATTGATAAAGTTCAATAATATATCATTCATGGGGAGGACAAAGGGACCCAGAATGGCACACAATTAATAAAAACAAGAAATAGCTAGGAGTGTGGATCTCCAAAGTCCTTAAGAGTACTTCTCAACAAGATCAATGGTCAAAAGCAGCGTTTTTTAATGCGTGGTCTGGAGACCGCTGGGGAACTGCAACATCTACATGGGAGGTCAGAGACTGCTTAGAAACTTAAAGAATAGTAACATTAATAAAGTGTATATAAATATAAAAGGAAAATGTAAACTTGACATTTTTTTTATGTTCTGTAAATCTGGAGGAACTGAAAACTGGAGACTAAAATTTAAGTTTGTATCCTCTGAGTGTACAAATGATTTATTTAAGCAGTACAGTGCATTAAACATAATATAGTATGGATGATAGGGGCCTCAATTGAATTTGAAAAAGTTCGAACCTTCCATTAAAATATTTTTTTAATATTTGTGAATAAATTAAACATTTCATTGTTTGCGTGTCGATGAATGCTTGTTTCTGTATATTTGTGTATTGTTTTTGCAGCTTAAATCATTAAAATTGCTTAGGCCAAGGTTCCCAGATTTTAGTAATGATTACGTTGTTTGTCCACAGAAGTCAAAAGTTTAGGAACCACTAAAGGCAATTTTCTTTAGTCTAGGAGTTTTAAAACCTAGACATTTTGCCTTGATTTGGGCCAATGACTCCAAAATATTGTCTCAAAGTTAGATAAAACCAATATTTTCCCAAACTGAAAAGGGTAGACCTTGTATTTGTCTAAATAGCAGTGTCAGGAATTAGGTTCAGCACTAACGACCTACCAAGCATGGGGCGAATGAGGGCTGGAGACCGTGGAAAACAGCCCAGTGGAAACTACAGATGTTAAAACGTCTAGAACTCTAACTGACTGACAATGTTATTCTGACTCCCCTCAAAGGAGTTCTAATTAAAGCCATTTTAAGACAATTTACAACAAGGAGCCTTTGCCTGACAATGTATATTCAGTTGTTGCTGCTGTTTCGCTCCATACCGGTTTGCAAACATTATTCATACCTCACGTTTATTGTTTTCTTCCTTCGCATTAGATTCCCCTTTAGCCTTTCTTCATTGAATTGTGCTTTGTTAAGCTCCATACGGATATAATATTCCTGCCTTCCTCTTCAGTTGATAACCAGTCCAGTTTTCAGTAGTGCACTGGGGTCCTCATCTGGTAGCTTTGTCTGCTCAATTCAGCGACATCTGCTGCAAAATCCAGTAAGTTACTTCTGTATCAAATGAGTTCACTCTAGGTGGTACACTTATACTTACCTGTAGTCCATAGGTTTCCTTTCAGCTAGCCCAGTTACCTTCATGCAACGTAAGTCCATAACGGGAAAAAACCTTTACAATGCAGTTTTAACCAGAGTGCATTTACCACACCTGCATTTTTGGTGTATGGTAAGACTAGTTAAGGTAAGTGTGTGTGTGTGTGTGTGTATATATATATATATATATTCACTGGAAAAAACAAAGGTTACAGGGACATTATAGTTAGGGTCACGTTTTACCCACACAAAACCATAGAAATAAAGCTATACTTATGTTAAGAAACAATAACTCGTGGCCTAAAGTTACTTTCCCGGACAAGTTAGAGTTTCTTTCAGAATCAAGATCTAGCTTTCTGACAAACTTGGTGATTCCATTCACCGGTTCGGGCTGCGGTCATTTCAAAATCCCTATGGGAAACTGCATGGGGAAAAAGAATTTTACGAACACTCCTTTTTCTCTGACCCCGCTTGACTAATCACCCCTAAACTTTCAAGTAGCCGGAATACTGTTGAAAATTTTGTGAAGACTTATCAAACAGCAGCCCCAAAGTTTTTAGCAAAACAAAAAATTGACCATAAGTGGGATATATATATATATATATATATATATATATATATATATATATATATACATCCAAACACACACAAACATATTCAAGGGTTATGGGGTGGATAAGGGTATAAGGTTGTAAGGGTGTTTTAATGGTTTGGGGTGGGTAAGGGGATTGGATTGTAAGGGTTCTTTTAGGGTTTAGAGGTAAGGGTATTGGGATGTAAGGGTGTTTTTAGGGTTTAGTGGTGGGTAAGAGTATTGGGTGGAAAGGGTGTTGTGTTGTATTATACGAGACAGAAAAGAGAAAATGTTCTGTTGTTCCACAGGTAAGATGCCTTTTACATTGTCCTTTCCCTTCTCTTCTTTGGTTCAATGGTGTGCCTGGTCCACTTCACATGATGTGTGACTTAGAAAAAGGAAATAGCTCAGGTAAGTTTTGGGGAACTATGTCTTGGGTACTACCAGGGGGAAAGAGGGTGGAGGATCAGGGTAATACCTTGTGTACAGGCTTTGGTAAGTGCTTCCATCACCATTTTGCTTGTCTCCCTTTTTATTGTACACATTCAGAGATAGGCCTCGTTAAGTCTCACTAGACCACTAGCTCTGTGATTTTGTGCTGTTAGAAGTAATACCCAGGGAGCAGCATGACAAACAGGGGAGCGCTCTGTTCCCCCTCCAACCCATCTTAGCCACTCCACCTCCTCACTACCCACAAAGTCCACATATGCACTTCCATACCTGGGCAAGCCATGTTCCTCCAGGAACGTGGCGGTGTGCTCTATGGGGTTGGTAGCCTCCTGGCTCCGTGGCCTCATTGCTCTCCCAACGTCTGCTTTCATGTCCCAAAAAAGACTCCTCCCGTTCCAGTCTCTTGGCGATCTTCTCCAGCTCTGCATCTCTCTCAACATTTTCTTCCCACCCTGCATCCCTTGCGCGTCTTTCAAAGGCTGACTCAGTCCTCCTATTAGCAGTCTCGTAGTCCTGGGGTCGACTAGAATGCTGGCCCACTGCTCGACCATGCCCCCGGGCCACCCACCATCACATCGTCCTGATGTCCTGACTCCATTTCAGCTGTTTTGTTACAGGTGTTTTTAGGGATGGATAATATTGGGTTTTAAGGGTGTTTTAGGGTTTAGAGATAGGTGGTACGGGTAATTAATAAAGCCGTGTTTTGGGGAATTTCCACCAATAAAAATAAAATGTATTTATTTTAAAAATGGTGTTTGGGTAGTACCCCCAAAAAGTTTTTTAGTAAATGCATAGATTTAAAAAAAAAAGTGTGGTAAAGGAAGGCATGGTAAAAATGTGTTGTAATCCAAGAAAGAAGTGACTCAAACAGATGGTCTCACCAATGGCCCAGTTAATGGCTAAGGCCGAAACGTGTAGGTCTGTTTCTTTTTTCCAGCACATGCACTTTGGCTGTAAATAAATGAAGTAAAATCATTTCTGTGGGAATTTACCGGATTACGCTGTTTCCTGTTTGAGCTTGGGCTAGAAGTGTGGATTTAAAAGTGGTGACTCGTTTAGATCAGGAGTTTTTTTTTTTCCATTTATATGTAAATATCAGAATTACAAACAAAACTAACATATTGGGAGTACCACTGGCTGGAGGTAACTCGTATTTTATGGTTTTGAATCATATAAAATTTAAACCAGCATAAATGGAAATTAAAAAAAAGCATACACTAACCTGGACAGGCTTTAACTAAGCATGTTTTATCTAGGGCTCAAGGTCTCATTTTGAATTTCTCATCTGGAGCTTCTCATTCCAGAAATATGCATTTAAATTGTATGAAAAGTATAATTTCCCTTGACTTCTTTTATTCAAGGCTCAGATGCTACTGGGTTTCTTTAGGACAAGCTATACCATGTATTGTTTCCATATACAGATACAATGTTAGGGTTTCTCATGTACACATTTGAGGTTGGGTGGATTGGACCAGTATTTCATAGATTTTGCCAGCTTTACAAATACATTGTTTACTATCTGATATCTGGATAGAGGTTTAGTTTTCTATGATGCATGAACTGCCTGTAAGGTGATGTTGATAATGCAGATGACAGACATTACAAGACAACTACTGTTTCATATAAACTGACAATTGTTAATCATAACAAAATCAGATAGTAAAGATTAGACCAAAAGTCTAACTTTACTACTTTCAGTATTCACAAAGGGACATATGAGTTATATCTTTAAGACTGTGGAGGTTCTGCACTCGGGCTCTATCTCCACACTAGGGGCAGAATATCCGTAGTTGGGGTGGAACACAAAACAACCAGTTGAACAACCAACATAGCACCAAATATATCACTGAAAATATAAAATACTTACACGTAGACACTAGGTAGTTAAGTATCGGTATGTTTAATGTGTGGACTAGAGTGGTAAAGGTTCTGCTAAAAACACACACCACTACAAGAGTGTAGAAAAACATGTAAGACACAATACACAAAACATTTACATCTGAGCCTTCAAGTGGCAACCAAAACATCACAAGTTCTAAAAAAAAAAAATCTTCCCTTCTACAGTTGAATATTTAACCTTTAGTCAAGGGTCATGTAATGTCTTCCAGACAAATTTTGAATGTAATATACAACTCTAAGTCTATGGTCCAACATCAGATTTCTACGTTTCTCTCAAACTCACCACACACACCTATGTCAATGCTTATCATACCCCCACTCAGCTCCAGCTGAAAGCCATTAGCCAATCCCAGCATGGCTGCATATATAAATTCAGAGCTGTCACACACAAACCCTTTCAGACCTTACCCCATGTCGCTAAATGTCTTTGTTAGCTTGTCCCTTGTCATGCAACAGAATGATGTGAGGAGGAGGATGAGAGCAGAGAGGATCTTCAGACAAAGGATTAACCTCTTTGGGATGTGCATCCAAGATGTCAGCTCCATATTCCTTTTTCTCCCTGTTGTCATCTTGGAGATGGTTTCTGAATGGGAGCAGGATCTTGACTCGGTGAACTGCTGCTACGATGCCACCCCCGCCTTTGTCAAGATCCTAGCAGTTCTCCATTTCTTTTCTAGTGTGTCATTCCAGAGGGTGTCCAGTGACACTGTGTCCATTTCACAAGCAAGCCAGCCCGATGTTCATGTCGGGTTCTGAGCTGCATAAACAGGAGTGCATCTGTACATACCCATGTCACATACACTGGCAGGAAGGCAAAGGGTTGCCATGGATTTCTATCACTTTCAGCGCTTCCAACCTGTGGTTGGTGCAATTGATTGCACTCATGTGGCACTTCAGCCACCCGCCACAATGTAAACATCCGTCAATGTGCAGGGTGTGTGTGATGCCACTGGCTGCTTTACGGATGTGCATGCAGTGTTTCCAAGTATTACACATGTTCAGCTACATATTCCTCAGGTCACCTCTTGTCTGCCGGCTGGCAGCAGGAGAATTTGGCAATACGTTACTTCTAGGTAAGTACTCA
Organism: Pleurodeles waltl; assembly: GCF_031143425.1. Lineage (NCBI taxonomy): Eukaryota > Metazoa > Chordata > Amphibia > Caudata > Salamandridae > Pleurodeles > Pleurodeles waltl. The sequence continues at coordinate 773,253,729 of NC_090440.1, read as the reverse complement.
AGCAACAGACAAGTTTGTATATATTTAATTTTCTTATATATACATTCATCGCAATTTAATATTTCTTGTGACACATACATGACACCAACAGGTACTGTATGTACCATTTCATATATTAGTAACTTTACAAATTCAACAAGGACATGCACCACAATTTCTACATTTTCCTCCTCTGGTGATGCTGCATGTGCCATGTGCACTCTCTCCTCATCTCCTCGCACCATACATATGTGCAATCACTGAACCTCAGCATAGGTACAATAAGGCACACGTACGGGCATGAGCCATCAAGTAAGCGTACTTTTGGACTCCTAAAGGCGCAATTCAGAAGTCTTGACCGTACAGGGGACGTGCTGCTATACTCCCCTGAAGCCGCATGTCATGGGTATGTTAGGGCTTAACCTGACCTGGGATATAACTAATAAAGAAACTGACAGACAACTCCATATTTGGGAATGAGAACGTGATTTATTTTTATTTTCTATATATATTCTTGTTCTTCTTTTTTTTTTTCTTCCCTTTCTCTCGTAGTCTTTTTCCGTAACTTTTGGTAAGATCTTGTTATTTCTTTTTCTTCCTAGGTATGTCTCCATTTCCAGATTCGTATTTTCCCAGAGAAGGATGGACTTGAGTGGACAAAGAAGAAATAGGGAGGGATAGGTAAGTATTTTAATGTTTATTATTGGCTAGTAAAACCTGGTGGGAGGGGGAAGGGATAAGGAAGAATCTGGGATGAGTGAGGAACCGTGCCTAAGAGTGCACATTTAGTGAATATTCTTTTAGTTTCATTTGGGTGGCAAGGTGCTCTAGTGTATAAGATGCGTTTAGGGAGAGAGGAAATGAGTAAATAAAGAAAATGATAAATGAATCTTGTTTACTTTCTCCTATATTATATCTGTTTTCTGACAAATTCTTTAGTACATTTCTGTATTCCTTTTGTCTCCCTCCTCTCTCATTCCTCTTTTCCTCCCTCCCCCTTTTCTCTTCCAAAATATGTACTCGAGTTTAGTATGCAGGTCCGTACCTGCATTAGCCACGTGGCGGGTAGTTTCGGCATCTTTGGGTGTCTGCACCTCTTCGGCTTGGGGCTTCGTTTCCCAAACACTTTCTGCCCCGTTGGGACCTTCGCCGTTCTCCGTCCTCTCGGTGTCCTCCTCCTTTTTGGGGTTTCCCGACTCCACTTCTTTCTTCTCAGTGCTTCCTCCGTACGCGTCTTCCTCTGCTGTCTCCTTCCCATCCCCGTCTCTACATGTTGCGTTCTCCTCCTCCCACGTTACTGCGCCACAACCCTCCTCTTCCGAGTTAGTGTGCGTGTTTTGACGTGAGTCGCTTTTTGGAGTGCCCCTGGGGTACTCTTCTGTCAGCCCCTGTTACACTGCGTTCAAGATAATAGTAGTCTGTTGTGTCTTACACAACATTGGAGTACACCAGGGCCTTTACAAACCTCTGAACCCTCAGCTAGGTCTGAATCAAGGAACAGGGCCATTGTTCCACACACAGGAGAGGGTATGCAGGTGCATGGCCAGCTTGTGGACACTTTTCTTTTGAGCCACCAGTTCTATTACGGCCTTTATGTGGTTGCACAGTGTGTTGTCAATGATGATTGGTGGATATTTAACACTCTGCCCATAAAATCCATCTTAAGACTACTCTGTAAGCCATACATAAGGTATGTAAACAAAAGATGCTGTCAAGAGTCAAAAGTTAGGCCATGCTACAGATTTTGAGCCCATGTCAGTGATTAGTGTTGACAAAGTCTCAAAGGACTCCTTTTCCTTAGGGGAGTACATGTCACTGCATTTGTGAGATCTTCATTGATAATGGACATCTGAAAACTGTCAGTAGCACGAGTCACAAGGATTGATGCCTATGCAGAGAGTCAGTGAGGACTGGCATTGTGTACAAGAAGGAAACCTACAGGTATTTGTGAAACAGGAAATTTTACAATTAGATGTCAACCTTAGGTTTCTGGGCATACTCCAAATAAGGACACCTTCCCCATTGATTATATGAGGCTTGCTGTGTGGCACACTGTAGTTTAGACAATGGCCCTTACACACACATATGTGACATGGGGGAGACAGGCAGTGTTGGGAACATAATGATCCACTCACTAAACATTGTATTAACCACAATATAAAAATGTAAAATACTAGAAACTGTTAATTACAAAAGCAATTGATGTCAGTGTTTGATATACAGTAGTTGTGGTGCTGACATAAAGCCTGATTCACAAAAGTAAACTTGACATTTTCGCTCAAGTTTATGTCTTTGTTTTTCACAAAGAGTTATAACTAGTATCTTCTTGAGTGTGGAGTCTCCACACATGACAATATAAGTCTTTCTATGTGCGGAGAATCCACACTCGTAAATATATTAGTCATACATTTGTAACAAACAATCGTAAACTTACACAAAAATGTATGTTTACTTTTGTGGATCAGGACCAGAGGGATGCTAGCACTGTAAAAATCTTAAGTGGCTATGATATACTGTTTTTCCACATTGTCTCATAATGGGTTACATGATGCTACCCTAAATTACCACAGAATCCTATCTCCATGCTTCTTATCTGATGTACTCAGACAGTACTAAAAGCACACTGGTATGTATTAAGTTGGGTATATGATTAGTAACATGCAACATATGTATGTTCCAGTGTGTACTACTACTTAGGTGGAAGTGTAGTGATATGTCTTTCACATGTACACCATGATACAAAAGTTACTGTGTACTGTCCTGGATTTTCCATGTTCAGAAACAGTATCCTTCCTGTGTCCAACCACAAATCAAGGTATACAGTACTGTATGTTTAATGCTGGATGCATCACACACACAGGCCTAAAGGACATATAATTTCATATGTTGCTGTCTCTTGGATACCTTCAGGCAGCATATCAGATATTTTCACAACGAGTTGATGGAACTGTTAGGGGACCTAATGATAAATAACATCCTTCCTGACCTTACAACACATTTAGTCCTCAACAGCACTTTTATGTCTGTCGCAGGTACACAACCAGTTGCTTCTGTGTGCTGAAATATTTTGGCAGATTCGGGTTTGCCCTGCATTATTCAACTATTCTTATCGTCCCCATAAAACTAAGATGACCTATGAAACACACCGTCAGTTAGGAAATGAAATTCTGTCTCACTAATATTGTGTACCTTGTCCTCAACTCCCTCAGCCATGGCGTGGGCAGGTTAGTTAAACAGAGCAGCAGGATGGCAGAGGATCTTGCCTGGAGGTAGGACTCAGGATGACCATAAAATGGCTGCCTGTAACTTCCTGCATTTCATTTCCTGTTTGTCATTTCTGTACTAAATCTTTGTTTTCCAGCTCGACTGCATAACCTCTGCCCCAAGTGCAAAGTCTCTGCCCGAACATAAACTCCGCACCCGGGGCGGAGACTCCGCTGTCAGCCAGAACCCATCGTGCTTGCCCATAAGAGCTGAGGGAGAAATCTGCACCCCACCCAGGAGGTGATGGTGGCATCTGAGGTTGACCGGAATGTGTCCTCTCGGATTTCACAGGTACTCGGGATGAATGCTCTGAGAGGCACATTCTTGGGAAAGGGCCAACCTCTCTGCCTCCATCACTTTATTAGGTGCAGCCATATTGTCTGCATTGGCCCAAGATCCCACCCAAGCCACTGTTGTAGTGTCTCCCAGCATGTCATCCCTCTGTTTCCCCTGCTACCCCTTGTAACCTTCATGTTTACAGCTCCTGTGGGGAATCTGGTGGTCCTGCATTGGTCAGCCAGAGTGAGTCCAAAGAAGCAGAAGACTTGAACATAGTGGTCAAGGAAAACAGTGAGGATGGCCAGTGACTGGACAGTGTTTGGACTGTGGAATTTTTTTTACACCCCTTTTATATAGACTGGTTCCCCAGACGCTTCTTTACATGTTTTATTTATTTTTCCCACCCCCTCCAAGTTCCCTTGCCCAATCTGCCATAAGATTTTATTTGATTTTCCTTTCTCCCTTTCAAAGGGATAGTTTTTCAAATAAATTATTTACTTCAAAGTATGGACATCTCCATCAGTAGGTGTTTAGCGATGCTTTCCACATACCTTGGTGCACTTATGGTCCTACAAATCTTCATGTCTAAATCACACACATTTATTGTCACATATACGGCCTAAAGAGTAATCACTTGACCATCATCAACTATTACTCAACTCAATATAGAATTGTGAAAAATATATTTTTATTTACAAATATGTGCAGTATATATATTTTACAGTGATCATGGGGGATCTCTCTTGCACCTTCGTAATAGTGGTGGTGAGGATCTCTAAGTGTGTTTACTGTGTTGGTCCTGATGTGTGGGTGGAGGTCCTGCATCTGCGTGTACAGTTGGTGGGTGTGCCTGTACATAGGGTGAGCGTGCCTGTACAGGTGGGAGAGGTGCCTGTACGGGGTCGAGTGCGCCTGTACACTTGGTGGGTGTGCCTGTACAGGGGGAGATGACTGTAAAGGGGGTGAGGATGCCTGTACAGGTGTGGGACTGGATTGGTAGGCGAGTAACGTGCTTCTGCAGAGGGGGGCATGACTGTGCAGGAAGCTCATGTGCAGGGGGGGGGTGCCTGTGTACATGGGAGGGCTTGTGTAGGTTATGGCATTGGTGGCTGGGTGGAGTGTGGTGCAGGTAGGTGTGCTGGTTCCCCTTCATGAGTTCACAGTGAAGGAAGACTTTGAAACAGTTGGCCAAGGCATGGTGTCTTGCACTCTATTTCCCATCAATTGCTATGATGTCATTTTGCCTCCCTGACATGTCTTGGCAAGATTTATCAAGCCTGTACAAGACATGGATCCATCTGTCAGTCATCCGAAGGAGATCCTGCAATGAGTCTGAAATGTCAGACAGAGTAGCCCCTATGGCATAAATGTCCTTTGCTAGACACCCACCATCTGGGCCACCAGCACAGGGAGGGGTGGCATGTAGGAGGCTGTGGGGAAGAGATTGGTGCCTAGGGGATACCTGTTCCTTATCTTAGCTGTTAGGTCCCTCATCAGTTTGAGAGAAGGCCAGGGATGCCCTGTCATGGGAGGAGTGTGTAGGAGATGCAACACATCTAGCTTGGATGTGAGGATTATGAGGAGTTGATTGTTCTATTGGGGTAGGTGAATGCTATGGCTGGCTTGCAGACTGATGGGAATTGGCAATTCTCAGAAGTGAAGTCAGAGGCACAATGCTGGCCAGAGCTGATGTAGGCTTCTGTGTTTTCCCCAGTGAATTAGCAATTCACTCCTGATAATCTAGCCACTACTCCACAATCAGGAAATCAATATCTTCTTCCTCCTCATCTTCTTCCACCTCCTCCTCCTTCTCCTCCTCTTCCTGAGCATTGCTGGCTGCTGATATTGCTGTTTGGAGGAGGATAACATTTTCTCCTTGGACTGCCCGCCACCCTTCACTGATTGTTCAGCATCATCAAGCAACTCATTGTCCTCAGCACCTGAAAGACAGAGGTTACAACATGCTACATATTTTCAATTGTATATCATGTGCTACAACACAAGGTTTGAGTCAGTTATTCTTTGCATCAATCTGATGTTCCATATGTGGCATGGTTTGAATAAGCATACAAGTAACAGCTCACACTGTGGCATTAGGGTGTTCAATGTAGATGTGCAATGGGAAATCAAATCTCTAGCTCCAACCACACGTCTGTGTGGTATTAAGATCCCCTGTGATGTTAGCTGCTGAATCCGGCTCCTTGAGTGTGTGACAGAAGATGTGGTCCTCCATCCGGCAGCTTCAGAAAGAAGTGAGACCGTAACTAATGTGCTGCATGAAATATAAGTGAACATGCAAAAGTAATACAGACATCACTGATGAAGTTAGGAAGATATCACACACAAACATCAGAAGCTTCACATGCTAATATCTTTTCACAATGAATTGGTTTTTGTGTACTATTTGGGAATCAACAGTTTACAACACTATATGGCCCACTTACTTGACAGACAAGTGCTAATGGGTCTTTTTGCTGCAGCTAGAATGTCTTCTTAAACCATAAATGAGGTACTTTGGAGGACTGAGGATGTCCTGACAGCAGCTGTAATGTACCATACATATCTATATTTCAATACAAAGGATAGTGTGAATCATTTTACATGTACATGTCATAGGTATAGACTTTCAATCCAGCTGTGGTTAAATATAAGCAATTCGGTACATGCTATGTATATTACAAATAAAAGCAGAGCCGTCCTTTCATTAGCCAACATGTTATGAAGTAGCATTCTCTTATTAGCCACATCTGAGCATATGAATATAAGTGACAACAAGTATATTAGACACATACTAGTGACATATAATCCAATATTTAAGACTATGAGCCTTTAATAATGTAATTTTTATGTGTACTTACCAGGCTCTTTCATCCGCCCAGTGTGGTGCCTGACCATATATCACACCCATACATAGAGCAGAGATCACTGTAGTAAATATTTTTCGGGCAATCTCACTGGGCCTAAACTGATATGAGTGTATTTAGTTTACATTCTAGTTGACTCATGTAAAGAACAACATATCCTAATTCAGTTTACACGTTTGAGACTACTGATGGATTCTATGTAGAAAATCTATGGGTTGACTGATTACAGTGTAGTAAATGGGATCCTCTTCTGTCCATTTTGACATACCAGTCTGTGCTAGTGGTATGGGCTGTTGTGGCCCATGACGTTACCTCTCTGAATGACCTCTGCTCTAGTGGGTGAATCTACTCTGGGTGTATGTGGCAATAAAAGAAGTCAACAAACAATATCAACACATGCTGATTATGTACAACTTTTCTCATATTTACTCAACTGCATTTGCAAGACAATTGTGATGGTTACTAATTCCAGTAAATTTTCTAGGGCCACATATCAGTGTAAAATGAAACCACCAGCAGTGATGGGCTACTGTTTGTGAATATAGAATTGAAAGTTAACGTTTTCATCACAAAGGATTCTGGGACTTTGTCAAATCTCAATTTGTTTCTGCGTCCCATTTTGTCTGTTAACTTTTCCCTCACTGAGGATTCTGGGACCTCTAGTGCAATGATCAAAATGAGACAACTTAAAATTTAAAAGTTAACATTTTCATCAAAAAGAATTCTGGGACTTGTAGTGCAACAGACAAAATGAGACACAATAAGGCAAACTGAGATTTGGAAGTTAACATTTCCATGACAAAGGATTCTGGGACTTGTAGTTCAATAGATAAAGTGAGACACAATGAGACAATTTAAGATTTGGAAGATAACATTGCATCACAAAGGATTCTGGGACGTGTAGTGCAATACACAAAATGAGACAATAGGACAAAATGAGAGTCTAAATCACAATGAATATTTGCACAGACTTAAAGTGGGTTACATAGTCACATTTGCAGTGTACTGTACACATTTATCATTTGAGTTTGTTGTTTAAATCACCAATATTACCTGAAAACACATTAGGGTAATCATTAACAGGCAGCCCATGCAGCAGGTGGTGGTGCATGTTGGAGAGGACATCCTTATAAAGTGGGGTGAGACAGAGACAGGTTCCAGTTGATCTCCCACCTCCCACAGAGAGTGCTATCTCTATCCTGGCAAACGTCTCCTTCCTCTAATCCTGCTACTTCTGTTTGATGTCCGTGATGGACCGGATGACCAGACATCCTCCCGCAATGCACTGACTGCAGTAGCCAACTGCTGCCATAGGTCAGCCTTCCGTGTTGTCCTGCTGATGTATGGAGGTAGCCAATGTGGTGTTTTGTAGTTCCTCACTACAAATGATACAATTGTATTGGTCTCCTCCTTCGTGTAGTTCTTCCTCTTCACATGTAGCATGGTGATGGCAATGCAAGACGCAGTACAGGCAGGTGGCGTGTGGGTGTGGGAAATCCAGAGCCTTGGATGTGTGCTGTTTTTATGTGGCTTGTAGTGCATGTGTGGCAGTTGACATTGTCTGCAGGTGTATGAAATTACACTTACTCTGCCTCGTGTGCAGAGATTTCTCGAGTGCAGTGATTCTGCCCCGAGTGCGGAACCTCATCAGTCATAAAGAAACAACTCGTAAGCCCCTTTGTTAATACCGACAGTAGTAAAGTTAGACCAAAAGACTAACTTTACCTTTGTGAATCGGGCCCATAGTTTGTTTGTTTAGCTTTTTTTAGTTGTATGATGACATAGAATGTGTGTTGAATCTTTGGCAAACTGGGGGCAGGACATCAATAAAACCTGGCAAGGGCACTGTGAGAATCATGTTGGATAAAATGCAACGTCTGCGTGCACACATTAACCATTAAATATAGCAATTTTAAAGTCTTGGAGGCAAGGCGCCAGTCTCCAATGCCATTATTAGCAAATGAGTACACTAGTGCTCTAAATCTGGCCCTCAGTAACATAATCAAACAGAAAATAATTGTCAAATCCTAGCACAGCTACACTGTGCTGATTTATCACACATCTATACTAGTTCTATGAATTGAAAAAAGAAAATATGTTTAGAATTTTTGAATTCTAGAACAATCTATGATCATCCACCCACACATATCCATAGCAATAAATGAAAATATAGATTAGAATTTTTCTCCTGCCTCACATGCTAAATTGGATGCACTAGCACACTATGTAGCGGATGATACTTTAGAATCACATAGACTAAACAATATATTAGTTCAAATAAAGATAAGAGGTGTTGAATGCTTAGATGTAAAGCAAACAAAAGGGTCACCAGATACATGGTATATTCGAAAAAGACTCCTAGAAGCATAATTCCTCATATGGTATTTTATAAAATTCTAAAAAATAGTTTCCAGAGTATTGCTGTTCTATCTAAGAGAGAACATATTTTGCCACATAAATCTTCTCTGAAAATGTCAGTTAATTTAATTCAATGATCCCTAAATGTAAAAGGATGTTTCCGACAAGAATGAAAGAGAAACAAGCTCATCAACACTTAAAACAAGAGAAAAACATTATAAAAATGCACTTAGAACAGATGTACACAGCCATTGTTTCACATAAATGCTAAGGGAAACAAAAATAAGAACTTCATCATTAAAAATCAGACTGGCTAAATTACGTGTCATCTCAGCATGACAGACCGAAGGTTTATAAAACCCCACATAATCTAGCATTGTGTGTCACAGACGTAATTTTTAATAAACTAAACTGATTGTCTGAATTGTGTACCAGACCTATTTTTTTTCTCTTTTTTATTTTGGACCGCTACTGATCTTTCTGTTGGGGATTTTTTTACCAAGGGTGAAATAGGCGTTTTAATATCTTGCTCACCTTTCCCTTTAAAAAAGTAAGATGAATTGAGCCGAGTCTGAAAGTATTTCCCTTCATCCATTTTACGCAGTTGTTTAATGATGGTATTTCCATTGTCATCATGAAGTTCTTCAGTGTCATTTTTTGTAGTAATATTGTGGTCATTAGTAATACAAACAGGTTCGGAGGCATCTTTCTGAGACGCACTTACAATAGAAAATGTGACTTTTTTTATGTTTGCATTGATTGATCTGGCACGGAACGGCAGGCTAAGGTCAAGTGGCTGTTCAGTACAATTTAAAACTTTTTTAATGTGACCAAGCGAAGATGAAAATCCAGAAGAATTATAAAAGCCATCTGTCTGTGTTGCTTTATCTAGGTACAGCACGTCATCTCCCCTTTTTGATAGTAGATCACAATGGGAAATATAGCAAGGACGACAACTTTTTCCAGACATGGAAGGTAAGGGAGATGCTAATTCCAGCATGTCAACTAAATTAGGAGGCTTAGAGCCATCTTCATCTGTATCAACTGTATTGATTTGCAATGATGAACTAGTAGCACTGGAAAACTGAACAGGCAAAAATGACTTCTGAGTTATAAAGAGATCTTGACTATGATCTGAATTGCTACATGGTTCTTCATTCTTCATGTTCATCACAGGAGAGAGTCTCTTCTCTTTAAAATCCAAAGTAAGACCTCTTTTTATATCTAGGATTTTCATTTCTGAGTCTGCAGGGCTAGATGTAAATACTGGTTCAATACTACGAGAGCAACTTTTTTGTTCACTCCTGGTGAATTCTGACGAATTATGAACAGAAATCTCTTTGTGTGTCATGTTGCGCTTTTTTAAATTAGATGTTTCTTTTCCAGATTTTATTGTTTTATTCAGAATATCCCCTAAGCAAGTTGCTTGCACCTGGAAGACATCTTCACTGCCATTAAAATCTGAACTTTGAGACAACTGATTGTACAGATGTGCTTGTAACCCTTTGAGGTTGTCATGATATTTTACCTTCTGTGTAGCTTTTGGGCTCTTCGTTTTGTGTCTATGAGTTACACCTCTAGAAGAATCTTTTCTGTAGCTCAGAATGGGAGAGCTTGGCCTATGCTTACTTTTCTTTGCTTTCTTCACTTTCACATGGGCAGATGACATATGAATATTTGGACTTGTGCAATAATCCGTTCTCTTATGCTTTTTATGATGTGGATTGTTTTGCGTATCAATGTGATTTAATGCTTTATTTATTTTTGTCTTTTTATTCTTCTTCAAAAAAACATCATCTGGTGGACTTATTAATAATTTATAGTTTACTCTATCCAGCTTTTCAATCCCACTGCAAAGATCAGACAGATTCTGCATTTCTTTCTCCAAGGTCTTCCATTTTTTTTTGTGCTTTTTAGATAAGCCATTGATTTTACCACGTCTTTCTTTGTTTTCCATATATTCAAGATGTTTTCCTCTTATACAATTTTCTGTTTCTGTGCCAGAAAAATATCAGCCTGTTTAGAAAATAAAACATATTTCTCTGATGTATAATGCAAACAAAGCTCATGATACAAAATAACTGTAAAATGCTATAAAACAACAGATCCGTAAGAATGATAAGGGAGGATTCAATACCCTTTGCATATAATGAACCAGTTGGGAACCAAGCTATCAAACTGGCCTTTTCACAATTCTTAACCTTAAAAGTATAATAAAATGTTCCTTAATAGCATTTCACTGGCTGTTTAAAACGCTAATTGTATTACAAAACAAATGACATCTTAGCTGCACTTCTTGATTTCTTTTGCTTTCTTCTACAACTATTCAATTCAGTATTTTGTACCACATTAACAGACTTTTTTGAGTGTGTCATTATAGTAGATAGGTCATAATAGAAAAAGAAGTCTTTAAAAAATCATATACTATCAAACCAATTACTATTTTTCTTAAGGCTCTAATGTAGCATGAGATATATTAGGCATATGTATGTGTATATACACACATGTGTGTGTTGGTGTGTGTGTGGATGTGTATGTGAGCAAATATATATGGCCTAGCGGCCAACATCTAAGGACCTATATGGAAAATGTCACTTACCCAGTGTACATCTGTTCGTGGCATGAGACGCTGCAGATTCACATGCTGTGCATTATCCTGCCATCTAGTGTTGGGCTCGGAGTGTTACAAGTTGTTTTTCTTCGAAGAAGTCTTTTCGAGTCACGAGACCGAGGGACTCCTCCCCTTTCGGCTCCATTGCGCATGGGCGTCGACTCCATCTTAGATTGTTTTTCCCACAGAGGGTGAGGTAGGAGTTGTGTATATAGTAAAGGTGCCCATGCAATGGAGTAAGTATGTATGTACATAATGTGTCTAAAAGTGATATATATTTACAAATTTACAAATGTACAAGTTTTATCAACATATGATATATAATTTTCATCAACTTATAACGGCTACAGGCTCCCGGGGAGGCGGGAGGGCGCATGTGAATCTGCAACGTCTCATGCCACAAACAGATGTACACTGGGTAAGTGACATTTTCCGTTCGATGGCATGTGTAGCTGCAGATACACATGCTGTGCATAGACTAGTAAGCAGTTATCTCCCCAAAAGTGGTGGATTAGTCTGTAGGAGTTGAAGTTGTTTGAAATAATGTTCGTAATACTGCCTGTCCTACTGTGGCTTGTTGTGTTGTTAACACATCTACACAGTAATGTTTCGTGAATGTATGAGGCATAGACCATGTGGCTGCCTTACAGATTTCTGTCACAGGTATATTTCCTAGTGGAGTGTGCCTTTGGTGTAATAGGCAGGTCTCTCTTTGCTTTAACATAGCAAGTTTGAATACATTTCACTATCCATCTAGCAATGCCTTGTTTGGATATTGGATTTCCTGCATGAGGTTTTTGGAAGGATACAAACAATTGTCTTGTCTTGCAAAATTGTTTTGTCCTATCAATGTAATACATTAGTGCCCTTTTGATGTCTAATGTATGTAATGCTCTTTCGGCTACCGAGTTTGGTTGTGGAAAAAAGACTGGGAGTTCTACTGTTTGGTTTAGGTGGTTTAGGTGGAACGGTGATATAACTTTTGGTAAAAACTTAGGATTTGTACGTAGAACCACTTTATGTTTGTTTATTTGTATAAAGAGTTCTTGTATAGTAAATGCTTGTATTTCACTTACTCTTCTAAGAGATGTGATAGCTATTAGGAAGGCTACTTTCCAGGTTAAGTATTGCATCTCACAAGAGTGCATGGGTTCAAATGGTGGACCCATGAGTCGTGTTAATACAATATTGAGGTTCCATGAGGGAACTGGTGGTGTTCTCGGTGGTATGATTCTCTTTAGACCCTCCATAAATGCTTTGATGACTGGGATTCTAAAGAGTGATGTTGAATGTGTAATCTGCAGATAGGCAGATATTGCTGTGAGATGTATTTTAATGGATGAAAAAGCTAGCTTTGATTTTTGTAAGTGTAATAAGTAGCTTACAATGTTTTTTGCGGACGCATGTAGTGGTTGAATTTGATTATTATGGCAGTAATAAACAAATCTTTTCCATTTATTTGCGTAACAATGTCTTGTAGTAGGTTTCCTAGCTTGTTTAATGACCTCCATACATTCTTGTGTAAGGTCTAGATGTCCAAATTCTAAGACTTCAGGAGCCAGATTGCTAGATTGAGCGATGCTGGATTCGGGTGTCTGATCTGTTGTTTGTGCTGAGTTAACAGATCTGGTCTGTTTGGTAGTTTGATACGAGGTACTACTGATAGATCTAGTAGTGTTGTGTACCATGGTTGGCGAGCCCAAGTTGGTGCTACTAGTATTAGTTTGAGTTTGGTTTGACTCAATTTCTTTACTAGATACGGAAGGAGTGGGAGAGGGGGAAAAGCGTAAGCAAATATCCCTGACCAACTCATCCATAACGCATTGCCCTTGGAGTGAGGGTGTGGATACCTGGACGCAAAGTTTTGGCATTTTGCGTTTTCTTTTGTTGCGAATAGGTCTATTTGTGGTGTTCCCCAGCTTCGAAAGTAAGTTTGTAGTACCTGGGGAGGAATTTCCCATTCGTGGGTTTGTTGATGATCTCGACTGAGATTGTCGACTAACTGGTTTTGAATTCTTGGGATGTACTGTGCTATTAGGCGAATGTGATTGTGAATCGCCCAATGCCAAATCTTTTGTGCTAAGAGACACAGCTGTGATGAGTGTGTCCCTCCCTGTTTGTTTAGGTAATACATTGTCATCATGTTGTCTGTTTTGACAAGAATGTGTTTGTGGGCTATTAACGGATGAAATGCTTTCAATGCTAGAAACACTGCTAGCAGTTCTAGATGATTTATATGAAGTTGGCTTTGTTGAGCGTCCCATTGTCCCTGAATGCTGTGCTGGTTGAGGTGTGCTCCCCACCCTACCATCGAAGCATCTGTTGTGATTACGGATTGAGGCACAGGGTCTTGGAATGGCTGCCCTTGGTTTAAATTTATAGGATTCCACCATTGAAGCGAGGAGTGTGTTTGGCGGTCCATCAACGTTAGATCTTGAAGTTGACCCTGTGCTTGCGTCCATTGTGTTGCTAGGCACTGTTGTAAGGGCCGCATGTGTAGTCTTCCATTTGGGACAATGGCTAAGCATGAAGACATCATGCCTAGAAGTTTCATCAAAAACCTTACCTGATAGTGTTGGTTTGGGTGCATGTTTTGTATTACATTTTGGAATGCTTGTACCCTTTGTGGACTTGGAGTGGCAATCCCTTTCTGTGTGTTGATTGTTGCTCCTAAGTATTGTTGTATTTGACACGGCTGTAGGTGTGATTTTTTGTAATTTATAGAGAACCCTAGCTTGTGAAGGGTTTCTATGACGTATTTTGTGTGTTGAAGACACTGTTGCTGAGTGCTGGTTTTTATTAGCCAATCTTCTAAGTAAGGGAATACGTGCATGTGCTGTCTCCTGATATGAGCAGCTACTACCACAAGGCATTTTGTGAATACTCTTGGTGCTGTTGTTATCCCGAACGGTAACACTTTGAATTGGTAATGCACGCCTTGGATTACAAACCGTAAGTATTTCCTGTGGGAAGGATGTATGGGTATGTGGAAGTAAGCATCTTTGAGATCTAATGTTGACATGTAGTCCTCTTGTTTGAGCAAGGGAATTACGTCTTGAAGTGTCACCATGTGAAAGTGATCTGATTTGATGTAAAGATTCAGTGTTCTGAGGTCTAATATGGGTCTCAGTGTTTTGTCCTTTTTTGGAATTAGGAAATACAGGGAGTAAACACCTGTTCCTTTTTGATGGTTGGGTACTAGTTCTATTGCTTGTTTTTGTAACAATGCTTGGACTTATATTTGTAACAGATCTAAGTGTTGTTTGGACATGTTGTGTGCTCTTGGAGGCACATTTGGTGGTAATTGTCAGAATTCTATGCAATAACCATGTTGGATAATGGCTAGAACCCATGAGTCCGTAGTTATGTCTTGCCAATTTTGGTAATAATCTGTGAGTCTCCCCCCCCACAGGTGTTGTGTGTTGGGGGTTTGTGACGTTGGAGTCACTGTTTAGTTTGTGGGGTTTTTGAGCTTTGGAATTTCCCTCGTGGTTTAGGGAACTGTCCACCCCTATATTGTCCTCGAAAACCTCCTCTTTGGTATTGGCTCTGGTATGTGGGTCTGGCCTGTGAGGTGGAAGGTTCTGTGGCTTGGGCCCGAAACCCCCCTCTAAAGTGTGGCTTCCTAAAAGTGCCTCTGCTCTGTGGGGAGTAGAGCGCGCCCATGGCTTTGGCCATGTAAGTGTCTTTCTTTAGCTTGTCTATAGCTGTATCCACCTCCGGCCCAAACAATTGTTGTCCATTAAAAGGCATTTTCAGCACAGCCTGCTGGATCTCTGGCTTAAATCCGGAGGTGAGTAGCCATGCGTGTCTCAGAATGGTGACCGCCGTGTTTACTGTTCTGGCGGCTGTGTCTGGTGAGTCCATAGCCGATCTTATTTGGTTGTTGGAGATAATTTGGCCCTCCTCCACAACCTGTTGGGCACGCTTCTGAAACTCTTTGGGAAGGTGTTCAATGAAATGTTGCATTTCGTCCCAATGTGCCCTGTCGGATCTTGCCAGTAGAGCTTGCGAATTGGCAAATCGCCATTGATTGGCTGCTTGTGCTGCCACCCTTTTGCCTGCTGCATTGAATTTCCGACTTTCTTTGTTTGGTGGTGGTGTGTCCCCAGAAGTTTGTGAGTTTGCCCTTTTCCGGGCTGCTCCTACTACTACTGAATCAGGAGTTAGTTGCTGCGTAATGTAAACAGGGTCCGTAGGGGGAGGTTTATATTTCTTCTCCACCCTAGGTGTAATGGCTCTGCTCTTCACCGGGTCTTGAAACACCTGTTTGGCGTGTTTTAACATGCCTGGTAACATTGGCAAGCTTTGGTATTGGCTATGTGTTGATGACAGGGTATTGAATAAAAAAATAATCTTCTATAGGTTCCGAATGTAATGCTACGTTATGGAAAGTAGCTGCCCTGGAAACCACCTGCATATAAGCAGTACTGTCCTCTGGTGGTGATGGCCTTGCCGGGTAACATTCCGGACTATTATCAGAGACTGGTGCATCGTACAGATCCCATGCATCTGGGTCATCTTGATTCATCCCTGTGTGCGTTGGTGACTGCATCATTGGGGGTGTTGCTATTGGGGACAGATGTGGTGAGGGCGGTGGCAATGGCTGTGGAGAAAAATGTGGTGGTGTTTTTTCTTTAGCCACCTTTGCTTTTGGCTGCATTTCTGTTTCATGGAATGCGAGCTTCCGCTTAATTTTAATTGGGGGAAGAGTTCTTATTTTCCCTGTGTCTTTTTGTATATGGAGCCTCCTCTGTGTAAGGTCTGGCTCTCCCATCTCTAGTTCTTGTGCAAACTTGTGGCCTTGTAGTTGTGAGGAAAGGCCCTGTTTGTCCGTATAGCAGCTTTGTTTCGGCTCCGAGGCTGGGTGTTTCGGCACCGAAACCTTTTCAGCAGTCTTTTTAGGCTCCAAAGAAACCTTTTTTGATTTCGGGGTGCCGATGTCTCGGTGCCGAGTTTGGTCGGAGACGGTATCTTGGTGCTGAGTATATTCTGAGGCGGTATCTCGACCAGAGTCGGATATCTTCGGCTGCTGTGTGCCCTTTTCCGTTGCTGATGCTTGGTCACCGTGTTTTCGGGTATAACCATGGCCTGTCGGTGGTGGCGTCCCCTGGGCCATCATGATTTTCGCGTGAGTTTTGGCCTGGACTGGTTTACTCACGGTTTGTTGCCTCGTCGGCTGCTCACTCTCGGGCTCGTCCGAGTCCGAATCTGGGATGGAGAATGTCTCCTCCTCTTCGACGTCGGGGTGTCCGGCCGGTGTCGACACCATTTGAAGCCTTCGAGCTCTCCGGTCGCGCAGCGTCTTCTTGGACCGAAATGCCCGACAGGCCTCGCACGGATCCTCTTTGTGTTCGGGGGACAAACACAGATTACAGACCAAATGTTGGTCTGTATAAGGATACTTACTGTGGCATTTGGGCAGAAGCAGAATGGGGTCCGTTCCATGAGCCTTGAAGATGCACGCGGTCGGGCCGACCAGGCCCCGTCGAGAAGTGGAAGCCCCGAAGGGCTGTCGGAGCTCTTCTTTTCTTCGGTGTCGATGTGCTATGTCTAACCCGATACCGATCGCAAACAATACCGTCGAATTTTCCGTTTGTTAACTAACTTTTCCAAACCGAAATATGGAGCGAAGAGGAACACGTCCGAACCCGATGGCGGAAAAAACCCAATCTAAGATGGAGTCGACGCCCATGAGCAATGGAGCCGAAAGGGGAGGAATCCCTTGGTCTCGTGACTCGAAAAGACTTCTTCGAAGAAAAACAACTTGTAACACTCCGAGCCCAACATTAGATGGCAGGATAATGCACAGCATGGGCCAGATGTAGCAAAAAAACAAATTGCAACTTACAATTTGCGAGTCCCTGCGACTCACAAATTGCAAGTCGCAATTTGGTATGCAGAAAGGGGTCTCAGACATCTTCTGCAACTCGCATTGGGGTCGCAAAGACCCACCTCATTAATATTAATGAGGTGGGTTGCACCCATTGCGAGTATGGGCACTCACGGGGATGGTGGCCTGCTGGAGACAGCAGACCACCATGTCCGTGACTGCTTTTTAATAAAGCAGTTTTTTTTTTTCTAAGTGCAGCCCGTTTTCTTTAAAGGAAAACGAGATGCACTTTGAAAAAAAAAAAAGAAACCTTTAGTTTCGGATTTTTTCAGGGCAGGTAGTGGTCCATTGGACCACTGCCTGCTCTGAAAAATATATTTTTTTCCAGTCACAAAGGGGAAGGGGTCCCATGGGGACCCCTTCCCATTTGCGAGTGGGTTACCATCCACTTCAAGTGGATGGTAACTGCGATTCCATTTGCGACCGCTTCCGCGGTCGCAAATGGAATTGAATTGCATTGCGAGTTGCAAATAGGAAGGGAACACCCCTTCCTATTTGCGAGTCGGAAAAGCATTTTGCGAGTCGGATCCGACTCGCAAAATGCATTTCTGCATACCGGTGAGGATTTTGCGCCTCGCAAATGGTGTTTTTCGCCGTTTGCGACTCACAAACGCTTTGCTACATCTGGCCCCATGTGTATCTGCAGCTACACATGCCATCGAACATATATATATATATATATATATATATATATATATATATATATATATATATATATATATACCATTCAAGAAAGAAGATGCCACCCCACTCTAGAATCTCATTTAATTAGCATTTTATATAAGCAATAAAAGATGGCAAACACCAAAGCGTTTCGACTTCCCCACAGTCTTGCTCATGGTTAGTGAGTCCTTCGTTTGAATCAACATTTATATTATACCCTGTCCTGCCCACAAGGAGGCATTCTGGGACATGTAGTAATTCCAAAATACTGCAACCATAAAAGTGATGATGTATAATCAGGGATGTGACACATAAAATGATGATGTATAATCAGGAATATGACACACCGAATATTATCTGTAAAAGATTAAATATAACATTATATCCAAAATAATGTGCATTATAGATTTCATTCTGATTGACCGCACAGAGTATATATGAGAGGTGGTTCTGAATTGTCAAGAGGGCGCTACATGAGAATGTAAGGGACCCACTGAATGGAGAAGTGTGTGCTTGCCATGAATTTTATTATATTAACCAATATTGTAAAACATAGTCTAATGACTAAGGGCCTGATTCCTACTTTGGCGGGCGGCGACCCGCCAGAAGACCGTACCGCGGTCCAAAGACCGCAGCGGTCATACTGACTTTCCCGCTGGGCTGGCGGGCAACCGCCAAAAGGCCGCCCGCCTGCCCAGCGGGAAAGCACCAGCAACGAGGAAGCCGGCTCCGAATGGAGCTGGCGGAGTTGCTGGTGTGCGACGGGTGCAGTTGCACCCGTCGCGATTTTGAGTGTCTGCCAAGCATACAGTGAAAAACAATGTGGGGCCCTGTTAGGGGACCCCTGCAGTGCCCATGCCATGGCATGGGCACTGCAGGGGCCCCCAGGGGCCCCACAACACCCGTTCCCGCCAGCCTGGTTCTGGCGGTGAAAACCGCCAGAACCAGGCTGGCGGGAAGGGGGTCGGAATCCCCATGGCGGCGCTGCTTGCAGCGCCGCCGTGGAGGATTCACAGGGGCAGCGGGAAACCGGCGGGAAACCGCCAGCTTCCCTTTTCTGACCGCGGCTTTACTGCCGCAGTCAGAATTGCCCCAGAAGCCCCGCCAGCCTGTTGGCGGTGCTTCCTCCATCCCCTACCCTGGCGGTCTCGGACCGCCAGGGTAGGAATGACCCCCTAAGTGCCTATATGCAGCTACACCAGTCGATGCACAAACTGTGTCCAATGCAAGGTCATCACTCAAACTGATTGTGCGTGCATGTGTGTCCCTGCTGCTAAAGAGTCAGTTGGAACAAGATGATATCTATGGTCACAATCTAGTAACTATGGTAATATCAGGTCAATCACTACCCAATTTGTGTCTAATATTGTGTCTTTTTCAAATATTGGCTCAGTACATTGTCTACTGCAAAGGTGCAGAGAAATGAGATGAAATGGCTAAGTGGCAATCTGGCACCGCATTATTGGATAGTGATCCTAAACTGAAACATGTTATTTATTCCATTGAGAAATTTAGGGGGTGTCTACATCCATGGACTTAGTATTGTATATCAGGCTCGTGGCATACACAATACAGGTTTGAATAGGTCAGCAGCAGACACTCGCCATCTTGACAAATCAGAATCACCTCTCATGTACACACATTGTGCGGTTCATAAGACAAATCTTTCATGCACATTATTTTGGACATGAAATTATATTCAATCTTTTACAGATCATGCCTGGTGTGTCACATCCCTGATTATACATTGTCATTTTTTTTTTTAGTATTTTGGAATTATATAGGACTACATCTCCCAGAATATATATGACCTACTGGCAGTCATCAGTAGGTAGCTATAGTTAGGACTTAGTTTCTGTAAAAAAAAGTTTTTGGACTTAGCTATAGCTTTGGCATCTTTTGACTTTTGAATCATCATGAAATTTTCTTTAAAAATGTCAAGTTGGGTCTTGTTCTGCATGTAAAGTTTAAGGGTGATCAGTCAAGCGGAGGCCAAGAAAAATGGGTGGGGAGGTAGCGAGTAAAAAAATAATTGTGTTTCCCATTTTAATTCCCATAGGGATTTTAGACACAACTGCAGTCCAAACTGCTAGACAGAATTACACCAAATTTGGCAGAAAAGTAGCTTAGGGTCCAGAATGTGCCCTTTTTACTTGGGTGTAAATCTGTTCAGTCGTTTTTAAAATGTATCCTTTAATTGGGGAGCAGAGCACAAAAAGGCTTTTGAAAAACTAAACACAGCTTTCAACATTGCTCCAATTCTTACACATCCAAATCCACAACGGCAGATGCCTTTTATGTAGCCATTGGGGCCATACTATCACATCAACACAGCACAAAAGGCCAATTACACCCACCGGCCTACATGTAAAAAAAAAAGACTCTCTCTGGTGGAATTAGACTATACACTTGCCAAAAAATAATTGCTGGAGATTTGAGAAACCTTTAAAGAATGAAGCGACTACTTGCTAGGAGCAAATTACACCGTTGCAGTGTTTACAAACCATCACAACTTACAATTTATGAAAACGGCAAGGGTACTCACTCCTCGTCAATTAAGGTGGATGGAATTATTTTCTAAATTCAACTTCATAGTCACCTTTCGACCAGGAATTGACAATCAAAAAGCTGACGCACTTACAAGATTCTACTATGTCACCTCCTAGGGAAGTCCGGCAATCAATCATAGACACAATAAAGGTTTTGAATGTATTATTCATGGAAGAATTCTTAGACGCAGTACAAGACAACGATAAACACCAGACTTGTTCAACATGGCTTCATCAAGCCCCTAATAGGGGTATCCTCCAAGACCTGCTTATTCATGACTTTCTGCAGTTTTTACCTACAGAGCTGCTACGCAAAGAAGTATTCAGGTGGCATCATGATCATCCATAACATCACAAATCAAGCATACCTGAAAAAAACTTTCACAAGTCAACAATTAGAAAAGGCAAAAGAGGCTTATAAATCTGCTGCTGATAAACATCGAAAACCTGGACTAACATATGTGGTAGGCGATAAAGTCTGGTTATCCACCAAACATATCACATTTCGCCACCGCAGCCTTTTTTAGACAGAGGCAACGGGAGGGGAAAAGGAAAAAGGAAAGAGGTACATTGGAGGCCAAGAGAGGACACCCCAGAGAATACTGCACAAAGGGAACCCATCCCAGGGACAAGCAAAACACTGTAACGAGCCTGACGGATAATCAAACAGATAACATTATCAATCTGAGTAACCGGGTTCTGAGTGAAATTGAAACTAAGGCACTAAACAAGGTGCCCACGCCCAAAATTGACTTATTTAAAACCCGAACAGAACTAGCGGGTTTGTTCCGAAAAATACGCTTGAAAACGTTCTTTTTGGGTAAACATTACGAGGCTTCAGAAAAAAACACTGGCCTACGCCCCAAGTCCACTTTCTGCCCAACCACGGGACAGATGCCCCCGAGGTCCTGGCTTTTGAGAAATCAGTATCCCTAAAGGTCAACGCACTTACTGGGACCACCAAAAAAACATACCATAATATGAGTACGGCCGAGCTTTCAGCTCTGAAAGGCCTAACATCTGACCCCATGATAATCATTAAACCAGCAGACAAAGGGGGAGCAACGGTAATTTCTCCACTTAAAATGTATAGAGATGAGTGCGAACGTCTGTTGGGTAATACCCACCATTATAAACGCTTATCTCGAGACCCCACACCTGATATTCAAGACGAAATTTCCTTTTTCGTGATGAAAGGCATGGAGAACGACTGGATTACTCGACATGAGGCAGACTTCCTGATACAGGCTAACCCTAGGATTCCCTATTTTTATATTCTCCCAAAAATGCATAAAGGGAAAATTCCCCCACCAGGGAGACCTATTGTATCCGGGATCGGATCGGTTCTAGAACCCCTGTCTCAATTTGTGGATTTCTTCCTTCAGCCATTGGTCAGAAGAATTCCTACTTACCTAAAAGACACGACGGATGTGTTAGTCTTATTAGACTCTGTGGCTTTTGACACAACTAGAGAACTGTTGATCACCCTGGATGTAGAATCCCTGTACACCAACATTCCCCAGGAGGCCACTCTGCAGGTCATTAGCGACCTTTTGGAAGCCAATAGAGGAGAGTCACGTACACCCCCTGACTTCATACTTGACTTGGCACATTTGGCTCTCACAAGGAACTATTTCAAGTTTGAGGATAACTTTTTCTTGCAAATACAGGGTACATCTATGGGTAGCACTTTCGCACCTAGCTTGGCATGTCTCTATGTTGATCACTTTGAGAGACAGGTAGTCAACCACGATGACAACCCGTTTTTCCAGCAGATTAAACTCTGGAAACAATATATAGATGACATTCTATTGGTCTGGACAGGAACTAGAGATGAGGCGATGAATTTTGTAAATTGGTTAAATACAGCTAACCCTTTCCTGAACTTCACCATGACCATAGGTGAAAATCAACTAGCATTTCTTGACCTATCAATCTATGAAAGCAATGGGGCTCTAGCCACAGAGGTCTATTATAAATCCACAGATCGGAATAACCTGCTCCAATTCCAAAGCTTCCACCCAAGGTCCCTGAGGGAGAATCTCCCTGTTGGTCAATTTTTACGTCTGCGACGGAATTGTTCCACCCTCACAGACTACCGCAAACACGCTGAGAAATTGGTTAGTAAGCTGCAAACCAAGGATTATCCCACACATCTGGTGAAGAGAGCATACAAAAGAGCGGGGAATAATAATAGGGATCAACTACTACAACCACGCACTAGGACGTCTGACACTGAACAAATTGTGTGTGTGACTACCTTTAACCCACTATCCAATAAGATTCAGAAAATCATCAAAGATGAGTGGAAAATCCTTATATCTGGGGGTTTACCTTTTCAGCAGCCACTACATGTGTTTAAAAGAGCCACAAACATACGGGACATGGTTGTCCACACAAGACCCAAAGAAAAAAACAATTCCCTAACGACACAAACCACACTATGGGGCCTCCCACCACCAAGGGGACACTACCCATGTGGCAACTGCAGTGTCTGCTGTTTCACTAAAAAATCAACCACAATAGACCTAGACCTTAAGACTCCATGGGCTCAAAGATCCCTAACCAACTGTAACAGCAAAAACGTGATATATTTGATTAGATGCCCCTGTAACCTTAAATACGTGGGAATGACATCTAGAAAGGTCGCCACAAGAATCTGCGAACATAGGAGTACGATCCGTTGTAAACGAGAGGCTACTAAATTGACTAACCACTTCCTTCTGGAAAAACATTCGGCAGATGACTTAAACTGGATGGTCATTGAGCAACTACCTCCATCGTCCTCCAATATGACACAGAGATTGCTCCAGACCGAACAACGTTGGGTCTGGAGATTACACACGGACACTAATGGTCTTAATGATGAGATCCCCTGGTTCACACTCAATAAATGATTTCTCTTACTAATTTATGAGTCCTCCCTTCCGTCCGCTTCTGCTCTATCTTTTTCTTCCCCCCCCCTCCCCTTTGTGCTTTCCCCACCCCCTACCCTGATCCTTCACGGGACTTTGCCCTGGGACCACTCTGTTCTTTTACCCCCTACTTTGTTTCTATCCCCCTCACTCCCGTCCCCCCCCCCTGTCCGTTTTGTTCCCTCTTCTCCCTCCTCCCTTTCTTTCGTCCCCCCTCCTTCCTTTTCTTCATCCTTTCCTTCTTTTTTCTTTTTTCTTTCTTGGCCCTTAGGGCCACGGGACCGCTGGGAACTACATTTCCCAGCGGCCACTGGAAACGCGAGGCTTCCGCTGGTGGCGCTCGGGCCGGAATCTTCCGGCTCGGGCTCCACCCTTGCACTCGCCCGCATTCATGCCGGCGCCCCGGCTCAGCTGGGGCATCCGCGGGTGCGGTAAAGCACATCGAGGCCATCAACGTAAAGAGGCCCGCCCTTGCACTCGATCACATTCATGCCGGCGCCCCGGCTTGGCCGGTGCGCCCGCCATTACGGCAATCATATCGAGGCTAGCAACGCAACGAGGCCCGCGGCGGTGATTAACCTCAATTGAACTCCAATTAACGCGCTAACAGGGCGCACCTGGAATATCTTACAGCCATAAATAGACCGTTCTCCCTCAGCCACTTGTCTCAAGCGGTCCAAGGAGAGGACGAAATAGGCGCACGGCGAGCGTCCCCTTTGATGTAGTGAGTGGCATACCGGATCACAGGCAGCACAGATAAGCCCTTATTGCTTTTAATCTTACTTTTCATGTTTATTGTCTATAGCCACTTCGGTTTCTCTTAACCAGTATTTTTCTACCAGCAATAGTGGGTTCTTAATGGGAACTTGCTCCCCCCCTAATGCTCCCTCTGTATCTATTCTGCCTACTTCTGTTCCTCTCCTCACTTCGTCTTTTTTTTTTTTTTTTTACATATTTTTATTAAATTTTCAATAAAATCAAACATTTCGATGCATCCATTTAGCAGCAGTGATAGGATGTTTACAGTTACAATAGTTTGCTGGGCGCTTATTTATTAGATTTAACAAACAACCAATAACTTTCGTACACCGCTAGATCCGCGCTTTTATGTCTGTACTTACAGGCATTGCTAGTTCGCGCATTTGATACTATCTTTCGTGCGGAGGTTTCGATGCCTGCAAGAGTTCTAGTTCAGGGCGAACCCTAAGATGGACGGGAGAGAGCGGGGGGCGGGGGAAGGGGCAACTTAACTTCTGAAGACCCTGAGTTTACTAGTTGGGGACGATGGGCTGTGTGTATTAATTGGCTAGTGTGTATTTGGGGGTGCAGCGTATTTATATCTGTGCTTAGGCACCATTGGCAGGTGTGTGCGCTACTCATGATTACTGTGGTATTGCAACCGGGGTGAAACCTACAATTGTCTATGTTATCGCGTCTGACTGCTATTCAGGGAGGCTTTTCGTCATTCTTTGTTTCTAGTTTGGAGACCAATGTGCCCCAGGTTTCACAGCCCGAGTGTCGAGGACCACCTCGCGCCAGTTTCGTTAGTACCTGATATTCAGCACGTGTCCAGCGAAGCGTAAGAGCGAGCCAAGCTCCATGGTCAGGGGCCTTAGAGGCCTTCCAGTTCATGGCTATTAGTCTTTTGTACATTGCATAAGCCAGGTCTACGAATCTGTGCATAAATTTGCTCCTTTTTGTTCTGGTCCTGAGGCCAAGTAGACAGGATTTGGGGTTCGCGTCCAAGCCCAGGCCAGTCATTTCCGACAGTGCAGTGGTCAGCGCGGTCCACTCCCCCCTTACCTGCGGGCACTCCCAGACCATATGATAAAACTGTGCTGCTGGGGTTTTACATCTAGGGCAAGTTGGGTCCGATCCAGGGAACATACGTTTAATTCTGGCTGGCGCTAAATAAGTCTGATGTAAGTAATTAAATTGTGTGTATCGGAATCTGGGGTTCCTTGAGACCTCGCGTGTGTGGCTCAGGGCTTTTGACCATTCTGTCTCTGTGATCGGGTCAGGCAGTACGGCATTCCACCTTTCTCGGGCTTTCTGCAGATTAGACTCCGGGGGCTTATTTAGTAGTTTGTATGTATTTGAGACTACTTTTTCACGTGTGTCGTAGCTCAGCATATGGTGTAGGTTTATTGAGATGTCTGGCTCAGCGTCCCCGGGCCCCCATGTACCTCTAATTGCATGACATATAGCGTGGTATGTCAGAAATTGCCCTGGGCTGATCTCTGTGAGGGCCTGTATATCTTCGAAGGACATTAGTTTTCCTTCCTCGAAGCATTCTCCTACCGTGCTTATGCCCGCTTCTATCCAGGTTGCGGATAGGTGAGAACCAGTTGTCACCCATCCAGGGATTCGTTCTAGTGGTATGAGAGGTGAGTAGGGAATTTTTTTGGCATCTTTTTGAATATACTTCTTCCAGTATGCATGTGCTGCTGCCATCAATGGGTTTGCGCATGTGCTTTTAGTTTGCTTGCTCGAGAGCCACTCAAGCAGGGGGACTCCCCGGAGTCGGGTTACCAGCCAGGCAGCTTCCGCCGACCCCGAGTTATGAATCCAATTTGAGATCCACTGCAGCTGTGCTGCCGCAGAGTAGAGCTCAAAGTTAGGGGCTCCCAGTCCACCCGCCGCCACTGGGTGATATAGTGTGTTGAGTGCGACTCGCCTTCTGCCATCACCCCATACCAGCTGCACCAATGCAGAATTTAAACTGTTGAAGAAACTTTTAGGAATTATGATCGGCAGGGCAGCGAAGTGATATAGCAGCCTGGGCAGCACTAGCATGTTGGCTATGGCAACTTTTCCCAATGGTGAGAGCGGTAATTTATTCCAGAAACGCAATGAGCTCTTTATAGATGTCACCGCTCTCCCCAGGTTGCCATCCCTGAGGTCTTCAGCACTGTGATAGACGTTAACCCCGAGATATTTGAATGTGTCGAAGCACCATTTTAATGGGCCTGGTGAAGTGTTCTCTCGTCTCGCTGGGGACCGGCCAACCAGTGGGAATATACAGGATTTCCCCCAATTAACTATCAAGCCCGATATCTCTCCAAACTCGCGTAGCAATGACATCACCGGGGGCAGTGCCTCCCCAACACTGCGTATATAGATCAAAGCATCATCTGCATACAATGATATGACGTGGGATGTGCGGTTCCTTACCACCCCCCATTCTTCTGTTTTTGCACGGACACGCGCGGCCAGTGGTTCCATCGCCAGGGCGAACAACAGGGGGGAAAGGGGACAGCCCTGCCTTGTTCCCCTGCTAATTGGGAAGCTCTCTGATATGACTCCTCCTGTCTTCACCCTGGCCTGCGGGTTGGTGTACAGTATGCGTACCCATCTTATAAATTTTGGGCCTATGCCCATTCGCTGCATGGTGGCAAACAGGAAGTCCCATTCTAGTGTGTCGAATGCTTTTTCGATGTCTAGCGAGATCACTGCTTCCTCAGATGCACTCGGGGGGGTATCGCCCATTACGCTTAGTAGCCTACGAATGTTGAGAAAGGTGATGCGTTTTGGGATAAATCCATTCTGGTCTTCGTGTACTAAAGTGTGCATATGAGGAGCTAGCCTGTTGGCTAGTATTTTGCCAAGTAGTTTGCAATCTAGATTTAGTAGAGACAGGGGTCTATAGGACCTAACGTCAGTGGGGTCTCGCCCCTGTTTCGGGAGGACCACTATCATTGCCTCTCTCATTGTGGGGGGGAGACTTCCCTTGATCTCTGCTTCTTCCATGACTTTTAGGAGATGTGCGACCAGGTGTGTTGCAAAAGTGGAGTAGTATTCTGATGGCAGGCCGTCTGCCCCTGGAGCTTTATTTCTAGGTAGTTGTTCAAGAGCCTTATTTAGTTCTCCTAGTGTGATGGGGGCCTCTAATGTCTCTCTGTCATTTTGTGTGAGTTGGGGCAGAGAGGATTCCACCAAAAAGGACTCGAGTTGTTGGGGGGTGCATGATGTGCGTGTGCTGTATAGCTGTGTGTAGTATTTCCTGAACGCATCATTAATTTCATCCTGTGTGGTTGCTATTGCGCCTATGCCTAACACTATTGCCCCTATTGGGGGGCATTGCCGTTCCTCCCGCAGGAGCCATGCGAGCAGCCTACCCGATCTGTCGCCTTCCGCTTGTAATCTGGTCAAGTGATATTTGTAGTCATGTAGGCGTAGTGTGGCGTCTGCAGCTGCGTATTCTGCGCGCGCATCTTTTAATGACGTATATGGTGTTTCGCTGCGGGCCACTGCGTTTTCTAGTGCTCTTAGTTTCTTTTCCAGTTTGGTAACCTCTGCATGGAGTGTGCGTCTTACCCCCCATGTAGTGGAAATGCAGTGCCCGCGGGTCACTGCTTTATGTGCGTCCCACTCTACTGCTCTTAAGCTTGTAGTGCCAGCATTCAATTCCCAGTACTGCTTGAGCGCTGTACTCAAAGCGTCTTTAAATGCAGGGTCCTGCAACGCTTCCACTTGTAATCTCCAGGTTGGGATCGCTTGTCGCCTCCTGCCCCAATCTAAAGTTATTTTAAGCGGTGAGTGGTCTGATAGTGACTTAGCTAAGTATTCAATCCCGTTGGTTACTGTGCAAATGTCCCGGGTACCCCATAGCAGATCTATCCTAGTGTATACTTTGTGTGGTACTGAGTAAAATGAGTATTCTCTGCGCTGCGGGTGCTTCATGCGCCACAAATCGCAGAGACCCATGTCACTGGCCCATGTCACCAGTGGGCACCCGGGGTGTCTGTTGGCCGCTGAATGTGTGGGGGGGCTTGACCTATCCAATGTCAGGTCCGGCGTATTATTGAAATCACCACCCCATATTGCAGGTGCTGCAGGGTTAGTCAATAGAGCTGGGGTGAGCGTGTTCAGGAACACAGGCAACGCAGTGTTCGGGGCGTATACTCCTATGAGTGACAATTGTTTTCCGTCTAATTTACCCTCCACCACCACGTACCTACCTCCCTGGTCTATCCTGTATGATGTTAGAAGAAATGGAACACTCCCTGCCATCCATATCAGGACCCCCCTCGCAAAGGTTGAATAAGATGTGCCTACGATCTGACCTCCCCATCTATTCCGCAGTTCTTGTAAGTCTGGGTCCAGTAGGTGGGTTTCTTGTAAAATTGCAATGTGTGTGCCCTGGCGTTTGAGTCTTGCATGCACCCTGGACCTTTTTCTGTGGTTCCCTAGACCCCTGACATTCCAGGTGACTATGATATATTTGCTTACGTTGTGGGCTGTTTGCTGGGCCATGTTTGTTTCGTAGTGGTGCATCTAACAGTCTGGTCCCTGATGGGGTCCAAGCAGTCCTCCCCCTCCCCATCGCCACTACAGCCCGTTCCCCAACCTCCATCTATGTGTCTTGTGTTATGCGCAGACCTGCGGTGTACAAACTGGTAATTACCCTCCCTCCCTCCCCAACTGGATCCCAACCCCAACTGTGAACCAACAAAAAAACAAACGCACACCCCAGAGAGGTGCGACCTAGGCAGTGTCCGTGTGGATGCCTGCGGGGGAGCTATAATACTATCCGGGTGCGGCTCATTATAGGGGCTCGCATCCTTCTGCAGATTCAGCCTGCAAGTTGTGTGGGGCATCCCCGGGGCGCAGCAAGCCAACCCTCCCCTGCCGCGCGTCACCTCCAATTACACGCAGGCTAAATACAGGAGTTGACTCTGAAAGCAGAGAAACAAGGATACATAATTTCAAGCGATATATCCAGCCGCTGTCGGCGGGACACACAATATTCAATCCTGTTCTCCTTCTGTGGCAGCGGGTCCGCCCTGGTGGTGGGTCAGCATCATTTGTTCAGAGTATGTCCGCAGTCCGGGGAGTAATCTCCGGGCCTTTCCGCGACCCCGTCAGTGTGGAATCCGAGCTTATTGAATCCGATTCCGAACCCTCCTCCGGATGGGTTCTGAGTGTCTCAAAAGCATTTTGTGTCAGCAGGGGAGTTTCCTTCAGGACCCTGGCTCTCTCTTCCGCAGCCTGTTTCTCCGTAGGTTGACCCCCGGGTCGTCTTTTGGGGAGTTTCCGATTGGATGCTGTGGACCAGTTGTCGTTAATACCGGTTTCTTCTCGGGGTTGGGCAAACCCCTTGGCATGTAGCCATGTCCAAGCGTCTTCCGGAGATGTGAACACGTGGGTGCGTTCATCTGTTAGTACTCTTAATTTAGCGGGAAATAGCAGAGCATACTTTATGTCATGTTCACGGAGACGTTGCTTAATTTGAGCAAAGGAGTTGCGTTGTCTTTGCACTTCCTGAGTGAAGTCTGGGTAAGCGTGAACAGTTGAGTCCTCATATTGAAATGGACCATTGCTGCGGAATTGTTGCAGTATCGCATCCCGGTCTCTGAAGTTCAGGAACCTGGCTATCAGCGGTCTTGGGGACTGGCCCGGTACTGGGGGGCGCCCGGGAGTCCTGTGTGCTCTTTCTACTGAGAAGAATTTCGACGGGGCTCCGTTCAGGACCTCTTTGGCTAACCACTGTTCCAGTTGAATCTCTGTGTTTTGTTCTATTGATTTTTCCGGGAGACCAAGAAACCGTATGTTGTTGCGGCGTGATCTTCCCTCCGCCTCTTCTGCTCTCCTCAGCAGTGTTTTTACCTCTAGGTCCAGGCGGAGAATTTGTTTTTGGTTGTCCGTTACTTTGGGGCACATGTCATTTAGCGTCTCTTCCGTTGACTTCACTTTTTCGGATAATTTGCGGTGGTCCGCTCTAAGAATATTTAGATCTTGCGATACCGTATCTATTCTATTTTCTAATGAAATTTTTGTGTCCATAATTGCTTGGAGTACTCTCTCGAATTGTGTAGAATGGGCCAAAAGTGTAGATTCCAGTGATTGTAAGGTAGGAGTAGGTTGTTGGTCCCCAGGCGCTGGTCCCTGCGTGCCCCGGTCCTGATTCCTTGCTGATTTTGATCTCCCGGCCATTTTGACTCGATTTATGGGTCTCTGTTTCTACTGCGCTTACATGAGCTCCTCGAGCCCCAGGTTGGACGGATATGGAGGGCTGTGTGTACTCACGGATCCCCACCGTCATGCGCTTTAAGTTTTTTGGATTACAAACTGCCTAATATTCCACGAAATGAGTTCCTGCTTGGTTGCCCGTTTCCAGGTCCCTCACCCGGCGCCAGCGGGGGGGCGACGGATAGCGGGATGATCTCCGAAGTCAATCCAATATGCCCATCATGTCGGCTCCAACGATTCAGGGCCTGGGCGTGGGTCCCCCACCCTCACAAGGTCAATTGCCATATGCACTCACTTCCAATTGGGCTTCCATGCAGGGTTCTGCTCCTCTTACCGGGGGAATGGTGGAGTCATAATATACTTCGGGGGGGCCCCACTCGTAGCCCGCAGAAGTTCATGAATTGCAGGAGCCACTAGGAGTGACCAGGGGGGCGTGTAGAGCAAACCGCCAGGGCTCCAGATGCGCACCGTGACTTTTACTGCGCGACCCCCCTAAGTCGAAGGGGGGGGCACGCCTTGCAGCCGGAACGCAGGCCAAGGGGGGGGGAACCGCCAAAGGTCCCCAATCACGGCTTCACTGCCCCTCCGCTCCTCCCCACCACGGCAGTGGAGAGGGTTGTTCAGCGGTAGAGGGGGGGGGGAGGGAGAGCCCCGAGGCAGGTCCGCTGCCCTTCCGCAGCGGGATCCCCCCACCGCCGCACCCCCACCTCACCTCAGGGGCTCCGGGACGGAGCTCCGAGCCTCGCACCGAGGCAAAATGGCGGCCGCAGTCCTGAGGCGATGTCGTCCCTCGGCGGCTCCTCCGTTCAGCCCCGTGACTTTTACTGAGCGACCCCCCTAAATCGAAGGGGGGGGGCACGCCTTGCAGCCAGAACGCAGGCCAAGGGGGGGGGAACCGCCCAAGGTCCCCAATCACGGCTTCACCGTCCCACCGCCCCTCCCCACCACGGCAGTGGAGAGGGTTGTCCAGCGGTAGAGGGGGGGGGGGAGAGCCCCGAGGCAGGTCCGCTGCCCTCCCGCAACGGGATCCCCCCACCGCCGCACCCCCACCTCACCTCAGGGGCTCCGGGACGGAGCTCCGAGCCTCGCGCCGAGGCAAAATGGCGGCCGCAGTCCTGAGGCGATGTTGTCCCTCGGCGGCTCCTCCACTCAGCCGCCCCAGCGCCCCCGTGGCCGTCAGCAAGGGGAGAGAGGCTCCTAGAGCGGGTTACTCCTCTGTATGAGGATATTGGCGACCCCAGGGTGCCCCGCAATCGTTTTGGAGGCGAGCCCGAGACGGAGCGCTTTACGAAGCGTCCTTCCCGGTCGCCATCTTGGCTCCTCCCCCCTCACTTCGTCTTTATGTTCATCTCTTTCCCTTAGTGTGTGACTATAAGGGGACACTCCCCCTCCTGGATACCAGAGGCTAGCAGCCTCTAAGAAAAGGGTAAGAACTATAATTCCCTGCAGTGATAGGACTGTCCACTTGTGTAGATATACCCACTCAGTCACTCCACGCATGTATTTTACCTTTTTGAACATATGTGTTTCGTGCATGAATGCATCCCCTTGACACGTGTGTAATTGGTTGGTTTTGCAGTGCTGTGTGCCACCAGTGTGCTAATTATTGGTTTTCCCCCCATAGGCCGCCTCAAGGTAATTCCTTGGGTAAGGTAGATCATTCATTTTCCATTTTTTTCACTCTTTGATTTCCCCATAGAGTATTTTC
Organism: Pleurodeles waltl; assembly: GCF_031143425.1. Taxonomy (NCBI): domain Eukaryota; kingdom Metazoa; phylum Chordata; class Amphibia; order Caudata; family Salamandridae; genus Pleurodeles; species Pleurodeles waltl. Next base: position 773,221,674 of record NC_090440.1, on the reverse strand, counting down.
CTCCAACGTGAGACGTAGGGATCCTAGGCCCTGACGAATGCCCGAGACCTTCATTGGCTCACTTCTGAGGGCAGAAATATGTTGGCTATTAATTAGTTAGGTGACCCTGTGAGTCCTTGTCCTCACAGAGGTGTCCCAACCCCCCTTTTTAACTACACCAGTCAGACACCACCATTAAATTTGTTGCTCTTCACAGGTGTCTGCTTAGGTGTTTTTAGTTTTTTCAGTAGATTAGCTGGATCCCGATCTTTCCAGAAACAAGTTTATTTACGCACTCCCTCCTGTTCCTTTAACAGTGAGGTTGAGTCCGCCCAGGTGGCACTGTCCTACCTGGGTGGGTCTAGGTGGTCAAATGATGAAGCATGACACTATATAGTGTGTGAGACCACCTAGTCCGTAAAAGGAAATCCCTTTCTTCCCACCCCCCGTTGTTCCTCTCCGTATATGCACTCGGCAATTTCCAACTGACATTCCACTGACTTTACCCTTCCAAATAGGAATACATACAACCCAGGGCTACGCTAATATCCGCGACGTCCTCTTTTAGAGAACCCCGTACTTTCGTGTGTATTTTGAATTATAGGGAGCTAAGTACGGAGTGTTCCTCCATATTTATCCCCCCTCCTCCCTCTTCCTCTCTCCATGTGTAATGATAGTTGAGCAGCGGCTAGCTGCGAGAGTCCCTCCCCCCTCTAGTGAGTAATTATTGCTCCTTTGTCCAGGACCACACACCAACACTAAGGTTGTTTGTCTTCTTCCCTTTTTTTCCCCTCTCCCCCTACTGCCTCATACCGGTGTTCTTTCTTCCCCAGTATGGCAGAAGGACTCTCCTTCAGTGATGAGGATCTGACAGCCATTCTGTCGGCCCCCTCACTTCTTGGTGATACTACCCTCTCCAAGAGTTTGTCCCAGTTGGGCGACTGGGACACACTAGTAGAACTAAAACGATCTCATGTCAAAACTATTCTCCACGGGGCCGTTCTGACTGAATACCTCCGGAGCAATACAGCACCAAACGGATTGTTGGTCACCAATGCCCCACGTATATTCCTTGAAGATCTAGAATTTGAAAGGATTGGGCTTTGATAGCATGGAAGTGTACCAGAGATTGGCTCATCCTGATCATAAAAACAGCGACAAGGTTATCCGAGGCACTTCTAATTCAGATAAAAACGAGTGAGAATAACCTAAAATCAGGGATGAGCATTCTCTCCTTTAAAAAGAAACTAGAGGAGGTAAACAAAAATATGAACGAGCATAAGGAATATCTCACTCAGCGAAAGATTTCTAAATTCCAAAAAGATCTCGATCGGTTCTCCCACGAGAAGATATACCCTTACACCAAATCGGATTATGTAGCGAAAACTAACAACATATCCGACACTTCATCTGGTGGTAACACCAGTTCAGATAATGATAGTTCATCATCAGATAATATGCGGCAACGTCGTGGACGACGTGGGCAACGCCGGGGAAGGTGGAATCACCCACCTATGTTACCCCCCTGCCCACCATACCATAATCAACAATGGGGTTGGCCTTCCCAATATGGACTCCCACCTCAATACCAGGCGCCCTTTTTCCAACACCCTGCACAATGGTCTTTTCCTGAGCCACCGCAGCCTTTTTTAGACAGAGGCAACGGGAGGGGAAAAGGAAAAAGGAAAGAGGTACATTGGAGGCCAAGAGAGGACACCCCAGAGAATACTGCACAAAGGGAACCCCTCCCAGGGACAAGCAAAACACTGTAACGAGCCTGACGGATAATCAAACAGATAACATTATCAATCTGAGTAACCGGGTTCTGAGTGAAATTGAAACTAAGGCACTAAACAAGGGCTTAAACTTTGTGCCCACGCCCAAAATTGACTTATTTAAAACCCGAACAGAACTAGCGGGTTTGTTCCGAAAAATACGCTTGAAAACGTTCTTTTTGGGTAAACATTACGAGGCTTCAGAAAAAAACACTGGCCTACGCCCCAAGTCCACTTTCTGCCCAACCACGGGACAGATGCCCCCCGAGGTCCTGGCTTTTGAGAAATCAGTATCCCTAAAGGTCAACGCACTTACTGGGACCACCAAAAAAACATACCATAATATGAGTACGGCCGAGCTTTCAGCTCTGAAAGGCCTAACATCTGACCCCATGATAATCATTAAACCAGCAGACAAAGGGGGAGCAACGGTAATTTCTCCACTTAAAATGTATAGAGATGAGTGCGAACGTCTGTTGGGTAATACCCACCATTATAAACGCTTATCTCGAGACCCCACACCTGATATTCAAGACGAAATTTCCTTTTTCGTGATAAAAGGCATGGAGAACGACTGGATTACTCGACATGAGGCAGACTTCCTGATACAGGCTAACCCTAGGATTCCCTATTTTTATATTCTCCCAAAAATGCATAAAGGGAAAATTCCCCCACCAGGGAGACCTATTGTATCCGGGATCGGATCGGTTCTAGAACCCCTGTCTCAATTTGTGGATTTCTTCCTTCAGCCATTGGTCAGAAGAATTCCTACTTACCTAAAAGACACGACGGATGTGTTAGTCTTATTAGACTCTGTGGCTTTTGACACAACTAGAGAACTGTTGATCACCCTGGATGTAGAATCCCTGTACACCAACATTCCCCAGGAGGCCACTCTGCAGGTCATTAGCGACCTTTTGGAAGCCAATAGAGGAGAGTCACGTACACCCCCTGACTTCATACTTGACTTGGCACATTTGGCTCTCACAAGGAACTATTTCAAGTTTGAGGATAACTTTTTCTTGCAAATACAGGGTACATCTATGGGTAGCACTTTCGCACCTAGCTTGGCATGTCTCTATGTTGATCACTTTGAGAGACAGGTAGTCAACCACGATGACAACCCGTTTTTCCAGCAGATTAAACTCTGGAAACGATATATAGATGACATTCTATTGGTCTGGACAGGAACTAGAGATGAGGTGCTGAATTTTGTAAATTGGTTAAATACAGCTAACCCTTTCCTGAACTTCACCATGACCATAGGTGAAAATCAACTAGCATTTCTTGACCTATCAATCTATGAAAGCAATGGGGCTCTAGCCACAGAGGTCTATTATAAACCCACAGATCGGAATAACCTGCTCCAATTCCAAAGCTTCCACCCAAGGTCCCTGAGGGAGAATCTCCCTGTTGGTCAATTTTTACGTCTGCGACGGAATTGTTCCACCCTCACAGACTACCGCAAACACGCTGAGAAATTGGTTAGTAAGCTGCAAACCAAGGATTATCCCACACATCTGGTGAAGAGAGCATACAAAAGAGCGGGGAATAATAATAGGGATCAACTACTACAACCACGCACTAGGACGTCTGACACTGAACAAATTGTGTGTGTGACTACCTTTAACCCACTATCCAATAAGATTCAGAAAATCATCAAAGATGAGTGGAAAATCCTTATATCTGGGGGTTTACCTTTTCAGCAGCCACTACATGCGTTTAAAAGAGCCACAAACATACGGGACATGGTTGTCCACACAAGACCCAAAGAAAAAAACATTTCCCTAACGACACAAACCACACTATGGGGCCTCCCACCACCAAGAGGACACTACCCATGTGGCAACTGCAGTGTCTGCTGTTTCACTAAAAAATCAACCACAATAGACCTAGACCTTAAGACTCCATGGGCTCAAAGATCCCTAACCAACTGTAACAGCAAAAACGTGATATATTTGATTAGATGCCCCTGTAACCTTAAATACGTGGGAATGACATCTAGAAAGGTCGCCACAAGAATCTGCGAACATAGGAGTACGATCCGTTGTAAACGAGAGGCTACTAAATTGACTAACCACTTCCTTCTGGAAAAACATTCGGCAGATGACTTAAACTGGACGGTCATTGAGCAACTACCTCCATCGTCCTCCAATATGACACAGAGATTGCTCCAGACCGAACAACGTTGGGTCTGGAGATTACACACGGACACTAATGGTCGTAATGATGAGATCCCCTGGTTCACACTCAATAAATGATTTTTCTTACTAATTTATGAGTCCTCCCTTCTGTCCGCTTCTGCTCTATCTTTTTCTTCCCCCCCCCTCCCCTTTGTGCTTTCCCCACCCCCTACCCTGATCCTTCACGGGACTTTGCCCTGGGACTACTCTGTTCTTTTACCCCCTACTTTGTTTCTATCCCCCTCACTCCCGTCCCCCCCCCCTGTCCGTTTTGTTCCCTCTTCTCCCTCCTCCCTTTCTTTCGTCCCCCCCTTTCCCCCCCCCTCCTTCCTTTTCTTCATCCTTTCCTTCTTTTTTCTTTTTTCTTTCTTGGCCCTTAGGGCCACGGGACCGCTGGGAACTACATTTCCCAGCGGCCACTGGAAACGCGAGGCTTCCGCTGGTGGCGCTCGGGCCGGAATCTTCCGGCTCGGGCTCCACCCTTGCACTCGCCCGCATTCATGCCGGCGCCCCGGCTCAGCTGGGGCATCCGCGGGTGCGGTAAAGCACATCGAGGCCATCAACGTAAAGAGGCCCGCCCTTGCACTCGATCACATTCATGCCGGCGCCCCGGCTTGGCCATTGCGCCCGCCATTACGGCAATCATATCGAGGCTAGCAACGCAACGAGGCCCGCGGCGGTGATTAACCTCAATTGAACTCCAATTAACGCGCTAACAGGGCGCACCTGGAATATCTTACAGCCATAAATAGACCGTTCTCCCTCAGCCACTTGTCTCAAGCGGTCCAAGGAGAGGACGAAATAGGCGCACGGCGAGCGTCCCCTTTGATGTAGTGAGTGGCATACCGGATCACAGACAGCACAGATAAGCCCTTATTGCTTTTAATCTTACTTTTCATGTTTATTGTCTATAGCCACTTCGGTTTCTCTTAACCAGTATTTTTCTACCAGCAATAGTGGGTTCTTAATGGGAACTTGCTCCCCCCCTAATGCTCCCTCTGTATCTATTCTGCCTACTTCTGTTCCTCTCCTCACTTCGTCTTTATGTTCATCTCTTTCCCTTAGTGTGTGACTATAAGGGGACACTCCCCCTCCTGGATACCAGAGGCTAGCAGCCTCTAAGAAAAGGGTAAGAACTATAATTCCCTGCAGTGACAGGACTGTCCACTTGTGTAGATATACCCACTCAGTCACTCCACGCATGTATTTTACCTTTTTGAACATATGTGTTTCGTGCATGAATGCATCCCCTTGACACGTGTGTAATTGGTTGGTTTTGCAGTGCTGTGTGCCACCAGTGTGCTAATTATTGGTTTTTCCCCCATAGGCCGCCTCAAGGTAATTCCTTGGGTAAGGTAGATCATTCATTTTCCATTTTTTTCACTCTTTGATTTCCCCATAGAGTATTTTCCTCCAACGTGAGACGTAGGGATCCTAGGCCCTGACGAATGCCCCGAGACCTTCATTGGCTCACTTCTGAGGGCAGAAATATGTTGGCTATTAATTAGTTAGGTGACCCTGTGAGTCCTTGTCCTCACAGAGGTGTCCCAACCCCCCTTTTTAACTACACCAGTCAGACACCATTAAATTTGTTGCTCTTCACAGCTGTCTGCTTAGGTGTTTTTAGTTTTTTTCAGTAGATTAGCTGGATCCCGATCTTTCCAGAAACAAGTTTATTTACGCACTCCCTCCTGTTCCTTTAACAGTGAGGTTGAGTCCGCCCAGGTGGCACTGTCCTACCTGGGTGGGTCTAGGTGGTCAAATGATGAAGCATGACACTATATAGTGTGTGAGACCACCTAGTCCGTAAAAGGAAATCCCTTTCTTCCCACCCCCCGTTGTTCCTCTCCGTATATGCACTCGGCAATTTCCAACTGACATTCCACTGACTTTACCCTTCCAAATAGGAATACATACAACCCAGGGCTACGCTAATATCCGCGACGTCCTCTTTTAAAGAACCCCGTACTTTCGTGTGTATTTGGAATTAGACTATACACTTGCCAAAAAATAATTGCTGGAGATTTGAGAAACCTTTAAAGAATGAAGCGACTACTTGCTAGGAGCAAATTACACCGTTGCAGTGTTTACAAACCATCACAACTTACAATTTATGAAAACGGCAAGGGTACTCACTCCTCGTCAATTAAGGTGGATGGAATTATTTTCTAAATTCAACTTCATAGTCACCTTTCGACCAGGAATTGACAATCAAAAAGCTGACGCACTTACAAGATTCTACTATGTCACCTCCTAGGGAAGTCCGGCAATCAATCATAGACACAATAAAGGTTTTGAATGTATTATTCATGGAAGAATTCTTAGACGCAGTACAAGACAACGATAAACCCCAGACTTGTTCAACATGGCTTCATCAAGCCCCTAATAGGGGTATCCTCCAAGACCTGCTTATTCATGACTCTCTGCAGTTTTTACCTACAGAGCTGCTACGCAAAGAAGTATTCAGGTGGCATCATGATCATCCATAACATCACAAATCAAGCATACCTGAAAAACTCATTCACAAGTCAACAATTAGAAAAGGCAAAAGAGGCTAATAAATCTGCTGCTGATAAACATCGAAAACCTGGACTAACATATGTGGTAGGCGATAAAGTCTGGTTATCCACCAAACATATCACATTTCGCACCAAAACAGCCTTTCATCCAAAATATGTTGGTCCTTATACTGTAATCTGACAGATCAACCCTGTGGCTTTTTAACGTCATCATTACTGAAGCATGCTGAACAAGTATGTAACTTGCATCCCCGCCCTGTTCTAGCTCAGGTACAAGAGGAATACGAGGTGAGTCAAATTCTGGACTCTCAGAAGCGGGGTGCCAAGTTATGGTATCTGGTCTCCTGGAAGGGCTATGGACCCAAAAATGATTATGAGAGCTTGCCTCTAATATTCATGCCCCACAGGTTGTGGCTAACGTCCATGCTTTATGTCCACACAAACCAGCCCATAGAGTCGCATTGGAAGGTGGGAGTACTGTCATGGTCAGGACAAGTGACTATAGGGCATCTGGACCTTCAACTCATGTTTTGTCCCGGACTCGTTCTTGCATGTTGTGTGGCAAACCATTTTGTGGGAAGATACGAGGACCATTTGTGACATCCAATTATTGGTGGCACGTCATCATGATTATGGTTAGGAGTTTACGTAAAATTTCTGAGGTCATGCAACAACCAGCACAATTCCTATGATCCTCAGCATAGTTTATTAGTAACCCATGTGCTATGCGTTCTTTATGTTTTGCTTGCAGGTCGCCTCCCTTTAACGTGTTGCATGCATTGCAATAACATTAAGGGACTACAAGTCTCAGACTCTTGAGCAAAGCGGACATCTTAGGAGGGGGCTTAGGTATAAAACTAGCCCCGCCCTTGACCACGTGCTCGCTATTCTTCTGTCAAGCCTCAAGAGCAGTTGTCTGGAGTCTCTTCTCTTGATGTCAGCTTTGGGCATGGTCTTTATCCTCCGGGAGCATCGGGGATCTGTTATCTTCAGTGGAAAGATGAAGCAGGGAGCAACCGCCTGTACAGTTGCAATGCTGAAAATCCAGTTAGCGGAAACAACACGAAGTTGAGGTTGGTCAAACTTTAGGGGTAACAGCACATCACATTTATTGGTCACAAACTCAGCTTGAAAGGCTACATTTTTAGAAAACATAACGGTGTGAGGCAGGTCCCCAAGTTTTGTTGTGATTAACATAAGACTGGATAATTGGAGAAGGTTGAGTGTCTTCCTGCAAATCAGAATTGGCATATATAATAACTGTGAGGAACAAGTTTATCTGCTCCAAATATAGGATTTAAAGGCCAAAGAAAAACAGAGCAAATAATGGTTTTACAGAATTGGAATCAAGGTCTTTTCAAGCACTTTAGAGAGCAGTACTTTGTAGTTATTAGAGAAATAGACAAATGGTTTCTAAGGTGTGATGCTGTTTTATTTGTATTACATTTTCTGCCCATGGTCTGTACCACTGCTTTATAGAATTCTTCCATCAACTCTTCACGAACAGACAGCAAGGCGGGGCTCAGGTGATTATCTGGGGGGAACTAAAATTTAGAAAACACAAGAAGGGGGTATTCTAGAAGGATTTAATTTGACCCTGTTGTTTTCTCCTACAGATCTCCCTCATCGCATTTCCTGACTCAACAACATTTCCCTTACCTGGCTACTGCAACAGTCTGCCAAAGTGGCTTTCAGACTTCGTGGTACCTGGAGAGGGACCATTCTAGCATTGAACAATCCCTGAAGAATTGCAGTGTTGACACACCCACTCACAGACCCAGTGAGACACTAATGCAACCATTCCCAGACACACTGAGACACTCATGCACCCACTCACAGACCCACTCAGACACCCACTCAAGCATTCTTAGACCCACTCAAACACTCTCAGAACCACTCAGACACTCATGCTCCCACTATCAGGCTCACTCAAACACACTCACATCCACTCAAAGACCCACTCAGGCACTCATTCACTCAAAGACTCACTCAGGCACTCTCACATCCAATCAAAACCCCCTCAGACACTCCCTCACCCGCTCAGAGACCACCCAGACACTTTCACCCACTCACAGACCCACTCAAACACTCATGGGTACATGAAAGAGGTGGTTTGGTCATAGGGCCTGGATGCAGGCCAGGCCATGTGGGCAACCCTCAACTGCCTTGAGAAAAGTAGTAGAAATTCACCCAAAAAGTGATTGGCTACAGGAATGTTATGGATAGGAATTAGCATTTAAAAACCCTAGAAATTCACAGAAAATACAAAGGTTATAGGGATGTTATAGGTAGGGAATAGAATAAATAAGTTACTTACCTGTAACTTTAGTTCTCCAGTATTGGAAGCTTTCATAAATTCACATGCTTGAATACTTCCCCGTCGTCGAGATGGGGGTCCGAGGTGGAATATAAAAACTAGGGCTGAAAATGTATGCACACAATACATGGACTAGGCCTCAATAGAATAATCCATCATAGTCGTTTTGTAAATAGACCCAAACTCAAACTCTAACCAATCAGATTGCCTCACCCCTTTAGAACCTCCTGTGAGGAGCTACCTTCCCTCAGATTTTCCGAGCATAAGTGCTGTAATAACAAAGAACACTGAGAAGAGAGAAGGTGAGCTCCACCGGGGAGGCAGGCGGGCCGCATGTGAATCTATGAAAGCTTCCAATACTGGAGAACTACAGTTACAGGTAAGTAACTTATTTCTTACTCCAGTATTGGAACTTTCATAGATTCACATGCTTGAATAAGAGTAGCAAGCAGTAACTAATGCATTTTCTGTATTAAAAAATACTGTCCATCTGAATCATCAGAGAACGTTATCATTAGACAGTTGGATGCAAAGCAATAAAAGTAAACCTTTTAAACATACATGAATATACAAGAAATGCAAGTTAATACTGAACAGAAAATGTGATATTATATCAGAAGCAGATGGTGGGAAACAAACAGCTCGCCTTTTCTGAACAAATGTCTAAGAACTGCTTGACCCACCGCAGCATCACGGAGCGTCTCAGCATCCAGGCAGTAATGCTTTGTGAAGGTGTGAGTTGTTCTCCATGTGGCTGCTTGACAGATGTCTGGCAAAGATACCCTAGAGAAGAGTGCACAAGAAGTGGATACTGTTCGGGTAGAATGTGCACGAACCTTAGTGTCCAGGGATCGACCAGCCTTCTGATGGCAAAAGGCTATGCACTTGAAATCCATCTAGAAATGATTTGTTTAGTAACAGGATGCCCTCTTCTGGGTGCACTAAATGCTACAAACAGTTGATTGGACTTCCTGATCGAGGATGTTCGCTGCAAATGAAATTCAAGACATTGTTTGACGTCCAAGGAATGCAGCGATATGTCTGCCCCAGTCTTAGGCTGTGGAAAGAAAGTTTTTAGCACTACTGGTTCATTAATGTGGAAGTCAGATGGTACTTTGGGAATGAATTTTGGGTTCATCCGTAGGATGACTTTATTTTCTGTAAACTTCATGAAAGGTTCCTGTATGGTAAAGGTTTGGATCTCGCTCACTCTTCGAGCAGACGCTAACACTAAGAGGAGCGCTACCTTCCAGGTAAGATACTTAGGCCCTCATTACAACCCTGGCGGTCGGTGTTAAAGCGGCGGTAATACCGCCATCAGAAAAAAATGGGATTTGGACACTGGTGGTTACCGCCATCCAACACTGCCACTTTAACACACCGACCGCCAGGGTGGTAAGGGCCGCTGGGCTGGAGACTTCAGTCCCAACCTTGGGATTATGACCCGGCCTACCGCCATGGTTTTTGTGCCAAACTTACCGCCACGAAAACTATGGCGGTAGGCACTATCAGTGCCAGGGAATCACTTCCCTGGCACTGATAGGGGTCTCACCCGCCCCCCACACCCTCCCCAGAGTCCTCCCCCACCCGTTCCTGCCCCCGCATATATACACAAACACACGTGCACCCATATACACACAAGTACACACGCATACCCAACTCCACCCACGCATGAACACATACATACCCACACAACACACACCAACATGGCTTGTCACACACATGCATCCACAACACACAACACTCACAATCACTCATTCACGCATGCATCCAATGCGACTCATACCCACATAGACACACACCCCCCAAACCCCTCTCCGGTCGGAGAACCTGACTTACCTGCTTGCAGGGGGACCTCCGGCTGGATGATACGGTCGGCGGTGTTTTTCTGGCGTGGTTGTGCTGCTGTCAGCAGCGCAGCCTTACCGCCATCCGCCGCCATGACCGTCGGCGGTGTTTCACCAGATTTCTGGCAGAATACCATCGGCGGTCATAATACGGCTGGTAGCCATCGCGGCGGTATGTTGGCAGCTGTCGTCGCGGCGGTAGGCGGTTAATACCACCAATATTGTAATGTGGGCTTTAATGTCTGATTTATGAATAGGTTTGAATGGTTCCTTCATCAACTGACTCAGGACTGAATTCAGCTGCCAAGATAGAGGAGATCGTTTGGCTGAAGGAAAGTATCGGAACAAACCTTTCATAAACTGCTTGATAAGCCTATGAGACCAGAGCCGCGGTCCTTTGGATAGTCGTCTATTTCTGGAGATGGCAGCTAGGTGAACCTTAATGGATGCATGCGCAAGACCAGACCGCACCAGATGGAGAAAGTATAGTAAGACCTGCTCTGGAGCAGATGAAAGCGGATGAATGCCATTTTTGCACACCATAAACAAAACCATTTCCATTTTAGGGTATACGTTTTATTAGTGCTATCGGCACGTGCTTTGGCTTAAATGGTATGACAGTCAACGGTAATATTTAGATGGCTGAATTAATTGAACTCAGGAGCTATGCACATAATCTGAGAGACTTGGGATCCGGATGCCTCACTTGGCCCTGGCTGATGGTGAACAGGTCCGTTATAGGGGCTAACCTGATGGGAGGACACGAAGACAGCAAGAGAAGCTCTGTGTCCCACTGTTGACATGGCCAGGCCGGAGCAATTAGAATGATCTGGCAGGGCTCCGATTTGATCTTGCTGATGACCCATGAAAGAAGAGTTATCGGAGTAAAGACGTAAGCATAGATCCTTGACCATGCTATCAAAAGGGCATTTCCCCATGACCCTGGTTGGTGATGCCAGCATGCATAAAACCGGCATTTCGCATTCTGAGACGTTGCAAAGAGGTCCAGGTTTCGTGTCCCCCACTTGCGAAATATTGCATCCAATGTTGTCTGGTTCAGTTCCCACTCGTGTGAAGATGTGCTGATCCTGCTTAGTAAGTCTGCTGTGGTGTTGCTGACTCCCGAAAGATGTTCAGCTCGTATGTGCATTGAATTCTGAATGCACCAGGTCCAGATGACTTGAGCTTCTGTGGACAGCAAATGAGACCGAGTTCTGCACTGTTTTTTTATGTAGTGCATGGTGGTTGTATTGTCCGTCCGGGCAAGCACTGATGCACCTCAGATTCTCGCTAGAAACGCTTTCAGTGTAAGGTACACAGCTCTGAGCTTGAGGAGGTTGATGTGCAGGGTAGCATGAGAATGGAGCCACATGCCGCTGACCTAAAGATCTTGGAGACATGCTCCCCAACCCTCCATTGAAGCATCCGTTGTGATCGTAAACAGAGGGATTGGAGCCAAGAATTCTAGACTTTTTGAGATGGTTGCCGGTGTTGACCACCAATTGAGGGAGTCGACCATCTTTGTCGTTATCTGAATGATGTCCCCGAAGGAAGCTTGTGTCTGCTTCCACAGTTTGTCGACCTCTTCCTGAAAAGGGCACATTCGAAGGTGACAGTGTGGAACTAGATTCATACAGGAGGACATCATCCCGGTAATGACGAACTTTCAAACTGAAAGAAATGTTTTTCTTCGAACTGTATCCACTAGGGTCCTTAGTCTTGTGGCTGGGGAATAGACAATAAATACATTCCTCATGTGGATCCCCCACATGTAGTCTTGTCTTGAAGCACAGGATCTAAAAAGGCCTTTCTTTGGTGTCTCTGACATGGCAGACAGTTTGAAGCACCAGAAAAGAAAAGAAATGGCCAAAAGCTGTACTAACAGATCTTCTGAGAGCAAAATCTTGAGCAGAGCTCAAAGGAGACTCCTCAGCACAACGTGCAGTGGAAAATCTGACGGAAGGCAGCTCCTCACAGGTGGTTCTAAAGGGGTGAGGCAATCTGATTGGTCAGAGTTTGAGTTTGGGTCTATTTACAAAACTACTATGATGGGTTATTCTATTGTGGCCTAGTCCATGTATTGTGTGCATACATTTTCAGGCCTAGTTTTCATATTCCACCGGGGACTCCCATCTCGACGACGGGGAAGTATTCAAGCATGTGAATTTATGAAAGTTCCAATACTGGAGTAATAAGAAAAAAACTTTGAAATTCACTGAAATTCATTGCCTTCAGTTATGTCACTGACCATGTCATAAGTCATGTAATATGTGCATTATGGGGGTATACATTATAGTTAGGTCACGTAACTATAACTGCTGAATTTCTATGGTTTTGTATGAATTAAATCTGAGCCTAACTATGACGTCTGTGTAACCTTTGGTTTTTTCAGTGAATTTCAAAGTTTTTTTCAAATTTTTATTCTCTAACTATAACGTACCTGTAATCTTTGGCTTTTTCAGTGAATTTCAAAGGTTTTTCAGATTTTATTCCCTAACTATTATGTCACGGCAACCTTTTTTTTCAGATTATATATACTCACCTGACCTGAAGGATCACTGATTTTGCAATCACACTAACAGAGAGTTGTGAGGGAGATCAGAAATATATATTTGGTGGGAAACGTCCCATACTAGATCCCTCAACGAAAGACTAGTTACCACAATAAAGTATGGGGTTCACCGGTGATGCAGAGCTCAGTATACGGGAGACTGTCCGTGGGCTCTTGGACCTCGTTGGGTTCAGAGTATGCGTGGTGTGGGTGTAGTGGCAAGTGGGGGGACGGGGAGGGAATTCCTTTTACGGACTAGGTGGTCTCACACACTATATAGTGTCATGCTTCATCATTTGACCACCTAGCCCCACCCAGGTAGGATAATACCACCTGGGCAGACTCAACCTCACCGTTAAAAGAACGGGAGGGAGTGGGCAAATATATTTTATCTGGAGATAATGGGATCCAGTTAAACTACGGGGATATAAAAGCACCTAGGCAGTCATCTGTGTGTAGTCTACACTTTAATGGTGGTAACTGCTGGTGCGACTAAAAACAGGGCGGGACACCACCGTGAGAATAAGGACTCACTGGGTCACCTCACTAAAAGTTGGCCGACATGTTTCTGCCTTCTGCTGGGAGCCGTGGAAGGTCTCGGGGCATTCTTCAGGGCCTAGGATCCCTAACCATCATGCAAAATGCAGAAAGATAAGACTCCCCTCAAGAACGGGGGAGGGGGGAGAAACAACAAATTGCCATGCGTTGATAGAACGGGCCTACCTTAGGCAAGGAACTACCTCGCGGAGGCCTGAAGGGATAGAGAAGGTAAATTCATCAACAAAAAAAACAAAAAGACCCGCACAACACACTCTGTACAAGAATTAAATATATTAAATATAATTAAATATAAATATACATATAAACAAATGCCAAAGTCATGCGGAGCACACAGTAAAAACATGGTTCTAAAAAGAAACGAGTGTCCTTACCCTAATGATAGAGGCAACTAGCCTCAGTTTCCAGGAGGGGGAGTGTCCCCTTGTTGTCACACTATAGGGGGGGTTTGGGGTGGGGAGGGGGAGGAAGGAAACATGGATGACATCTGTCATAAGATTTGAAAGAAATATATATATACGTGTATATATACTGTGGGACACTGTAGGTGTCCATTAATAATAGTGGAGGAAGGAGGAAATGTCCAGCCCTTGTTGCTAAATGAGGGCTGTGGTGGTGCCTACTGTGTAGGTTCAGACACACACAGGCTGTTAGTTATAGTCAAGGTTCATCAAATGTAATGCAAGTAGGACTTAGCTGCCACTAATAATCGCAATTAATCAGGTAAACCACATGTGCTCATACATGTAAATGTAAATGTAATGCAGGTAGTGCTTAGCTGCCACTAATAATCGCAATTAATCAGGTAAACCACATGTGCTCATACATACAAAGTTTAAAGGGTATACTCAATCATTCAGGCTTTTAGGCTTATCTGTATTGTAGCTGGAGGTCCGCCGTACAGCAAGTGCACAGGCACTTACTACATAAAAGGAGGCGCTCGCTGTGCGCCTATCCCAACCTCTCGCTGGACCACTTGAGGTGTGAAGTCCAGTGTTGGGGCGGATTAAATATCCATTCGTTGATTGAGCGCACCTGCAAGAAATTACTCAAGCCGGAAAGAGCCAGTCTTGAGAAGCAGGGCACTGTGCTAGTGACGTCGGGCGCCGTCTCCAAGGAGCCGGGAAATGGTGTATCCGGCATCTGAAGGAGGCGCGCGGGCGCGCTCTAGGGAATCTGGAGAATGTAGTCCCCAGATCCAGCGCGAGCCTGAAATGCCGGAGGCCAGTGTCCGGATTTGGGCCTTTGGAATGGGGGTTGAGGGGGGGAGGGGAAGGGAGGTGGGGAAAGCAAAGAAGAAGGGGAGGGAGGGAAAGAAGGGGGAAGGGAAAAAAAGAAAAGGGTGTGGAGGGGGTGGAAAAGAGGGGAAGGAGAACACTGGAGAGGGCAGGGGGCGGGGGTGGGTTGTAGAGTGGGGGATAAGGGGTTACGAAAAAGAGAGGGAGGAGGAAACACCAGAGGACAGGGGGGAAGGGGAGAGGAGGGACGGGGAAAAAAGGGAGATCACTGGGGTTGGAGAGGGAAAGAAGAACAGCAAGCGAAAGGGAATGAAGAGAAAGGGAAGGGGGGTTTAACAACAGGAGGGAAGCAGGAAAAGGGAGAGAGAAGGAGATAATTGGAAAGGGGAGGGTTGTTGGGAAAAGAAAGGGAGGAAGGGAAGGGGAGAGAGAGAACAGGCAGAAAAGAGAGAAAAGAGAAGAAAGAGAAAACAAAAGTGGGAGAGAAAAGAAAGAAGGTTTAGTAAGAAAGGAGAGAAAAGGGAAGAAGAAAAAATGGAAGGGGGAAAGAAAAAGAAAAGGGAATGAGTGAAAGAGAGGAACAAGGGTAGGAGGGTGTAGGATAGATCAAGGAGCAGATGGGTGAGAGACAGGGGAGGAAGGACCGGAATCAGGCGGGGGGGGTTGGTTGGGTGGAAAGGTGGCATGGGGTAAGGGGGAGGGATGGGGGTGGTAGAGGGGTACAGGTCATTTGTTGAGTGTGGCCCATGGGATGTCATCATTCAACCCGCTGGTGTCTGTGTGTAATTTCCAGACCCAGCGTTGCTCATAGTAGAGTAGTTTCTGTGGCATGTTCTTGGTTGTGGGTGGCAGTTGTTCTAATACCGTCCATTGTATGTCGTCTGGGGAGTGGTTATTAGCCACATAGTGGCTAGTTAGTTTTGTAGCATCCCGTTTGCATCTTATCGTACTCCTGTGCTCACTGATGCGGGTGCTCACCTTTCTTGTTGTCATACCAATATACTTGAGTTTGCATGGGCATGTGCTCAAGTATACCACATTTTTGCTGTTACAGTGAGTGAGTGTGAGAGTGTTTAAACGCCACGGGGTTCGTAGACCAAGTTCTACAGTGGTGGATGTCCAAGTGAATCTACACACACTGCAGTTCCCTCAAGGGTGGTGGCTGGTTGGTGGTGGCATCTGCCATAGAGTGATTTGTCTTATCAGGAGTTTATTCATGGGTCTAGTGTGGACTATCATGTCCCGAATGTTGGTAGCTCTTTTGAATGCATGCAGAGGCTGTTCAAGGGGGAGACCACCTGATGTCAGGATCTTCCACCCTTCTCTGATGATCCTTTGGATTTTGTTGGATAGTGGATTGAACATGGTCACGCAAACTATCTGCTCAGTCTTTGATTTGTTAGTTTTGGGTAGCAGTAGCTGGTCTCTGTTGTCATTATTATGTGCTCTTTTATAAGCTCTCCTGATCAGGTGGTTAGGGTACTCTCTTTCTAGTAGTTTAGTGGTTAAGACGTCAGCGTGTTTATGATAGTCTGAAACATTTGAGCAATTGCGCCGTAGTCGCAGGAATTGTCCCACGGGTAGATTCTCCCTCAGGGATCTTGGGTGGAAACTCTTAAATTGAAGTAGGTTGTTCCGGTCTGTGGGTTTGTGGTAGACCTCTGTGGACAGCAAACCGTTACATTCATGGATTAGGAGGTTGAGGAAAGGCAGTTGGTCATTCCCTATGTTCATCGTGAACTTCAAGAAAGGATTTGCCATATTGAGCCAGGTTATGAAAGTATCTGCTTCATCCCTGGATCCTGCCCAGATGAGCAAGATATCGTCAATGTACTGTTTCCATAGTCTGATATGCTCCAGGTATGGGTTGTCTTCTTGGAGTACCACCTGTTTCTCAAAGTTTTCTACGTATAGACAGGCCAGACTAGGGGCAAAAGTACTTCCCATAGAGGTCCCCTGTGTCTGAAAGTAGAACTGATTTTCGAATTCGAAATAGTTCCCAGTCAAAGCCAAGTGAGCTAGGTCCAGAATGAATTCCGGTGGTGTCCGTGAGTTGATCGCATTTCTTTCTAACAGCTCACATATAACCTCCAGGGTTGCTTCCTGGGGGATTTTGGTGTAGAGGACCTCCACATCCAATATGATCAAGAGTTCGGTGTTTTTGTCAAATGGCATCGAGTCAAGGAGGACCAAGGCGTCTGTAGTATCCTTCAGATAAGGAAGGAGGAGGAAGGAGGAATACATCACAAAACTGGGAAAGGGGTTCAAGGATTGAGCCTATTCCAGATACGATATGTCTCCCGGGAAGGGGAATCTTCCCTTTGTGTATCTTTGGAAGTATGTAAAAATACAGTGTCTTTTGGTTGGGTTGAGTCAAGAATGCTGCCTCGTGTTTAGTGATCCAATCATTTTCGATTCCTTTATTAACCCCTACGGTGCCCTGGACGAGGTGATCTAGGTCTCAAGTTTAAAAAAATGCACAGGTTTGGTAGGTTTCCCTAGGTGCCGGCTGAGCTAGAGGCCAAAATCTACAGGTAGGCACTTTGAAAAAAACACCTCTGTTTTCTGTCAAAAATTGTGATGTGTCCACATTGTGTTTTGTGGAATTTCTCGTTGCGGGCGCTAGGCCTACCCACACAAGTGAGGTATAATTTTTATCGGGAGACTTGGGGGAACGCTGGGTGGAAGGACATTTGTGGCTCCTCCCAGATTCCAGAACTTTCTGTCACCGAAATGTGAGGAAAATGTGGTTTTTTTTTTTTAGCCAAATTGTGAGGTTTACAAAGGATTCTGGGTAACATAACCTGGTCAGAGCCCCACAAGTCACCCCATCTTGGATTCCCCTATGTCTCTAGTTTAAAAAAATGCACAGGTTTGGTAGGTTTCCCTAGGTGCTGGCTGAGATAGAGGCCAAAATCTACAGGTAGGCACTTTGCAAAAAACACCTCTGTTTTCTGTCAAAAATTGTGATGTGTCCACGTTGCGTTTTGGGGCATTTCCTGTCGCGGGCGCTAGGCCTACCCACACAAGTGAGGTATCATTTTTATCGGGAGACTTGGGGGAATGCTGGGTGGAAAGAAATTTGTGGCTCTTCTCAGATTCCACAACTTTCTGCCACCGAAATGTGAGGAAAATGTGTTTTTTTAGTAAAATTTTGAGGTTTGCAAAGGATTCTGGGTAACAGAACCTGGTCAGAGCCCCACAAGTCACCCCATCTTGGATTCCCTTAGGTCTCTAGGTTTCAAAAATGCACAGGTTTGGTAGGTTTCCCTAGGTGCTGGCTGAGCTAGAGGCCAAAATCTACAGGTAGGCACTTTGCAAAAAACACCTCTGTTTTCTGTCAAAAATTGTGATGTGTCCACGTTGCGTTTTGGGGCATCTCCTGTCGCGGGCGCTAGGCCTACCCACACTAGTTTTCAAAAATGCACAGGTTTGGTAGGTTTCCCTATGTGCCGGCTGAGCTAGAGGCCACAATCTACAGGTAGGCACTTTGCAAACAACACCTCTGTTTTCTTTAAAAAAAATGTGATATGTCCATGCTATTGTTTTGGGGCATATCCTGTCGCGGGCGCTAGGCCTACCCACACAAGTGAGGTGTCATTTTTATCGGGAGACTTGGGGGAACATAGAATAGCAAAACAAGTGTTATTGCCCCATGTCTTTCTCTATATTTTTCCCTTCCAAATATAAGAGAGTGTGTAAAAAAGACGTCTATTTGAGAAATGCCCTGTAATTCACATGCTAGTATGGTCACCCCGGAATTCAGAAATGTGCAAATAACCACTGGTCCTCAACACCTTATCTTGTGTCCATTTTGGAAATACAAAGGTTTTCTTGATAGCTATTTTTCACTCTTTGGGGGTCATTACGACCCTGGCAGTCGGTGGAGAAGCGGCGGTCTTACCGCCAACAGGCTGGCGGTAAAATTTTTGGAATTATGACCATGGCGGTTACCGCCATGGTCATCCACCACTTCTCCGTTCCAACCACCAGGGCGGAGACGACCGCTGGGCTGGAGACTTAGGTCTCCAGCCCGGCGGCCGTCACAATACCGCCGGCGGTATCATAACCCAGCCATGGATTTCATGGGGTTTGAAACCACCGGTAAGCACTATCAGTGCCACGGAATTCCTTCCCTGGCACTGATAGGGGTCTCCCCCACCCCCCACCCCCACAGCCTCCTCGGCCATCACCTTCCAAAAGACAATTGTTTTTCCAAGAGTCCTTCCCCTACAACCCTCACCACCCCTGCAACCCCCAAAGGTGGCAGGACCCCCCCCACCCCGACCCCCAACATTACCTTACACATACACACCCGACACACACAGGCACCATCAACACACATACCCGCACACACATCAACATACATGCCAACAGCCACACACACAGTCATACGCACACACCCACATTCAGACATACATGCACACATCCATACAGACATCCATACAGACATACACGCACTCATTTCCAAACACACAACACCCCCGCATACACACACTCACACACCCCCTCTACATACACAAGCACACCCCCATGCACGCACACAACACACAACACCCTCGCATACACACACTCACACACCCCCTCTACATACACACACACCCATGCACGCACACAACACACAACACCCCCCAACCCCCCTCACGGACGATCAACTTACCTGGTCCGGGTCCGGGTGATTCGGTGGGCGGTGTTCTGTTGACGTGGCGGTGGAGGTGGAGCAACCTCCACTTCCCCGCCGCCAGCCAGTATGGCTGCTGGCGGCTCTCTGTCCAAAAAAGGACGGAGGGCTGCCAGCAGTCATAATACGGCAAGCGGAAAACCGCCACCACTGGCGGTCTTCAGCACGGCGGTCCCTCGCGGTCTTGGCAAAAGACCGCCGAGGTCAAAATGACCCCCTTTATATTTCAACAAATGAATTGCAGTATACCCGGTATAGAATGAAAACGCATTGCAGGGTGCAGCTCATTTATTGGCTCTGGGTACCTAGGGTTCTTGATGAACCTACAAGCCCTATATATCCCCGCAACCAGAAGAGTCTAGCAGACGTAACGGTATATTGCTTTAAAGAATCTGACATTGCAGGAAAAAGTTACAGAGTAAAAAGTAGAGAAAAATTGCTGTTTTTTTCACCTCAATTTCAACATTTTTCTTTTTCAGTTGTTATATTCTGTAGGAAACCCTTGTAGGATCTACACAAATGATCCCTTGCTGAATTCAGAATTTCGTCTACTTTTCAGAAATGTTTAGGTTTCTGTGATCCAGCATTGGTTTCACACCCATTTCTGTCACTGACTGGAAGGAGGCTGAAAGCACAAAAAATCATAAAAATGGGGTATGTCCCAGTAAAATACCAAATTTGTGTTGAAAAATTGGGTTTTCTGATTCAAGCCTGCCTGTCCCTTAAAGCTGGGACGCTGGTGATTTTAGCACCGCAAACCCTTTGTTGATGCCATTTTCAGGGGAAAAAACACAAGCCTTCTTCTGCAGCCACTTTTTCCAATTTTTTTTTTAAAAAACGAAATTTTCACTGTATTTTGGCTAATTTCTTGGCCTCCTTCAGGGGAACCCACAAAGTCTGGGTACCTCTAGAATCCCTAGGATGTTGGAAAAAAAGGACGCAAATTTGGCTTCGCTAGCTTATGTAGACAAAATGTTATGAGGGCCTAAGCGCGAACTGCCCCAAATAGCCAAAAAAAGGCCTGGCACAGGAGGGGGAAAAGGCCTGGCAGCGAAGGGGTTAACAAAAAGGCCATCTCTTCCTGGATATCAGGGGTCGGATCTCGAGGCAGGCGTTTATTCAGTAGGCGCTTGCATTCATCTTTGTCCATAGTTGTTGGTAGAATAACCGTGGCCCCGCCTTTCTCAGCTGGTTTGATGATAACTGAAGGGTCTGTGGTGAGACGTTTTAATGCTGTCAGCTCCCCTGAGCTTATGTTGTGAAAGGTATCATGCCCTGAATCTGCCAGCCCATTGATCTTGCGGGACACTGATTTCTCGAAGGCTAATTCTTCTGGAGGCATCTGTCCAGTTGTAGGTCAGAAGGTAGATTTCGGGCATAGGCCAGTTTACGGTCTGCTTCTACAAACTCTCTTTCCAGGAAGAAAGTTTTACGGCGGACTATTCGGAAGAGTTCGGCAATTTCTGTCCTGGTCTTGAACAAGTCTATTTTGGGGGTGGGATGAAGTTGAGGCCTTTATTGAGTGCCTTCGATTCGATCGGATCAATGATTCTATTGCTCAAGTTCACAATGTTATCCCTTTCCCTGATTGTCGCAGTCTTCACTGCGTTTTGCTTGTTCCCGGGACACTCTCCCTCGGGGGCTCCGATGGTTCCTCTCTTGGTTTCCAGTGTACCCCTTTCCTTTTCCCTTTCCCCCTCCCTTGGCCTCTGTCTAAAAAAGGGGGAGGCTGATCGGAAAAAGACCACTGTCCTGAGTTATGAAAGAATGGGGGGGGGGCGGTTGAAAGTTTGTGGGTGGTCCATACTGGGCTGGCCAGCCCCATTGTTGACTCAAAGGGGGGGGTATGAGGGTATCATTGGTGGGCAATTCCATCTCCCCCTGTGATGGCCTCGGCGCCCTCGGCGCTGTCTAGTCTGGGTTGATGAATCGCTGTCAGTGTCCGAACTAGTATTTTTGTTGGAGGAGTTGTCAGACATGGTGCCTTTTGGTACATATTCAGGATTCATGTATGGGTATGCTTTCTCTTGTGAGAACCGTTTTAGATCTTTCTGAAATTTGGAGATCTTCTGCTGGGGCAGATACTCTCTGTATTAATTTATATTCTTATTGGTTTCTTCCAATTTTTTCTTGAAGGACAGGATGCTGACGCCTGTTTTAAGGTTACTCTCACTAGTTTTTATCTGTATCAGGAGTGCTTCAGATAGACGGGTCGCTGTTGTGATTATCAGGACCAGCCAGTCTCGTATGGACTTCCATGCAATCAGAGCCCAGTCTTTCCTGAATTCTAGATCTTCCAGGAAGATACGCGGCACGTTCCATACGATAAGACCATTGGGTGCCGTGTTACTGCGTAGGTATTCAGTCTGAACGGCCCGTGTAGGATTGTCTTGACCTGTGATCGCTTAAATTCTACTAGCGTATCCCAATCCCCTAGTTGGGACAAGCTTTTTGAGAGGGCTGCGTCACCTAGAAAGGATGGTGCCGAGAGAATTGCAGTCACCTCTTCATCATCAAATGTAAGCCCCTCTGCCATGTTGATGAGTATTGGCAGTGGGGAGGAAAAGGGGAAATGTATCAACTAGATGTATCTATGTCTGAGGTGAAGTCTACGGGGGGTGGGGGGTGAGAAGGAGATCAAGGGAAGAGTGGGGTTTGTTGCTGGTGTCCGGGAAAGGGGAGGCAGTCCGGCAATGTTGGGTCCTGCCTGTTGATAGGAATAATCCTCAGCACGTGAGTCCGATCTCAGGGACTACCTGAATTCAAGACTTAAAAATCTTGCAGCTTGGGGCTGCTCATACTACAATCACATTAACAGAGAGTTGTGAGGGAGATCAGAAATATATATTTGGTGGGAAAAGTCCCATACTAGATCCCTCAACGAAAGACTAGTTACCACAAGAAAGTATGGAGTTTACCAGTGATGTAGAGCTCAGTATACGGGAGACTGTCCGTGGGCTCTTGGCCCTCGTTGGGTTCAGAGAATGCGTGGTGTGGGTGTAGTGGCAGGTGGGTGGTGGGGGAGGAATTCCTTTCACGGACTAGGTGGTCTCACACAAACCTGCATCGTGGGGTTGGTTTTCAGCACCAGTTGAGAAGAAAGGACCCACTCATCACAGTCACTACATGAGATATTGAGCTGGGAAAAGGCAAGGATGCAAACATCTGCATCAAGGATTACATATAACTTTTCAAGGTGGAAATGCAAAGAAAACACACTTGTTTTGCCTTGGCCATGCGCACAAAATTACGATGGTTAGCATTTTAAAGAAGTCGAGCTTTAACGTGGACACCTGCTTTTTTAAATATGTGTAAGGCTTTCTATTGAGGTTTCATTTCTGTGAGATGAGCATTGTGCCAGAATGAATCCTGCCCTGCGTATTTATCCAAGAAAAAGCCACCATTTGTGTGCAAAAAGTCTATCCAACTGGAGTACTTTCTACTGGCTAATTAGTAAGTGCTACCTTGTTGGGTAAATATATAGAGCATCTCCTACACTGCAGCTGCATAAAAGACATTAAGGAAATGTCTCCAGTGTCCTGTTGTGCCTGTAACTTGGCCGATGTGATTGTTCCTCAAACGTCTTCATCAGATAATATTCAAGATGGAACTGCAGATCTGGACCATAGGACCACTGCCTGCTGTGAAAAAATATTGTTGTCGACATTCACAAAGGGGAAGGGGTCCCATGGGGACCCCTTCCCTTTTGTGAATGAGTTACCACGAGTGTGACACTGGTGGTAACTGCGAGTTGCTTTGCGACCGCATTCGCGGTCACAAAGCAATTCTGAATTGCGATGCGAGTCGCAAATAGGAAGGGAACACCCCTTCCTATTTGCGAGTCGCATTCCCAAATTGCGAGTCGGTACCGACTCGCAATTTGGGAATGAGCATCACGTTAGGCTGTTTGCATGGCGCAAACTGCGATTTTCGTAGTTTGCACCATGCAAATGGCTACCTACATCTGGCCCTTAATGTTATCACACCCATTCTAGCACTGCTGTTCCCCATTAGTAGGAGGAAACCACTCGTGTCCATTCAGGAGATGCCTGTTGATAGTGGATCCTCAGTTATCCTACTGAGTGTAAATTTTCCAATTTTTTAGTGCAGTATTGAAGCCACTTTATGAACCAATCTAAAGTGCATACCACATGAAAGGCCAAAGTTGCTTTTATTCACATGGTTATAACTGGTAATACCCTATCATGGGCATCCTTAGTTAAATCCCAAGATCAAGTAAGTGTTGGATGGGTCTGACCTACTCTTAGCAGGCTCTAGAACTAGGTTTGGATGGAGGTGTATTCAGCAATTTGCTTATGGATCTGAAACAAGAAGCATGTCTTTCTCACCCACTTTCAGAGTCTCACAGCTGTGACTAAATGGGAAAATGATGTACAAGTAACAGTGATCTACCAGCGTCTTAAAAAGGACTAAAAGTCTGTGTGTCAGATTTGTTTTAACCAGGAGACACAGCTTTTCTTAACCCCATAGTGTTGCAATTAGAGGCTAGACTAGGGGGGCATGAACTAAGACATTTTAATTTTTGCTGGAAATAGCAACCAAGAGGATATAAGGGAGGTCATTACCACCCAGGAGATGAGAAGTCAATCATATGGAAAGCACGAGACCCTCCCAACCTCCAAGAAAAATCATGTAGAATTAAACATGGGTCCCGATTCACAAAGGTAACCTTAGACGTTTGGTCTAAACTTAAACCAAACCTCTAAGTTTACAACTCCGGGAATTCACGAAGGGCATTCACAAGTAGTATCCTTACAGAGATCACACCCCTAGTGCGGACATAAAGATACTACTCGTAAATGCCCTTTATAAATTCCCAAAATCATAAACTAAGATGTTTGGTCTAAGTTTATACCAAAAGTCTAAGTTTACCTTTGTGAATCACGCTCATAAAGCTCTGTTTTTTCCTGAGGAGTGAGGGGTGGAAGGTGGGTTTTCATGCTGTATATAAACGTCCTAGAAAGGCACTTTAGTCAGGAAAGATCCAGCCAGCCAGTAAAACAGTGGGTCCTGGTGGTTGATTAGGTTCTTTTCCCCCCTACTTCCAACAATCGTCAATCACCATCCTTTCTGAATTTTCAGGACATGGTTTTCCTTGATCACAGTTATATGTATATGCATACAAATTTTAGCTGACTGAGGTGCCACTGGTGACAACATTGATACCATATTTGTGAGCCAAAATAATTTCCAGACTCATACTTCGAGTTGACCTGAAGTCATCCAGTCAATGGCTCTACCCGAACATCAGGGCCCATATTTCAACAACCAAAAAACTGAACTTTTTTGTGCATTAGAGTCAATGAGAAGGTCTATTTTCGAAGGCCAGTTATTACGTGAGCGCCCAAGAAATGCAGGACTACAAAACTAACTGTGCTTAGGGAGAACACAGCTAACAGCAGGTACCATGGGACATGACTTATTCTATCCTAATGGTAGTTCTGACTCAACTTCCGGCTGCAACATTTGAAGGCTTCTCTCCTTAGTTCACCGCTTGCTGGGGATTCTTCTCTTTCTTTCCTTCTCCTACTGTTGGTAGTTCAGTCCTGTATAGATGCAAGTATGCCCCCCAGTGTGTTTTCAGAGAAGACTTGATGCTATGGAGCCCTGCCGAACCCATGCTTCATCTGGAGCGGCAACAGGACAGACAGAGCAAAAGTAGCCTCTAATTGATTTTGGCAACTACCTCCTTGGGCAACAATAAAGTCACAGCTTCCTTATAAAACCTCCGCAGCAGCTGTGGGCTGGGGGGAGAAACTGAGATGGGGTACACAGCTCAGAGAATTCTTTACATATTCTCGAAGGAAAGGACATTCAGGATCTTCCATAAGGACTCCAGTATCAGAAAAAGGAATAAGGGGATGGTCCTACCTCTGATGGATCTTCATAAGCCCCCTCAAGTAAGTAAGCAGATGGTGTTTTGGGGGCTGCACAGGACCCTGGGTTATCAAGCACCAAGACAGTCACGTGAGAAGCCAGGTGTATGAAGCTCCTTACCCATAGACAAGCTATAACCTAAGACGTGGTCTGAGGGAGACCAAGGTATTAGGTTCACCCCAGTCAGCAGATAGGGCCCCCCAAAAAAGGAATAAGTATAAAGAAGGTAAATATAAGAAAGTTCCCTGAGGAGTCGATAAGTAGAAGAGACACCTAGCCCAAAATCATATGGGGGAAGGTTAGGTGGTGCTACAAAGAGTAAACTTTGAATTAAAATCCTAAAATAACAGAACCCATTCAATAAGATCATATTTTAACGAAAGGAACAGGAAAATAATGCAGCAGGAGAAGGCAATACCCTAGCCCATGTACACTCACACCTAATTAGTTTCAGGAGCTATTTTACAAACAGCTGTATATTTAGCACCAGCGGGCCTGAAGTTTGGCTCAACCGCTTCAGACCCTATAGTTCCTGATGTGGCACAAAGCAATGTAAACATTGGGAGCTATAGTTTTACGGCGGCGGGCTGCGGCCAGAAAACTTGGTTTGAGACTGCGCACCTTTCTGGAACTGGAACATCTGCCAGCTGGAGTGGGGCTCTGAGACAATGTGCAGCGGCTGGCGGCTGTGCAGCTGAGCTGTACGGAGGCGAGTGACAGCGATCTGAGGCACTCTTGGGGCATGGTGAGGCGCAGAGTTGGCCACTTCAGGACTTGAACTGAATTTACTCCTGTGGTCGGAGCCTTTGCTGAGCGGAACAGGGCTCTGCATAGTGACGACTGTGGAAGCCAAAGGGCTGGGTGGCAAAAGACAACTGGGAGTTGTGCTGCTGGGTCCTCCGGGTCTCACGTAATACAGCAGAGCATGGATCCGGACGTTCCAGGGCTCAGATTGACCTGAGTGAGTTCCTACAGGCGTGGTTCCCAACCTGTGGTCCGGGGACCCCTGGGGGTCCGTGAAGACTTCTCAGGGGTTCCGCAAGAGCCTAGAAAATTAAAAAATATTAACAAATATTGACAAATTAGGTCCCCATCTTCCAGTAATGACTCAGACGGGGTCCCCGGATTCCCATGATGATTCAGTGAGGGTACCCAAGTTCCATTAATGTTAAAGTAAGGGGCCACAGAAATCAAAATGTTGGGAACCATTGTCCTGGAGTATGGGTCTTTGCTGAACAGAGCACAACTCTGCATCAAGGTGTGGCAGCTGGGGGAGCCACAGGCTAAGTGGCACAAGAATACTGAGGCATGTGCTGCTGGACCGTCCAGCAGCGAAAGTAGGTGGCCTGCGGCATCATGTGGAGTTGTTGCAAAAGCGGTGACGCCCACCTCAGGCAGTACTTGGGGTGGCAATGTAATACTGGCTGAGACGAGGCCTTTGGCTGATGAAGGGCTCGCTTGGACTACATGCCCGCTCCCTGTGAGATGGCTCGAAGAGATGGGTAGGTGAGGCCGATGGACCTGAGTGCCATCACTATCGCTGTTATGGAGCACAAGAAGTTACATTTGCTGTTTGACCTGCAGGTGCGAGACTGAGGGCCTGAAAGCAGTGGGGGCACTGGAGTGTTCCAAGGCATATGTGATGGAATCCTGTTTCCTGCAATTGCTCCCGTCCCATGTTTGTGGAGCACTGCGTAAAACAGTACTTCTTTGACCTACTATACACACTTGAACCTGGAAAGATCTAAGAGTCCTGATGGGGACCTTTACCCATTCTGTGTGGTGATAACGGAACATAAGAGCTCAGTTGTATGAGCACCAGGAGACTGGGTCAGAGGGGAAGCTTCCAGGCCTTGCTGTTGTGGGGAGAGCACAGGAGATGCCTGGGGTGCACAGCTGTGCTCGGGGACTTTCACAGCCTAGGGAAAACGAGGTACACCCACTCAGTATGTAATTGATGAGTCTTCGGCCTGGTCCGCGGGATGTGTATGGCTGACATTTTTATACATGTACTGAAATCTAATGGCAGTGAGCGCAGGGTTATAGCATGTACAAAAAACAGAACGTTCAGAGACCAGAGGACTGCACATCCCACCTTCAGTTTACAGAGAGGATCCTGCCTTTGGAGAGGAGTGCAGTTTCAGACAAGGGCCGGAAGGGCATGATGGACCAGCTGGGACTCAATAATTTCCCGCTAAAGTGACCTATTGGATGACTACGCATGGCCCAGTGAGTCCTGGTGACACTGTAAATACTTGCAAGAGTTCTAAACTAGACGCACAGGCACGTTTAGTGAATAGAAGAAACCTTCTTGGTTCATGATTGATCCCACTGAAGCACTGTGGTTATCCTTTCTCTCTGAGCTGCTACCCCGGTAACAACTACTTCATGCACGTAGATTGCTGTGACCACGCAAGTGGTAGGGAAACCTTGAGCTAAACAATCTCATGTTCCTATGGATGCGCCACATCCCCAAGCGGCTACGTCCAGAGACTTGGGGAACAGTCAGTGCGATGTCCCACATGCTACTACAATTTGACAAATTACTGGTGGCCATCAATGACACCAAGATTGCTTTTCAACAGTGCATAAGTGTGTCTCAGTGGGGCTTGGCCTGATTAGAGCAGAACATCACAAACTGGCTGATAGGCCGAAGTTGTGATTGAGGAAGCACGCCGTGCACAGAAAAACCTCACCCGGCAAGTAGGGGTAGGGTGAGTATTCTAGAGCACCGACCAAAGGATGCAAAAATCCAGAACAGGTGTGACAACGTTCAACGTTCACATCGTGAGCCTCCCAGACATGACTGAAGGAGATTACGTGGTGTCTTATCTTGAGAACTGGATGAGGACTGTGGTTGCCCTGAATAATCTGACACCCTTTTTCACCCTGGAGCTCATCCCCTATTCCCTGACAGGCCACCGCAACCGGTTGTTGCCAAGCTACTGCACTTAAGGGACCGTGATACCCTGATACAGACAGCCCATATGGAAGGTCCCTACCAAATTGGCAAAGGAAGCAACACTTTGTTCCCAGACTGTACGGCTGAAGTCCAAGTCAAGACGTCCTCCTTCACCGAGGTAAAAAGAGCCCTTAGGGAAGAGGGTCTTCAGTATTCTTTAATGTTCTCTGCCGAACTGAAAATTATATTAGACGGCAAAACACACTTTTGTGGACAACCACAGGAGGCCTGGGACTGGCTGGAGGCATATAAAGCTGGGATTCCTTGGGTATGAAAACAACAAAGGCCTTGGCAGGATGGAATCAAATCCTACTGCCTTCTATTTCTTCTTCGAATTGTACTTTGACTTACCTGATGATTTTGACCACAACAGCAATCTGTTCCAGGACTGACCTCGAGAGCGAGAGCAGGTTCACATCCTTGACACAGAGAAGGACCAGGACTTGTGCGAGTTCTGTGAATTCATTTGATTTTCAGTGATGTACAGCTTTGCTTCACGGTCCCACATAGGTGCAACAGGGCATAGTCATCATACAACTTGGATGTCAAGAACCTAAGCCAGACCCCCAAAGGCATGCCTCATTTAGGTCTGTTACAAAAACAACTGTTTGCAGAAGTCACAGCACTGTTTGAATACTGCAGTTTTAGGTGGGACATCCATTCCTATGCACAATTCAAAGTTCATGGAATATCAATGAAAAAGGGAGCAGAGATCCAGATCCACATTTGTAGGTGTGGAAAGACAGGCATCAATGTAGGCGCACTGCTGTGCACTTATATGCAGTTTCACTCCATCACTTCCTGACCGAATGTGGAGAATATGGAGCTGCACAGCGTCACCCAATGAAGTACAGGAGCACCGCTGAGGAAACTTTCAGATCCATTATGGTGCCCGGGATAGTCTACATGCGAGGAATTTGCAGTCTGAAGTATCCATCAGTAGTAGAAAATATATTTAGCATTCTGGGAGAATGTTTGGGAGAGTTGAACAATTAAATTAGGTCACACAGACTATAGCCCCTCACCTTTAAGAGGGAGGGAAAGATCAAGGTAGGAAAACTCAAATGGAAGTTCATAAAATGGAAAATGATGTCAGGAGTCAGTGCTACAGGACAAACAGGGCTAGAGAAGGGGATTAGTGAGAGATGGGGCTGATGGTTAGCTGGGGTGTAAGCCGTGGTCAAGCAACAGCCACAATCCCTTTCGGGTTGAACCACAAATATTCAATAAATTAGACTGTGCTTAACTCTGGGTAGCTAGGCCCAAAATGTAGTCAGGCTTAACCGAGAGGCAATGTGTAAAGTATTTATGCAGCACATAAGCAATAATAAAGTGAAAACACAACACAAGAAAATCCCAAACCAATTTAGAAAAATAGAGTGTATTTTAATACATTATTTGAGACCAGAACAACAAAAATCCAATATCTAACACCAGAACAACAAAAAATCCAATCAGTAGAACTGTAGTTATGAATTTTCAGTTTACTGTTCATAATACCACCTAAAAGATCAAGGCACTCACCACAGGCATCTAGTAGCGCAAGAGTGGGTCAAAAGTTAAGGTCGACTGCAATGGAGCATGGTTTGGATACAAGAAGCAGATTGGGCCCGGTCAGTGCTTACCTTTTGGAAAATTCCTGAAGAAAACAGTCTAAGTAGGCAAAGTTCAGCAGGGCAAGGCTGCAGGAGGTATCCGATGAGGGAGTGTCGTTGTCGGATGGCCTTGGATCAAAAACTCTAACATGACGAAGCAGAAGGCCGTAGCAGAAGAGGGCGGCTAGGGGAGCATGTTGGTCACAGTCTCCTCCTGGCTTTCAGAGCACTGTTTAGCCAAATGTTTTCTAAGTCATCAGTTTTGGAAATTAACACCTTTAGCACCACAACCAAGGGTCCACGACACTTCTTGGGCAGGTCAGGACTCACTCCAAGTGGGTCCAGGTGCGGGTTCAAGATGATAGGAGCCTGTTTTGTCCCTGTGGCGCGGAACAGGAGGCCACCAAACTAGCCCTTGGAGTCACTTCTGGTTGTTCTGGTAGTCCAGGTTGCAGGTGTAAGTGCAGGACTCAACACCAGGGCTGGCCTCCGAGGGTTCAATGCAGGCTCCAAGTAGCAAAGCAGTCCCTCCAGGTACAGCCCTTCTGCTAGAAGGTGAGAGACACTTCTGGAAAGGTTCTTTGAAGTGCATGGAATTTCCTGACTCCTCTGGCTCCAAGCTGGCTGCAGTGACAATGCAGGGTCATTAAACCCTTTTTGGGGGTGCAGGGCACAAGCTATTTAGTTGAAGAAGTGCTCAGCTCCGCCTCCCCTCCCCCATCCTGTCAGCAGATGGCCCATTAAGGCACACCTAATCCCTCTATTTTGTGACTGTCTGGGAGGAATTCACAAAGTCTGTCAGTTACACCCACTGATGTGACCCAGTCCAGACTACAGGCACAAAAAGCTATGGGCAGGAAAATGCCAACTTTCTAAAAGTAGCATTTTCAAAATTGTAATGAAAAATTCAACTATACCATTAAAGAGGGTTTATCATTACAATTTCATAGGTATCAAACATGATATATCTACCTCCTCTCCTGAGTTGGGAATTACAAATTTAGGAGTTTTTCAAAACAGAACATGTAAATCTTAAAAGTACATGCTCAACCTTTTAATTACACAGCACCCTGGCCTATAGGCTACATAGGGCATACATTAGGAGTGACATATATGTAATAAAGGGGGTGTTTAAGGCTTGGCAAGAGGATCTAAATGTGAGGTCGACATGGCAGTTAGGCACTGCATTCAGGCTGCAATGGCAAAACTGTGACATGTTTTAAGGTGCTGCCTAAGCGGGTGGCACAATAAGTGCTGCAGGCCCACTGGGGCAGCATTTCATTTACAGGCCCTTGGTTTATGGGATCCCACTCCTTAAGGGACTTATAAGTAAATTAAATGTGCTAATTGGACATATGTCAATCAATCCATGTATGCGGAGTGAGCACAAGCACATTAGCACTAATTAGCAGTGGTAAAGTGCACAGAGTCCTAAGGCCAACAAAAGCAAAAAATCCAGAAAAAAGGAGGTAAGTAGGCAAAAGGTTTGGGAAAATACCACTCTAAGCTTGACAGGTCTAACAGTATTTAAGACATAAGAGAAATCCTGTCATATTTGAGAAGTAGAGCAGAAGAAAAGACAGAAAAATAGCTTATCTCAGCTTCAATGAGAAACTACAAGGTTTTATACTAAAAAAAACAGCAGCACCCGCAGAGGCAGAGCAGCTGCATCCTCTTTCATTTGCTACCTCGGTGCTACCTCATGGTCAGCAGGAAAAAGCCAGCTTCCAAATTAAATCCTCCAGACGCAGTTGTAGGTGGGGGAAATAGTGTGTAATGAGGGCACAGGTCTGGAGTTTTTGTAAGTATTCTTAGACAGCAAGGACAACTGGACCTTCCATATGAACTTCAGTGGCAGGAAAGGGATGGAAAAATAATCCTACCTCTAGAGGAGTGCCACATACCCCCTCCAGTAGATAAGCAGGTATGGCCTTGAGAGGTAGACAAAAGCTTGGAGAGCAAGCACCAAGGTTGTCGAATGTGTGGCCGGGTGTATTCAGGCTCCCTGCCCTTAGGCAACGCACAATCTAAGACTCCCCGTTCAGCAGAGAGGGTAGCAGAATGGGCCTCAAGAGAAAGGAAGAAATATAAAGAAGATACATTTAAGAAAGGCCCCTTAGGTGTCAATGAGAAACAAGTGACAACTAGCCTAAAATTGTGTGGGGGAGGGTAGGTGGTGCTGCAAAGGGCAAACATTAAATTAGATCTTAGAATAACAGACCCATTCAAAAGATCATATTTTAAGACAATTAACAGGAAGACAATGCAATAGAAGTAGGCAATTCCCCAGCCTATGCCTAATCAGCTGTGTCACAGTTGCTAATGCAGTTCAAACAAATGCACAGACAACAAGGCCTTATCACTTAAAAGAACCAGAACAGGGAGCAACATGACCTAATGATCTGGAGAAGGGTCTCAGCATTGATAAGAAATTACATGACTTTGCACTCAAACTTCAAATAATTTGAAGGTGGCAGACAAGAGAGTCAACATAAAAATTGAGGCTAACCAAAAAATAGTTCAGTGATAGGGGGCAAAAAGGAGAGATTAGTAAAGAGGTTTCAAATATTAGAGCATGAATCATGGAGGAATAATCATATACACAATGGAGTCCCAAAGTCAGTGAAAGGAAGAGATCTGAAATTGTAATTAAACTACTCACACAAACTGTTTTTAAAAGACATGGGTGAAAAACAATTTCATTATGAGAAACAATGAGTACATAGGGACCCTTTTAGTAATGTATCAAGAATTGCATCAAAGGGACCCCAGTTAAAATTAAACATAAGATCAGATATCTCCAGAGGGATTGAAGGTAGGAGATGGGAACCTTAGAGCAAAATAGACAGGTTTGACAGGTTTAAAACAGCAGAGGCAACTGTACAGTGGACACTTCCAGCCCTGCTGTAAGTAAAGAAAGATACCATACAAAATGTGAACTCTGTCCATGAGGCTGAAAACTACTGTATCTATTCATTAGTTAAACCAACAAAACCTACATTTGAAGATACACTGGTTAGCACTACTGAAGTAGGGAACATCATAATAGATTCAACATAATTTGCTTATTATACTAGTTTTAGAATTTACAAATTAATATTTACAATAGTAGATCTTATAAAACATAAAGGCCTCTAAATTGCTTACCTCCCCAAGAATAGAGACTGATGTGTTTACCTCTCAAACAGGTACTATCCAAGGTGCATCCATCTGCATTATATGGGGAAGGGGAGTCAAAGTGAGGCTATATAAACAAAACTGCAGGGAAAGATAGGTAATAGTTGTGATTCATGTATATAACTTTGAACTTAGTAGTCTCAAATTAAAGTCCAACTTTGGAAGAAGCAGTGTTTTGAGAAACTACATCCTAAACAGGTTAATGACAGTGATTTAAATGGAGTTGTTTGCAAAACGTTTGACAGG
Source organism: Pleurodeles waltl (assembly GCF_031143425.1). NCBI lineage: Eukaryota > Metazoa > Chordata > Amphibia > Caudata > Salamandridae > Pleurodeles > Pleurodeles waltl. Next base: position 773,188,148 of record NC_090440.1, on the reverse strand, counting down.
TCTAACCTCAAGGGACAAAGAAAGAGGATAAAATCAAGAACGCTGTTTTGGAAATGATTGGAGTGTTGAGGCTTAGGGACATTTGGAGGACTAAAGAAAAGAGAGGAACAGGATTTTACGTTTCCTCCTGAAGATAGGGTATCTCAGGGAGGCTGGACTTTTTTCTCATAGATAATACCTTGATGGAACATGTATGTTCAACTAATTTGTTTCCTGGAATATTTTCAGACTGTTCAGTTGTTCAGATGACAGTTCAGCTGAGGCAAGAGCAAAGTGGGGTACAGCAACACTAGACTGTGGCATGTGCTTCATTACCAAAACCAAGATTTTCAATGGTATATAAAAAGTAGGACAAAGGAATTGTTACACCTGAATTATGGCTCAGCCAATTCGGATATGGGCTGGGATGCGTATCTAACATATAAACATGTTTATCTGCACACCTACTGTTTGAAATACGTATTCACGTTTGTGAAATATAAACTAATGCACAGCTACCTAAAGTATGAATTTATCTTTATAGGTGCACACACTTTCTTTAAAATTTTTAGGCAGGAAATATACAAACTTAGTTGGGATAATACAAGTTTACAAAGCAATAGGAATTGGGCACTGGATCACACTTGTCCTCCCCACCTCCCCAATCACAGATACAGGGACCTGAAGGTTCTGGCTCCGAAGAACTCATCTGGACCCATACCTTTGTGCCTGTCTAGGAGAGCCCGGGCAACCCTCCATTGATGGGAACCACAGAGATGAACTAAAAGAATATCCAGAAAACATTTGCAGGGTAATGTAAAATGAACCCCGTGTAGATTGGGTACACCAGAAAGGGGTGCCACCTCTCTTCTGGCGACTGTGACCAAACACCATGTATACCGCCCAAGAGAGTGATTCTGCCGGCAGGGATTTGTGGGACAGAAAAAGGGACAAATGCAGGCTCCAGGCCACAGTGTGAACCCACCCTGTGGGTTTCGTTAATGGGCAAACCAAAAGAGCATACACCCTCTTATTCCAAACTGCCTGAGCAAAGGCGCAGAATGTGTACCCTGCAGCTAGGCTTCAACAGGGAAAAGGGGAGAAACATCAAAACTGAAGAGGTGCAGCACAAGATACAACACGGCAGGCCAAGATTGCAGTGTGAGAGCAGCCAGGAGAGATTCTCGCCACAATCCCCTGGCCACCCACTTGTGGTGTGAGAAGACTGCGACCTTATCCCATGAGCCCTCCTCATGCACCGTCCCTAGAGTTTTCTGTGACCCTGCCCTTGGAGCCGATCACCACACAAAATGTCCACTTCCAAGAGTCCCCTGCGCACTTCAACCTGGCCCCAGACCCCTTAGCTCAGTGCCCTGGCTGGAGTGCTGCACCTTTCAGTTGCCACTCCTCACCTCCAATAGATACAGAAAGAATTCCTGAGCTGATCAGCCATACATAAGTGGCTCCACTTATGTACCAGCAGTCCCTAAACAAAAGATGTTACAATCCAATACTACAGCAGATGGCCAAAAAAGGTGCATGAAAAATGTGATCTGGAAACAAAGAAGATGCAACAGCTTGTAGGTGCTTCGTCAAACAAAAAAGCTGAATTGCCTATCTTGCAGAACAATCACATGCAGTAAGCAAAGAAATATAAAAAGGTAAAAAAAGATATAAAAGGTACCAGTGTTTGGGGCAAGCAAACGCAGATGGGTCGGTTGCTATTGGGATGCTAGCAGGCAATTCCCTGACAACAGAACTAATACCATAAGTTATGCAAGGGCTTAAATATGACTCAGCATGTAGCCATAAAATGATAATAGCTGTAGTTTTATAACAGTAATTTAGATTCAGACCGGGCACTGCAAATCACCTGCAGAAGAGCAATCTATGATAGGCATGTTTGACTCCTAACACCCCTAATTCAACAAGTATAATTCATTGAGTGGAGTGAACTAAACCTGGTAGTTTTCATTTTTTTCTGAACAGGTCACATGTTGAAGGGGAATATTTCTGAACATTCCTTAAAAAGTCTGAGTGATGACCCAGCACCCATGTCTTATTTATTGCAAACTGTTAACTTTTGTTTTGTCAGTGTTTGAAGCTATTGCATAGCACTTGCTTGTACTTTACAAAAAAGAAACAAATGTCCCAGGCTCCCCTGCAAGTGGATGCTCCCAGTGAGAAGGTATCTAAGGTCACACTTAAATTGCAGACCATCCAAACTGCAGCCCCAACTCACTTAAAAATACTAAGGGGGTCATTACGCAAAATGGTCTACCATAAAACATGAGATGCAAGGTTACGCCAAGCTAATAGTTCTCTACTGCATTTAGAAGGCGGGATCTGCTGGGATTCTATTAGGAAAGCCTCTACTGGCTCTGCCCGGAGAAATCTTTAGTCAAGTAGTCTGTATATCATAGGACCAGTCAGCCATGCAGGAGGTGACCTATTTAGACAGAAAACTCACACATTTTTCTTAAACTGGGGCTGCCATGCAAGACATCACTGTCCAGGATAGGGATATCATGCAATGGCCATCATGCGAAGGGAGCAAACTCCCCACAGGTCAGAGCCAATGTTATATTGCTCTGGATTAACAACCTCCCACCTTGGGAGTTCATTCTTGCAGAATAAAAAAATTAAAAAAAAATAATAATAATGCCACCTGCAAAGAGCATGGCTACTTCTAACGAAGATTCCCAGCGCTAGGAGGCTGATCAAAGAAGAATTGTACACAAACTGAATAGTTTGACTGGATCCAAAAAAGGCAAGTTTTCAATTTGTTTCTGAAAATAATTTCGTAGGGGGCTAGCCAAAGTTCTGAAGCACAACCACTCATGCTGGATTTTTTTTTTTTTTTAATCCAGGAGCTGAGGCCAGTTTGGCAGCAGCTGTCCTAAAATTTCTAGATGGAGCATAGGAAGTAACCATAAATTGAAAAAATGCAGGGCCTTAGCAGGAAAGAGCCTTGCAGAGAGCCTTAAAGGTGATTCTCTGTTTCACCAGGAGTTAGTGCAATTTCTTCAATGGGGCGCTAATAAAGACTCGTCTCGGGAGCACAAGCAGTGTCAGAGCTGCAGCATTCTGCACCAGTTGAAGTCTTTTTGATCGTGACTGTGGGACATGCATGCACCCACAAAAGAGTAAGCCAACTGCTATTTACTAATTGAACGTCTAAATTTACTACAGCCAAAAAGGGGCCCAAAACAGTAGTAAATTACTCCAGCTCAGAGATTAGCACCAAATCAGATTAGAACTACACATGGTCAACCACAACATCCTTCCACGTTAAGTAATAGGGGTAGGGACCAAAAGTAAAACTCCATAGGAAATAATGTTAAATGAAAATTAAATATTTAAATTGTTAAAAAGATCAATAAATATACCTTCACATTAAACACATCTAAAAAAATAAAACATTTATTATTAAATTGTAAAATATTTTAACAATCTTTTTCCAATTTTCTAAACTAACAACTTTTTATAAAAATATATTCACATTACTTTTAATTAATTCTATAGATCACTTTTAACAATTAATTACTCCAGTATTGGAACTTTCATAGATTCACATGCTTGAATCATTCCCCGTTGTCAAGATGGGAGCCCCCGCTACAAATTACACCAGTAGTATTGAAATATATTAACAAAAGGGCCCTAGGCCTCTTCAATTTAACAGTCAATCAGAGTCATTTTAGGAAAAGGACCAAACTTGAGTATCCACCAATCAGATGACACCACCCTCTAGAATACTTCTGAGAGAAGCTCCAGCACCTCAGATTTTCTACCGCACGTCGTGCTATGGAGTCTCCTCAGAGCTCTGCTCTTTCTTCACACCTTTTGGATTAGCTTCAACACATTTTTCTCTACGAAGAACTTCTTTGAACTGATTGAAATAACACCTTCAACATGTCTGATAAAAAGAAGGGTTTATTCAGAAATTGTAAAACTTGTGGTAAGAAGAGACTACATTCTGAAGACCCTCCTCAGGATTGTATATACTGCCTCTATCCAGACCACTCAGCCAAGGACTGTAAGGTTTGTCGTAACTTTTCCTCTAAGACTCTTAAGGGTAGAGAAGGCAGATTATTGATTTGGCTGCAAAAACTTAAATACAGAGAGAATCCAGTCTCTGACTCTGATAATGATGACTCTTCAATATCTAAAAAGTCATCAAAAAGGGCGAGTTCAGGCACAAGATCTCCCTCCCAACAATCAAGAAAAGCCCACAAAAAGACAGCCTCAGGGTCTTACAAGGGCCGTAGCCCATCTACTTCACCACAACAATCTTCCAGAAAAGGGGAGAGAGGTCATGCCAGCAGTTCTGAGAGGCATAAGAAGTCATCCTCTGTACCTCCATCTGTGCCTTTCAAGAGACCTTCCTCAACTTCTACCAAAAATGCACCGTCATCGTCAACGAGACCGTCGGTGAGTGCTTTTTCACCGCCAACGACGACGTGCACCCTTCCACCGTCGACGACTGTTCTGACAAGTGCCCCACCGTCGACGAGAGCGGCATCAACGACCTCATCGTCGACAAACGTCTACACCTTATCATCGTCGATGGTGGTTATGACGGTATCTACTTTACCATCGTAGACGGCCTCGTCGACAGTAGACTCATCGGTAAGGCTGTCATCAATCAAAATCTCCATGCGTTCGTCATCAACGACACCACCGTCGACGAAGACTATGTATGCGCGATCGAAGACGTTGTCGACGTGAGGGAAAAACATCATAAAACACATGAGAAACTGACCCCAAAGCACGCCTCACCTAGTAAGGTGACCTCCCTCATTCCAGTGCATTTGTTAGAGGGAGATGAAGACTCGGACCATTTGGTGCAGCCCATAGCCCATCGCAATTAAACGACAAATTATCAGGGCGAAGATTAATTTGATGAATCTTATGACCCTCAATTTTATGGAGTAGACCAACAATATCAAGAAGGGGCATACATTCCATCCTCCTTACTGTTTGACTTCAAAGCAATGCTGGCTGATTACAGCAGGCGTTTTCCTCCTCAAGGGGAGCAACCTCCTCCATCGTCCGTCTCTGGGGTTACCACTCCACGTCAGAGACCGGTTTCTTTACCCCTAACAAATGTGGCTACTCCGGATATGACTCTACCTCAGGACACTGACATGTCAGAAGGTGATCACGAGGAAGAAGAGCCCCTTGACACTCATTCCGAGTGGGATGAATACATCATTCCTGCTCCTCCTTCTCCTTCCCAATCAAAGGTGGAGTCCCCACCAGACGACATCAGAGGATTTCACAATCTCCTTGAAAGAGCAGCTAAGCATTTCGCTTTGCCAATGCCATCAAAACAGACAGATTCCTTTCTTTATGATTTTAAAGAGCAGTTTCAAAAATCTGTGCGCTCTATTCCGCTGGTCAGTTACTTATGGGAAGAAGGCCTAAAAGGGATGCACAATCCTGCTACTGTCTGGCTGGCTGGCGCTGCGCATCGCGAGTGAGCGACCTCTGACCTGTTTTAGGTCTAGAGCTCGCCCTCCACGTCCGCAGCACCAACCTGCTGTCTCCTGCCTCTGATCCCCGCCCACGCTGCTGCTAGCGTGTTCGAGGCCCTCCTCCACCCGCAGGCATCCTCCTGTGCCTCATCCCTGGTGTCTAGTGGGCTCTAGTCAGCTTCACTTGACCCGTGTGCCGATCTCCGCCGTTCTGTAAGTGTTTTTCTCATTTTTCAGCACCTCGCCTCCTTGCGCTTCTGCCCCCGTCGTGCCCCTTCTGATTGTGCCACTTTTCGCCGTCCTGTAAGTGCGTTTTTACTGTTTTTCAAGCGCCTCGCTTCCTGCGCATCTGCCCCCAGTGTGCCCCTCTGATTACTGTTTCCCCGATTGTATACTGTGCCATTAGTGTATTTCTGTGACTGTTTTCAAATTGTGACTGTTTTTAAATTTGTGCCCGACTTTTTTGTGCCTTGTTTTTCGTGTTTTCGCCCCTTGTGCGCTCCCCCTTGCTCTCCGCTCCCTGCGGCCCTTCCCCCCTCGCGCCCCCATTCCTCCCTCCCCCTGCCCCCTACCCCCTCCCTTCTTAATGGCTGGCACTGCGCGTCCGCGCAGCAGGCGCGCCAGAGGCACCTGGACCGCGCCCAGCGCCACCCCCCCTGGCCCTCACGCCCCCCGCACCTCCTGCTTCCGTTACTCGGCCAGCGAACTCCTCGCCCTCAACCCCGGCCCCTCCACAGAGTGCTTCCTGGCCACCCCGAAGCACACCAAAGGACCTTTTTCCTGCCGCACCTGCAACTTCTCCTGCAACAAAACAACGAAGCCAGCAACAACCAACACAAACCACCTGCACTGCATCCTCCTCAACACACGCTCCGCACGAAAACACGTCATCGAGCTCTGGGACTTACTCGACACCACTGCCCCAGACGTGGCCTTCCTGACCGAAACCTGGTGGAACGACTCTTCGGCCCCTGACATCGCCATCGCCCTACCTGACGGATACAAGATCACCAGAAGAGATCGCACCAACGGAATCGGCGGAGGGTTAGCCATCGCCCACAAATCTACCCTCAAGATCCACACCCACACGGACGACACCCTCAAGATAGCCGAACACCTCCACTTCCAGATTCACACGGACCCCAACACGACCCTCAGAGGAACCCTCATATACCGCCCTCCAGGACCAAGAGCCCCCTTCAGCGACACCATCTCCGACCTTGCAAGTACCCACGCCCTCGCCTCTCCAGACTACATCCTCCTGGGATATCTAAACTTCCACCTGGAAAACAACAACGACGCCAACACCGCATCACTGACCACCAACCTCCTCAACCTCGGACTCCGTCAACTGGTCAACACTCCCACCCACAACGCCGGACACACGCTTGACCCACTCTTCACCTCAAGCAACCACATCTCTTTCAGCCACACCTCCGAACTCCACTGGACCGACCATCACTGCATCCACTTTACCTTCAAGAAAAACACCGAACACCACTGCATCCCTCTACCGCCGCACCGCCGCTGGGGAAAAGTCACCGAAGACCAACTAACCAGCACCCTCGCCAAACACCCACCACCCGACCCCACCGACCCGAGCACCGCCGCCATCAACCTCCATCAATGGATCCTCGACTGCGCCAACACCTTAGCCCCACTCAAGAAACCCACCGCCAACCAAGAAAAGAAAAAAACAGCCTGGTTCACAGACGAACTGACCACCTCCAAACGCACCTGCCAGAAACTCAAGAAGAAATGGATCCTCAAGCGCACACCCGACAACCTTGCTACCCTCAAGGACGCCAACCGTGAACACCACCAACGGATCCGACTCGCCAAGCGCGCCCACTTCACAGAACGCCTCAACAACAACGCCCACGACTGCAAAGAACTCTTCTGCATCGTGAAGGAACTCTCCAACCCTAGCGCCAACGTCAACGACGTCCCTCCCTCCCAGAAACTCTGCGACGATCTCTCCACCTTCTTCCACCAGAAAATCGCAGCCAACCACGACAGCTTAAACACCGCACCTCCGCCTGACCCCACCCCGACGACCCCTCCCACGCCTGCCGCCTCACCAACTGGACCCAAGTAGATGACGCCGAAACCCTAACAACCATGAATTCCATCCACTCAGGCTCTCCCACGGACCCGTGCCCACATCACATATTCAACAAAGCCGACGTCACCATCGCCCCCAAACTCCGCAAGATCATCAACCTCTCCTTCAACACCGCCACCTTCCCAGACAGCTGGAAGCACGCAGAAATCCAACCCCTCCTCAAGAAACCCAAGGCTGACCCCAACGATCTCAAAAACTTCCGACCGATCTCTCTCCTCCCTTTTCCAGCAAAAGTCATCGAGAAGATCGTCAACGCACAGCTCGCCCACTTCCTAGAAGACAACTCCATCCTAGACCCCTCTCAATCTGGATTCAGACGAAACCACAGCACTGAGACCACACTCCTCGCCGCCACAGATGACATCAGACAACAAATGGACAACGGCGAAACCTCAGCCCTCATCCTCCTCGACCTATCAGCCGATTTCGACACAGTCTGCCACCGCACCCTGCTAACCCGTCTCCACGAAGCCGGCATCCAAGACAAAGCCCTCAACTGGATCTCATCCTTCCTCTCCGACAGAACACAGAGAGTCCGACTCTCACCCTTCCGCTCCAAAGCCACTAACCTCATCTGCGGCGTCCCCCAAGGCTCCTCTCTTAGCCCAACGTTGTTCAACGTCTACATGGCCCCCCTCGCACACCTGGCCCGTCAACACAACGTCAGCATCATCTCCTACGCCGACGACACCCAGCTCGTCCTCTCCCTGACCAAAGATCCGCTCACCGCCAAAACCAACCTCCACGAGGGACTAAAATCCATCGCCGAGTGGATGAACAACAGCCGCCTGAAGCTCAACTCCGACAAGACGGAAGTCCTCATCCTCGGACGCACCCCCTCGGCCTGGAACGACTCCTGGTGGCCCACCGCCCTCGGACCCCCACCCACCACAGCCAGCCACGCACGAAACCTCGGCTTCGTCCTCGACTCTGCTCTCACCATGTCCAAACAGATCAACGCTGTTTCCTCTTCCTGTTTCAACACCCTCCGCATGCTCCGCAGGATCTTCAAGTGGATTCCAACAGGAACCAGAAAGACGGTGACTCAAGCCCTCGTCAGTAGCAGACTCCAACGCATCCAGAACGCATCCGCCCGCCTGATCCTCGACATACCCCGTCGATGTCACATCTCCCCCCACCTGAAGGACCTCCACTGGCTCCCTGTGAAAAAAAGGATCACCTTCAAACTCCTCACCCACGCACACAAGGCACTACACAACACCGGACCCACCTACCTGAACACCAGACTCAACTTCTACGTCCCCACACGTCTTCTCCGCTCTGCCAACCTCGCCCTCGCCATCGTCCCCCGAATCCAGCGCAAGACCTCTGGCGGCAGATCCTTCTCTTTCCTCGCCGCCAAGACCTGGAACTCTCTCCCCACCTCACTACGCCAGACCCAGGACCTCCTCACCTTCAGGGGACTCCTCAAGACATGGCCCTTCGAACGCTAGCAGCACCCCCCCCTCCCCAGCGCCTCGAAGCCCTGACGGGTACATAGCGCGCTTTATAAATTCACTGATTGATTGATTGATTGACTGTCACAGCAGTTCTGCCTTGTTTGGACAAAAAAAACAAGGCACCAGACGATGCACCGGCATGTCTAATTGGTCGTCCTCATCCGGACTCAGTGGTGGCTCAGGCGGCAGAGGAAGTCCAAGAATTCGTCTGCTCCGATTTCTGCACCTCCAGACAAAGAGGGTAGACGACTAGAAAACATTGGGAAGAGGTTTTCCTCAATGGCTATCGTAGTGATAGGAGCTGCTAACTCACTAGTGGTATTAGCAAGGTTCGATAGACAGCTATGGGCAGACATCACCCCACATATTGACCAGTTGCCGGTGAATGGAAGATCAGAGGCAAAGAAGACGTTGCAAGAAGGTCAGCGCACGTCAGCGGAACTCATAGTCTGTGCAATGGACATAGCCACAACTGCATTTCGACAGCTCGCAGGTGCGGCTGTTCTTAGGAGACAAGGTTGGCTAAAGGCTACATCATTCCGACCTGAGGTACAGAATAAGATTTTAGATTTACCTTTCGATGGCCAGGCGTTATTTGGTAAACGTATTGACGAGGCTTTACAATCTATCAAGTCTGACACTGATACGGCAAGATCATTAGGGACTCTCCAATTTCGAAAGCCTTCCTTTCGAGCTAGAGGCCAACCTTCACATAGAGGAGGATATCAACTGTATAGATATTCCACCTATCCTTCCTCTTCTCAACAGTTCCGTCAATATTACCCACAAAGGCAGCCGCCTCAAGCAGCTTATGGTAGATCTTATGGTAGATCTGGCAATAGGGGACGCTCAACTCACCCTGATACATCCGAGACGCCGGCTACACCCAACTCTCCTCCTCTGGTTCTAGGCGGAAGGATATCCCTCTTCCTCAAGCAATGGCAAGTCATCACATCAGACAAGTGGGTCCTCCAATTAGTGAAACAGGGCCACACTCTAGAATTTACCCAACTGCCTCCCTCCAATCCTCCTCGCAGGACTCCTTCAAGGTACCCAGAACAACTGAAGAGGGAGATCAACAAGATGCCCCTCAAAGGAGCCAGAGAGAAGGTACCTCGGTCACAGCGAGGAAGATGGTTTTATTCCAGGTTCTTCCTCATTCGCAAAAAGTGGAAAGATTGGAGGTCGATCCTCGACCTACGGGAATTAAACATCTACTTAAAAAAGCAATTGTTCCACATGATCAGCCTGCAAGATGTCCTCCTGCGTTTAAACCAGGGAGATTTCATGTCTACACTAGACCTAAAAGACACATATTTCCACATTCCCATCCACCCTGCCCACAGACAATACCTGAGATTCACTGTAGCCGGAAGCCATTTTCAATTTTGTGTCCTTCCCTTAGGCCTAAAATCAGCTCCCAGGATATTCACCAAATGCCTAGCGCCAATCGCAGGCTTCCTCAGGAGGAGGAAACACCAATTTTTTCCACAACTCGACGATTGGCTGATAAAAGCAAGCACCTACGCAGGAGCGTGCAGATCAACAAGAAGGTGAGTTTCCTTGCTAAGCAGTTTAGGCCTCACCATCAACTGGGAGAAGTCCAAACTTCTGCCATCAAGCAGTATCACCTTTTTAGGGGCAAACCTGGACACGCAATCCACCATGGCGTGTCCCACAGTAGAGAGGCAACAAAAGTTACTGACACTAACAAAGTCAATAAAGAGATGAAGCTGCGTTTCTGTCCGCCTGTTCAAATCCCTATTGGGCATGATGTCATCATGCATACCTCTGGTTCCTCTCTGCAGACTCAAAATGCGTCCGTTACAGGAGAAACTAAACCGTCAATGGCTCCAGGTTTCGGAAAGCTTCGAAGGTCGAATAGACATAACCCCAGCAATAGCCAAAGCCCTGACATGGTGGTCTCAGAAGCATCATCGGTCCATCGGTCTTTCCATTTTTCATTGTCCAGCTCCGTGGACCATCACTACGGATGCATCTCTGGAGGGCTGGGAGCCATGTTGCAGGATAAGCGGCAAGTGGCCACTAGAGTTGAGAGTGATGCACATCAATCTGCTGGAGCTCAGAGCAGTGTATCTCGCTTTGCAGGCTTTTCTCCCGAAAATAGCAGGATCACACGTAGTAATAAAAACAGACAACACCACTACGATGCATTACCTCAACAAACAAGAAGGCACGAGATCTCTCACCCTCTCCAAGGAAGCCCAATGAATTTGGAATTGGGCCTCGCAGCAAGGCATCACACTCACAGCTGTGCATTTGCCAGGCAGGCATAGAGAACAAGATAGAGGACTCGCTCAGCAGACAAAGATCGAGCTTCCACGAGTGGGAGCTGGACCAGTCGATAGTGGACTACATCTTTTCCCAGTGGGGAACACCAACAATAGACCTGTTTGCCAACAAGTGGAACGCCAAATGCCAATACTTTGCAAGCTGGCATCACCTAAAGGGATCTTGAGGGAATGCGTTTTCCATAGTCTGGTCTGACATCTTTGCTTACGCCTTTAATCCAATTCCATTGATCTCAAAAGTCCTCATGAAGATGAAGGCAGAGCCGTGCACCCTGATATTGATAGCTCCGTACTGGCCTCGTCAACAGTGGTTTGCGGAGCTTCTTCTTATATCAATCAACCCTCGCATTCTACTGAAACCGTTTCCACAATTGCTAACAATGAACAAAGGTCAAGTATTGCACCCGGATCCTCAGTCGATGCGATTGTCAGCATGACTCCTGGGCAAAGGGAGTTCGCACATCTGAATATCCCACAGGGGTGTAGGGACATTTTGTCCAGAGCTGGAGCAGATATCACTAATCAGGCTTACTCTTGCAAATGGAAACGATTTTGTGGCCGGTGTCATCAGTGGCAAATTGACCCACTATCTTCACCGCCGGAACAAATATTGCTGTATTTATTGCACTTGGCACAAGCAGGCCTGGCACATTCCTCCATTAAAGTACATCTGGCGGCAATAGCATCATACAGGCGCTCACTCTTCATCCTCGCTATATTCCTCTCATTTAATCAAACGTTTTTTTAAAGTACTTTTCAGGGTCTTTCCTCCATTCAGACCACCACCTCCATCGTGGAACCTGAATATTGTTTTTGCACAGTTGATGAAGCATCCGTTTGAACTAATTCATCGTGCTTCTCTGAAGTTCCTTTCTTGAAAGGTTGCTTTATTGGTGGCTCTCACATCAGCCAGACGTGTCAGTGAGGTGCAGATCCTCTCTATACAACAGCCGTTCTTACAGATTAAACAGGAGAGGCTACTGCTGCACACAAATCCACATTTCATCCCGAAGGTCCCTTCGGACTTCCACATCGAGCCCTTAGTTTTCAAAACCTTTTTTCCACATCTGTCTACTCCTGCGGGAAGAGCATTACACTCCTTACATGTTAAGAGATGTGTTCAATTCCACTTGGACAGAACTAAGTACTTTCGACGGTCTAATCAATTGTTCGTAGCGTACAGTGCACCTAGATGAGGCCACACCGAGACAACCTCAACCTGCAACATTGTTTCCGCCGCTCCTGTCAGCACTTTGCAACATTTACACAGCTGTGCATCCTCTGGGGTCAGCAGGACTTCAGCTGCACCAAAGAAGATAGAACGATTCTCACCTGGAGTGAAGGAGTAACTTGTCTTTTCAGGCACCTAAGTCAACAACGTCTGGCTGCTGAGATCTATTGTCCTCTGGAGCTGCAAAAATTCTCCAACACAGGTGGTGGTTCTGAGGGGTCTTCTTGGTCCTCTCTGTCTTCTGTCCAACTTGGGAGAGGATGAGCCCTTGCCTCTTCCTCCAGGACGGAATCCTTGTGCACCATGACTGTTGCAGCAACCAAGGCTTCTTGACTCCTGCTCTTGAAGGCTCCATGTAGCCCCGGTCCCCAGTGCTCTACCTCTGCAAGGACAGTCTCCTCTCTGCTGCTCCAGCGACGTGGGACTCCTCTTCAGGTGTGCTGCCTGGGTTTCACTACGACTTACTGTGCCTGCTGCCAGTGGGTTGCTCGTGGAAGCTCCAACTGCTTCTGCTGGCTCTCTTGCTTCCTAGGGTCAGCCCAGACTCCTCTTCAAGGGTTGAGTCCCCAGGACCTTGCTGATCCTCTTCGGCCTTGCAAATCTTCTTCAGCTCCAACTTGTTGGTGTTCCTCAGGACCACTCTGCAATCCAGCGACTGTCGAGGAATAGCTCTTAGATTACTTCAGGGACTCCTCTGCAGCTCCTGGACTCCGCAGCTGGCCTTCACCCATCATTGTCATCCCGGATCTTCCCCCACAGAAGGGTGAGCATTGCCTCCTGCCCCCCTGGACACTCCTGTTTGGACTGGACTCTGTCCCCTTCTTTTACAGGTCCTCTTCTTCTGGAATCCACCATTGGGTTCCACCGGTCTGGTCCTGTTCTTGCATTACTCCAATTCTAAGTTCCCATGTTAGCCTATGGGTTGACCAGGTAACTTACCTCTGCTCTTGTCAGGAATAAGGCCAGGTGCGGTCCAGGTCTCGTCTGAAACTCCGCTGCGCGACTCTGCGGCACTTTATGCGCACCACTTGTCATCCCCTCTTGTTCCAAAGGTGACCTTCAGCGTTGTCTGCCCTGTGGCAAAGCTCATAGAGCTGCAGGTTCAGGACATTGGTGGACAATATGCACTTATCAGTGCTATTCTATGAAGGGACTACAATTCCCATATTTTTAGAGGCAGCAGCCATCTTGGGGTGTGGCAGGCCTATAAAGCCCAGCCACAACCAAGGAAGTTGCTCACTATTTTGAAAACTTTGATGCAGCCAGACCTCGTGGGGGTTTCTCTGGAGAAGAACAGAGTTCCTGAATGGCAGTGTTGTCTAACCAAAGAATCCTTGTTTCCATGGTGCATTCAAAAACAAGTAGGTCGCACTCGTAGCGGTAAGGCCTTGCTGAACCCAAGTTTGGAGGAAGACATTACTTCCAAAATGTAACGCGCCCCTCAGCATAACGAGCAAATCGTTTTCCAGTTTCTAGAGTACAGCGGCCTTGGCACAACGATCAAAGGCATTTTAGAGCACAGCAATTCAAAGCGTTTCAGTTTACAGATATAAAGCACTTTTTGTGCACTGCAATTCAAAGCGTTTCAGTTCGCAGATATAAAGCGCTTTTGTGCATAGCAATTCAAAGCGTTTCCGTTCACAGATGTAAAGCGCTCTTTTGCACAAGCAATTCAAAGCGTTTCAGTTCACAGATGTAAAGCGCTTTTGTGCATAGCAATTCAAAGCGTTTCCCTTCACAGAAGTAAAGCACTCTTTTGCACAAGCAATTCAAAGCGTTTTCAGTTCACAGATGTAAATCACTTTTGTGCACAGCAATTCAAAGTGCTTCAATTCACAGATGTAAAGCGCTCTTGGCATGACATTTCAGGCACTTCAGTTCACAGATGTAAAGCGCTCTTGGCACAACAATTCAAAGCGCTTCAGTTCACAGATGTAAAGTGTCCTTGGCATGGCAATTCAAGCGCTTCAGTCCTCAGGTTTAAAGCGCTCTTGGCACAACAATCAAAGCGCTTCAATTCACAGAAGTAAAAGGTTCTTGGAACAACAATCTAAGCGATTCAGTTTACTTGAGTGAAAGCGCTTCCTGGTATTATTGAGTAAAGCGCTTCAAGGTCAATGAGTAAATCTTTTTGGCATTTATTGTTGTGAATGTGAAAGTATTTCTGGAGATAAGCAAATTATAGTTTTCATTGTTCTTTGAAAAGCTTAAGATGTGAAAAGCATATTTAATTCTTTGAGATTTTCTATGTCATGATCAAAGGTTTATGTTGTGAATACATAGATGTTACAGGATTGATATTCTGTGTATAATTATAGTTCAAAGTTCTTGCCATCTCTTGATTCTGAAGTCGTAGTTTACTCTTGTTCCATGTATCAAAGAAGGGGCTTTGAGCTCATTTCAAAAGAGGTCACCATCTGATATCTCGGAGACGCATTTAGTCAGGAGTCTATTGATGAGTTACAGTTCTATGTATGAGTAAATGCATATTTGTTCTAACCTTTACTTTTCGGATCTCTCTCCCTGCTGTTCCATACCCTAATTCCCTTCCCTGGCTTCATTATAACTCTGTGCTATAATAGCTTTCTGAGTTGGTGATACCGGAAGGTGGGCATTTTGTTTAGCGACGTGCAGATCCTGAGGTAAGGACACCGTAACAGCTCTCATGGCCCCTGGGGGTCTTCTAGATACTCACCTCGTGGGGTTCCATACTCTTCCAGAACTTGTCTAATTACTCCATATCCTCTGGAGGGGGACCCATTCTTGCATTCCACTATTTTAAAATATGGTTTGGCCCAACTACAGGGACCTTGCTATTTCTAGTGTTTTTATGCTAATCCTTAGTACTTACCTGTGTATATTTTGTGTGTACTTAGCTCTAGACAGGGGAGATTGCCATTAGTATTCTAGTTCGGTGCTACTATAATAAAATACCTTAATTTGTGCAACACTATGTGGTTCCTTTCATGGGTGATAAGCTACTGTTTTGACTACTGTGATATTGCAAATGTTTCATACTCCCCCTAGATAAAATTTGGCTGCTCAGCACAGCTACCACTAGAGAGCCCTGGTTTTTTACAGTGTAACACTTACTAATAAGGGTTGCCTGGAACTGGTATAAGGTGCCAACACCATAGGTGCCCACCACACAACAGGCCAGCCTCCTAGAGGGACTAACCCAGGGCCACAGGAAGGTGGTTAGAAGAAGGGAAACAAAGCTGGTAGGTCAATAAGACACTCATACAGTAGATTCCGTGAATTGGCTATAGTTTTGCTTCCTCTGCCTGCGACAGGGGACGTGATTGCGGACTGCACTGGAGAACACACTGTTCAGGATCACTGACTGAATGGGCAAAAACAGAATGCAGAGGAGTGGCTCGCAAGCCGCAATGGTTGACTCAGGGACTGGGACTCCAGAAGAATTGGGAGACTCCAGGGATTCCATGGCCAAACACACAGCCATGATCCTGGAGGCAATAAAGGGCACCAAGGAAGCACTGGAAGTGCAAATTGCCACAGTGGTCTCGGAGGTAGGGCTGCTATGAGAAGATCATAAGAAGCTGTCTGAGAGAGAGCTCAGGAGACTGAAACATAAATCACCTCTATCTACCCAACCGTCAAAGACCTACTGAGGAGGTGTACACATATGAAGCACGTGATCAAAGTGTTAGTGCACTTCATAGAGGATGCAAAAAAAAGCAGGCCCACAATCACAATGTATGCCTGGTTGGGGGTACCTGAGGGGACAGACGAGCATAGTAAGAAGCTAATGGTGGAAAACTGGCTGGCGGAAACGGTACTTAACCGGTTCTGTGCCTTGGACGAGATGATCTCGTCCAAGGCTACAGTTCCCCTGTGCCTTGGACGAGATGATCTCGTCCATGGCACAGGGGAACTTGGGGGCGCGCTAGCGCGCCCCCCGTGCACCCCCCTTCCCCTCCGAAAGTCGGGATGGAAGGGGAAGACCTTCCCCTTCCACCCCTGACCCCCCCCCACCCCCCCTGTGACGTCAGCGCGCGAGCACGCGCTGATTTGTCACAGGGGCCTCCCTAGTCGCACTGGAAGGAGAGCTTCCAGCGCGATTGAAAAAGAAATGCAAAAGCATTTCTTTTTCAATCACTTGGGAGGCCCGGAGGGGCTTCAAAGGGAAGGAAAAGTATTTCCTTCACTTTAAAGTCCCTCCGAGGGTTTCAAAAGCCGGATTGCTTGCAATCCGGCTTTTGAAACCCCACTAGACACCAGGGATTTTTTTTTTTTTTATTGAAACTGACAAAAGGGAGCGACCCCTTGGGCAAGGGTCACTCCCAGGGGGGGGCATTTTTTTGAGAAGGCCGTTTCTGCCCCCCCTGGGGGCAGATCGGCCTTATTAGGCCGATCTGCCCCCAGGGGGGGCAGAAACCTCTAGGCACCAGGGACCATTTTTTTTTTATGTTTCATTTCTTTTTTTTTTGGTGGGGAGCGACCCCTTAGGCAAGGGTCGCTCCCCTTGGGGAAAATTATATTTTGGCCATTTCTGCCCCCCTTGGGGGCAGATTGGCCTATTTTGATGAGGCCAATCTGCCCCCAAGGGGGGTAGAAACCACTAGACACCAGGGAATTTTTTCTTTGCGTGAATTTCACGCAAAGGGAGCGACCCCTTAGGCAAGGGTCGCTCCCTGGGGGGGAGGGCAATTGATTTTAGGCCATTTCTGCCCCCCCTGGGGGCAGATCGGCCTATTATTAGGCCGATCTGCCCCCAGGGGGGGCAGAAACCTCTAGGTGCCAGGGCAAATTTTTTTTGTGTGTTTTTTTTTTTTTTTCTTTCTTTTTTTAGAGATGGGGAGCGACCCATCAGGCAAGGGTCGCTCCCCTGGGGGGCAAATTGTATTTAGACCATTTCTGCCCCCCTGGGGGCAGATTGGCCGATTTTAGGTCAATCTGCCCCCAAGGGGGCAGAAACCACTAGGCACCGGGGATTTGTTTTTTGGCGCCAATGTCACGCAGGGGGAGCGACCCCGTAGGCAAGGGTCGCTCCCGGGGGGGGGGTGGGGGCTGGGGGGGGGCAAATTTATTTTAGGCCATTTCTGCCCCCCCTGGGGGCAGATCGGCCTATTATTAGGCCGAACTGCCCCCGGGGGTGGGCAGAACCCTCAGAGCACCAGGGCAAATTTTTTTGTTGTGTTTTTTTTTTTGTTTGTTTGTTTTTTTCGAGATGGGGAGCGACCCATCAGGCAAGGGTCGCTCCCCTGGAGGGCAAATTGTATTTAGGCCATTTCTGCCCCCCTTGGGGGCAGATTGGCTGATTTTAGGTCAATCTGCCCCCAAGGGGGCAGAAACCACTAGGCACCTGGGATTTGATTTTTGGCGCCAATGTCACGCAGGGGGAGCGACCCCGTAGGCAAAGGTCACTCCGGGGGGGGGGTGGGGGCTGGGGGGGGCAAATTTATTTTAGGCCATTTCTGCCCCCCCCCTCCCGGGGCCGGCTGAGCTAGAGGCCAAACTCCACAGGTAGGCACTTTGCAAAAAACACCTCTGTTTTCTGTGAAAAAATATGTTCTGTCCACGTTGTGTTTTGGGCCATTTCCTTTCGTGGGCGCTAGGCCTACCCACAGAAGTGAGGTACCATTTTTATTGAGAGACTTAGGGGAACGCTGGGTGGAAGGAAATTTGTGGCTCCTCTCAGATTCCAGAACTTTCTGCCACAGAAATGTGAGGAACATGTGTTTTTTTAGCCACATTTTGAGGTTTGCAAAGGATTCTGGGTAACAGAACCTGGTCCGAGCCCCGCAAGTCACCCCATCTTGGATTCCCCTAGGTCTCTAGTTTTCAGAAATGCACAGGTTTGGTAGGTTTCCCTAGGTGCCGGGTGAGCTACAGGCCAAAATCCACAGGTAGGCACTGTTTTCTTTCAAAAAATGGGATGTGTCCACGTTGCGTTTTGGGGCGTTTCCTGTTGCGGGCGCTAGGCCTACCCACGCAAGTGAGGTTATCATTTTTATCGGGAGACTTGGGGGAACGCTGGGTGGGAGGAAATTTGTAGCTCCTCTCAGATTCCAGAACTTTCTGCCACAAAAATGTGAGGAGCATGTGTTTTTTTAGCCAAATTTTGAGGTTTGCAAAGGATTCTGGGTAACAGAACCTGGTCCGAGCCCCGCAAGTCACCCCTCCTTGGATTCCCTTAGGTCTCTAGTTTTCAGAAATGCACAGGTTTGGTAGGTTTCCCTAGGTGCCGGCTGAGCTAGAGGCCAAAATCTACAGGTAGGCACTTCGCAAAAAACACCTCTGTTTTTTTCCAAAATTTAGGATGTGTCCACGTTGCGCTTTGGGGTGTTTCCTGTCGCCGGCGCTAGGCCTACCCACGCAAGTGAGGTATCATTTTTATCGGGAGACTTGGGGGAACGCTGGGTGGAAGGAAATTTGTAGCTCCTCTCAGATTCCAGAACTTTCTGCCACAGAAATGTGAGGAACATGTGTTTTTTTAGCCAAATTTTGAGGTTTGCAAAGGATTCTGGGTAACAGAACCTGGTCTGAGCCCCGCAAGTCACCCCTCCTTGGATTCCCCTAGGTCTCTAGTTTTCAGAAATGCACAGGTTTGGTAGGTTTCCCTAGGTGCCGGCTGAGCTAGAGGCCAAAATCTACAGGTAGGCACTTCGCAAAAAACACCTGTTTTTTTCCAAAATTTAGGATGTGTCCACGTTGCGCTTTGGGGTGTTTCCTGTCGCCGGCGCTAGGCCTACCCACGCAAGTGAGGTATCATTTCTATCGGGAGACTTGGGGGAACGCTGGGTGGAAGGAAATTTGTAGCTCCTCTCAGATTCCAGAACTTTCTGCCATAAAAATGTGAGGAGCATGTGTTTTTTTAGCCAAATTTTGAGGTTTGCAAAGGATTCTGGGTAACAGAACCTGGTCCGAGCCCCGCAAGTCACCCCTCCTTGGATTCCCCTAGGTCTCTAGTTTTCAGAAATGCACAGGTTTGGTAGGTTTCCCTAGGTGCCGGCTGAGCTAGAGGCCAAAATCTACAGGTAGGCACTTCGCAAAAAACACCTCTGTTTTTTTCCAAAATTTAGGATGTGTCCACATTGCGCTTTGGGGTGTTTCCTGTCGCCGGCGCTAGGCCTACCCACGCAAGTGAGGTATCATTTTTATCGGGAGACTTGGGGGAACGCTGGGTGGAAGGAAATTTGTAGCTCCTCTCAGATTCCAGAACTTTCTGCCACAGAAATGTGAGGAACATGTGTTTTTTTAGCCAAATTTTGAGGTTTACAAAGGATTCTGGGTAACAGAACCTGGTCCGAGCCCCACAAGTCACCCCTCCTTGGATTCCCCTAGGTCTCTAGTTTTCAGAAATGCACAGGTTTGGTAGGTTTCCCTAGGTGCCGGCTGAGCTAGAGGCCAAAATCTACAGGTAGGCACTTCGCAAAAAACACCTCTGTTTTTTTCCAAAATTTAGGATGTGTCCACGTTGCGCTTTGGGGTGTTTCCTGTCGCCGGCGCTAGGCCTACCCACGCAAGTGAGGTATCATTTTTATCGGGAGACTTGGGGGAACGCTGGGTGGAAGGAAATTTGTAGCTCCTCTCAGATTCCAGAACTTTCTGCCACAAAAATGTGAGGGACATTTGTTTTTTTAGCCAAATTTTGAGGTTTGCAAAGGATTCTGGGTAACAGAACCTGGTCCGAGCCCCGCAAGTCACCCCTCCTTGGATTCCCCTAGGTCTCTAGTTTTCAGAAATGCACAGGTTTGGTAGGTTTCCCTAGGTGCCGGCTGAGCTAGAGGCCAAAATCTACAGGTAGGCACTTCGCAAAAAACACCTCTGTTTTTTTCCAAAATTTAGGATGTGTCCACGTTGCGCTTTGGGGTGTTTCCTGTTGCCGGCGCCAGGCCTACCCACGCAAGTGAGGTATCATTTTTATCGGGAGACTTGGGGGAACGCTGGGTGGAAGGAAATTTGTAGCTCCTCTCAGATTCCAGAACTTTCTGCCACAAAAATGTTAGGAGCATGTGTTTTTTTAGCCAAATTTTTAAGTTTGCAAAGGATTCTGGGTAACAGAACCTGGTCCGAGCCCCGCAAGTCACCCCTCCTTGGATTCCCCTAGGTCTCTAGTTTTCAGAAATGCACAGGTTTGGTAGGTTTCCCTAGGTGCCGGCTGAGCTAGAGGCCAAAATCTACAGGTAGGCACTTCGCAAAAAACACCTCTGTTTTTTTCCAAAATTTAGGATGTGTCCACGTTGCGCTTTGGGGTGTTTCCTGTCGCCGGCGCTAGGCCTACCCACGCAAGTGAGGTATCATTTTTATCGGGAGACTTGGGGGAACGCTGGGTGGAAGGAAATTTGTAGCTCCTCTCAGATTCCAGAACTTTCTGCCACAAAAATGTTAGGAGCATGTGTTTTTTTAGCCAAATTTTGAGGTTTGCAAAGGATTCTGGGTAACAGAACCTGGTCCGAGCCCCGCAAGTCACCCCTCCTTGGATTCCCCTAGGTCTCTAGTTTTCAGAAATGCACAGGTTTGGTAGGTTTCCCTAGGTGCCGGCTGAGCTAGAGGCCAAAATCTACAGGTAGGCACTTCGCAAAAAACACCTCTGTTTTTTTCCAAAATTTAGGATCTGTCCACGTTGCGCTTTGGGGTGTTTCCTGTCGCCGGCGCTAGGCCTACCCACGCAAGTGAGGTATCATTTTTATCGGGAGACTTGGGGGAACGCTGGGTGGAAGGAAATTTGTAGCTCCTCTCAGATTCCAGAACTTTCTGCCACAGAAATGTGAGGAACATGTGTTTTTTTAGCCAAATTTTGAGGTTTGCAAAGGATTCTGGGTAACAGAACCTGGTCCGAGCCCCGCAAGTCACCCCTCCTTGGATTCCCCTAGGTCTCTAGTTTTCAGAAATGCACAGGTTTGGTAGGTTTCCCTAGGTGCCGGCTGAGCTAGAGGCCAAAATCTACAGGTAGGCACTTCGCAAAAAACACCTCTGTTTTTTTCCAAAATTTAGGATGTGTCCACGTTGCGCTTTGGGGTGTTTCCTGTCGCCAGCGCTAGGCCTACCCATGCAAGTGAGGTATCATTTTTATCGGGAGACTTGGGGGAACGCTGGGTGGAAGGAAATTTGTAGCTCCTCTCAGATTCCAGAACTTTCTGCCACAAAAATGTGAGGGACATTTGTTTTTTTAGCCAAATTTTGAGGTTTGCAAAGGATTCTGGGTAACAGAACCTGGTCCGAGCCCCGCAAGTCACCCCTCCTTGGATTCCCCTAGGTCTCTAGTTTTCAGAAATGCACAGGTTTGGTAGGTTTCCCTAGGTGCAGGCTGAGCTAGAGGCCAAAATCTACAGGTAGGCACTTCGCAAAAAACACCTCTGTTTTTAAAAAAAATTTAGGATGTGTCCACGTTGCGCTTTGGGGTGTTTCCTGTCGCCAGCGCTAGGCCTACCCACGCAAGTGAGGTATCATTTTTATCGGGAGACTTGGGGGAACGCTGGGTGGAAGGAAATTTGTAGCTCCTCTCAGATTCCAGAACTTTCTGCCACAGAAATGTGAGGAACATGTGTTTTTTTAGCCAAATTTTGAGGTTTGCAAAGGATTCTGGGTAACAGAACCTGGTCCGAGCCCCGCAAGTCACCCCTCCTTGGATTCCCCTACGTCTCTAGTTTTCAGAAATGCACAGGTTTGGTAGGTTTTCCTAGGTGCCGGCTGAGCTAGAGGCCACAATCTACAGGTAGGCACTTCGCAAAAAACACCTCTGTTTTTTTCCAAAATTTAGGATGTGTCCACGTTGCGCTTTGGGGTGTTTCCTGTCGCCAGCGCTAGACCTACCCACGCAAGTGAGGTATCATTTTTATCGGGAGACTTGGGGGAACGCTGGGTGGAAGGAAATTTGTAGCTCCTCTCAGATTCCAGAACTTTCTGCCACAAAAATGTGAGGGACATTTGTTTTTTTAGCCAAATTTTGAGGTTTGCAAAGGATTCTGGGTAACAGAACCTGGTCCGAGCCCCGCAAGTCACCCCTCCTTGGATTCCCCTAGGTCTCTAGTTTTCAGAAATGCACAGGTTTGGTAGGTTTCCCTAGGTGCCGGCTGAGCTAGAGGCCAAAATCTACAGGTAGGCACTTCGCAAAAAACACCTGTTTTTTTCCAAAATTTAGGATGTGTCCACGTTGCGCTTTGGGGTGTTTCCTGTCGCCGGCGCTAGGCCTACCCACGCAAGTGAGGTATCATTTTTATCGGGAGACTTGGGGGAACGCTGGGTGGAAGGAAATTTTTAGCTCCTCTCAGATTCCAGAACTTTCTGCCACAAAAATGTGAGGGACATTTGTTTTTTTAGCCAAATTTTGAGGTTTGCAAAGGATTCTGGGTAACAGAACCTGGTCCGAGCCCCGCAAGTCACCCCTCCTTGGATTCCCCTAGGTCTCTAGTTTTCAGAAATGCACAGGTTTGGTAGGTTTCCCTAGGTGCCGGCTGAGCTAGAGGCCAAAATCTACAGGTAAGCACTTCGCAAAAAACACCTCTGTTTTTTTCCAAAATTTAGGATGTGTCCACGTTGCGCTTTGGGGTGTTTCCTGTCGCCGGCGCCAGGCCTACCCACGCAAGTGAGGTATCATTTTTATCGGGAGACTTGGGGGAACGCTGGGTGGAAGGAAATTTGTAGCTCCTCTCGGATTCCAGAACTTTCTGCCACAAAAATGTTAGGAGCATGTGTTTTTTTTGCCAAATTTTGAGGTTTGCAAAGGATTCTGGGTAACAGAACCTGGTCCGAGCCCCGCAAGTCACCCCTCCTTGGATTCCCCTAGGTCTCTAGTTTTCAGAAATGCACAGGTTTGGTAGGTTTCCCTAGGTGCCGGCTGAGCTAGAGGCCAAAATCTACAGGTAGGCACTTCGCAAAAAACACCTCTGTTTTTTTCCAAAATTTAGGATCTGTCCACGTTGCGCTTTGGGGTGTTTCCTGTCGCCGGCGCTAGGCCTACCCACGCAAGTGAGGTATCATTTTTATCGGGAGACTTGGGGGAACGCTGGGTGGAAGGAAATTTGTAGCTCCTCTCAGATTCCAGAACTTTCTGCCACAAAAATGTTAGGAGCATGTGTTTTTTTAGCCAAATTTTGAGGTTTGCAAAGGATTCTGGGTAACAGAACCTGGTCCGAGCCCCGCAAGTCACCCCTCCTTGGATTCCCCTAGGTCTCTAGTTTTCAGAAATGCACAGGTTTGGTAGGTTTCCCTAGGTGCCGGCTGAGCTAGAGGCCAAAATCTACAGGTAGGCACTTCGCAAAAAACACCTCTGTTTTTTTCCAAAATTTAGGATCTGTCCACGTTGCGCTTTGGGGTGTTTCCTGTCGCCGGCGCTAGGCCTACCCACGCAAGTGAGGTATCATTTTTATCGGGAGACTTGGGGGAACGCTGGGTGGAAGGAAATTTGTAGCTCCTCTCAGATTCCAGAACTTTCTGCCACAGAAATGTGAGGAACATGTGTTTTTTTAGCCAAATTTTGAGGTTTGCAAAGGATTCTGGGTAACAGAACCTGGTCCGAGCCCCGCAAGTCACCCCTCCTTGGATTCCCCTAGGTCTCTAGTTTTCAGAAATGCACAGGTTTGGTAGGTTTCCCTAGGTGCCGGCTGAGCTAGAGGCCAAAATCTACAGGTAGGCACTTCGCAAAAAACACCTCTGTTTTTTAAAAAAATGTAGGATGTGTCCACGTTGCGCTTTGGGGTGTTTCCTGTCGCCAGCGCTAGGCCTACCCACGCAAGTGAGGTATCATTTTTATCGGGAGACTTGGGGGAACGCTGGGTGGAAGGAAATTTGTAGCTCCTCTCAGATTCCAGAACTTTCTGCCACAAAAATGTGAGGGACATTTGTTTTTTTAGCCAAATTTTGAGGTTTGCAAAGGATTCTGGGTAACAGAACCTGGTCCGAGCCCCGCAAGTCACCCCTCCTTGGATTCCCCTAGGTCTCTAGTTTTCAGAAATGCACAGGTTTGGTAGGTTTCCCTAGGTGCAGGCTGAGCTAGAGGCCAAAATCTACAGGTAGGCACTTATCAAAAAACACCTCTGTTTTTTAAAAAAATTTAGGATGTGTCCACGTTGCGCTTTGGGGTGTTTCCTGTCGCCAGCGCTAGGCCTACCCACGCAAGTGAGGTATCATTTTTATCATGAGACTTGGGGGAACGCTGGGTGGAAGGAAATTTGTAGCTCCTCTCAGATTCCAGAACTTTCTGCCACAGAAATGTGAGGAACATGTGTTTTTTTAGCCAAATTTTGAGGTTTGCAAAGGATTCTGGGTAACAGAACCTGGTCCGAGCCCCGCAAGTCACCCCTCCTTGGATTCCCCTACGTCTCTAGTTTTCAGAAATGCACAGGTTTGGTAGGTTTTCCTAGGTGCCGGCTGAGCTAGAGGCCACAATCTACAGGTAGGCACTTCGCAAAAAACACCTCTGTTTTTTTCCAAAATTTAGGATGTGTCCACGTTGCGCTTTGGGGTGTTTCCTGTCGCCAGCGCTAGACCTACCCACGCAAGTGAGGTATCATTTTTATCGGGAGACTTGGGGGAACGCTGGGTGGAAGGAAATTTGTAGCTCCTCTCAGATTCCAGAACTTTCTGCCACAAAAATGTGAGGGACATTTGTTTTTTTAGCCAAATTTTGAGGTTTGCAAAGGATTCTGGGTAACAGAACCTGGTCCGAGCCCCGCAAGTCACCCCTCCTTGGATTCCCCTAGGTCTCTAGTTTTCAGAAATGCACAGGTTTGGTAGGTTTCCCTAGGTGCCGGCTGAGCTAGAGGCCAAAATCTACAGGTAGGCACTTCGCAAAAAACACCTCTGTTTTCTCCCAAAATTTAGGATGTGTCCACGTTGCGCTTTGGGGTGTTTCCTGTCGCCGGCGCTAGGCCTACCCACGCAAGTGAGGTATCATTTTTATCGGGAGACTTGGGGGAACGCTGGGTGGAAGGAAATTCGTAGCTCCTCTCAGATTCCAGAACTTTCTGCCACAGAAATGTGAGGAACATGTGTTTTTTTAGCCAAATTTTGAGGTTTGCAAAGGATTCTGGGTAACAGAACCTGGTCCGAGCCCCGCAAGTCACCCCTCCTTGGATTCCCCTAGGTCTCTAGTTTTCAGAAATGCACAGGTTTGGTAGGTTTTCCTAGGTGCCGGCTGAGCTAGAGGCCACAATCTACAGGTAGGCACTTCGCAAAAAACACCTCTGTTTTTTTCCAAAATTTAGGATGTGTCCACGTTGCGCTTTGGGGTGTTTCCTGTCGCCAGCGCTAGACCTACCCACGCAAGTGAGGTATCATTTTTATCGGGAGACTTGGGGGAACGCTGGGTGGAAGGAAATTTGTAGCTCCTCTCAGATTCCAGAACTTTCTGCCACAAAAATGTGAGGGACATTTGTTTTTTTAGCCAAATTTTGAGGTTTGCAAAGGATTCTGGGTAACAGAACCTGGTCCGAGCCCCGCAAGTCACCCCTCCTTGGATTCCCCTAGGTCTCTATTTTCAGAAATGCACAGGTTTGGTAGGTTTCCCTAGGTGCCGGCTGAGCTAGAGGCCAAAATCTACAGGTAGGCACTTCGCAAAAAACACCTCTGTTTTTTTCCAAAATTTAGGATGTGTCCACGTTGCGCTTTGGGGTGTTTCCTGTCGCCGGCGCTAGGCCTACCCACGCAAGTGAGGTATCATTTTTATCGGGAGACTTGGGGGAACGCTGGGTGGAAGGAAATTTGTAGCTCCTCTCAGATTCCAGAACTTTCTGCCACAAAAATGTGAGGGACATTTGTTTTTTTAGCCAAATTTTGAGGTTTGCAAAGGATTCTGGGTAACAGAACCTGGTCCGAGCCCCGCAAGTCACCCCTCCTTGGATTCCCCTAGGTCTCTAGTTTTCAGAAATGCACAGGTTTGGTAGGTTTCCCTAGGTGCCGGCTGAGCTAGAGGCCAAAATCTACAGGTAGGCACTTCGCAAAAAACACCTCCGTTTTTTTCCAAAATTTAGGATGTGTCCACGTTGCGCTTTGGGGTGTTTCCTGTCGCCAGCGCTAGACCTACCCACGCAAGTGAGGTATCATTTTTATCGGGAGACTTGGGGGAACGCTGGGTGGAAGGAAATTTGTAGCTCCTCTCAGATTCCAGAACTTTCTGCCACAAAAATGTGAGGGACATTTGTTTTTTTAGCCAAATTTTGAGGTTTGCAAAGGATTCTGGGTAACAGAACCTGGTCCGAGCCCCGCAAGTCACCCCTCCTTGGATTCCCCTAGGTCTCTAGTTTTCAGAAATGCACAGGTTTGGTAGGTTTCCCTAGGTGCCGGCTGAGCTAGAGGCCAAAATCTACAGGTAGGCACTTCGCAAAAAACACCTCTGTTTTTTTCCAAAATTTAGGATGTGTCCACGTTGCGCTTTGGGGTGTTTCCTGTCGCCGGCGCTAGGCCTACCCACGCAAGTGAGGTATCATTTTTATCGGGAGACTTGGGGGAACGCTGGGTGGAAGGAAATTTGTAGCTCCTCTCAGATTCCAGAACTTTCTGCCACAAAAATGTGAGGGACATTTGTTTTTTTAGCCAAATTTTGAGGTTTGCAAAGGATTCTGGGTAACAGAACCTGGTCCGAGCCCCGCAAGTCACCCCTCCTTGGATTCCCCTAGGTCTCTAGTTTTCAGAAATGCACAGGTTTGGTAGGTTTCCCTAGGTGCCGGCTGAGCTAGAGGCCAAAATCTACAGGTAGGAACTTCGCAAAAAACACCTCTGTTTTTTTCCAAAATTTAGGATGTGTCCACGTTGCGCTTTGGGGTGTTTCCTGTCGCCGGCGCTAGGCCTGCCCACGCAAGTGAGGTATCATTTTTATCGGGAGACTTGGGGGAACGCTGGGTGGAAGGAAATTTGTAGCTCCTCTCAGATTCCAGAACTTTCTGCCACAAAAATGTGAGGGACATTTGTTTTTTTAGCCAAATTTTGAGGTTTGCAAAGGATTCTGGGTAACAGAACCTGGTCCGAGCCCCGCAAGTCACCCCTCCTTGGATTCCCCTAGGTCTCTAGTTTTCAGAAATGCACAGGTTTGGTAGGTTTCCCTAGGTGCCGGCTGAGCTAGAGGCCAAAATCTACAGGTAGGCACTTCGCAAAAAACACCTGTTTTTTTCCAAAATTTAGGATGTGTCCACGTTGCGCTTTGGGGTGTTTCCTGTCGCCGGCGCTAGGCCTACCCACGCAAGTGAGGTATCATTTTTATCGGGAGACTTGGGGGAACGCTGGGTGGAAGGAAATTTGTAGCTCCTCTCAGATTCCAGAACTTTCTGCCACAGAAATGTGAGGAACATGTGTTTTTTTAGCCAAATTTTGAGGTTTGCAAAGGATTCTGGGTAACAGAACCTGGTCTGAGCCCCGCAAGTCACCCCTCCTTGGATTCCCCTAGGTCTCTAGTTTTCAGAAATGCACAGGTTTGGTAGGTTTCCCTAGGTGCCGGCTGAGCTAGAGGCCAAAATCTACAGGTAGGCACTTCGCAAAAAACACCTGTTTTTTTCCAAAATTTAGGATGTGTCCACGTTGCGCTTTGGGGTGTTTCCTGTCGCCGGCGCTAGGCCTACCCACGCAAGTGAGGTATCATTTCTATCGGGAGACTTGGGGGAACGCTGGGTGGAAGGAAATTTGTAGCTCCTCTCAGATTCCAGAACTTTCTGCCACAAAAATGTGAGGGACATTTGTTTTTTTAGCCAAATTTTGAGGTTTGCAAAGGATTCTGGGTAACAGAACCTGGTCCGAGCCCCGCAAGTCACCCCTCCTTGGATTCCCCTAGGTCTCTAGTTTTCAGAAATGCACAGGTTTGGTAGGTTTCCCTAGGTGCCGGCTGAGCTAGAGGCCAAAATCTACAGGTAGGCACTTCGCAAAAAACACCTCTGTTTTTTTCCAAAATTTAGGATGTGTCCACGTTGCGCTTTGGGGTGTTTCCTGTCGCCGGCGCTAGGCCTACCCACGCAAGTGAGGTATCATTTTTATCGGGAGACTTGGGGGAACGCTGGGTGGAAGGAAATTTGTAGCTCCTCTCAGATTCCAGAACTTTCTGCCACAAAAATGTGAGGGACATTTGTTTTTTTAGCCAAATTTTGAGGTTTGCAAAGGATTCTGGGTAACAGAACCTGGTCCGAGCCCCGCAAGTCACCCCTCCTTGGATTCCCCTAGGTCTCTAGTTTTCAGAAATGCACAGGTTTGGTAGGTTTCCCTAGGTGCCGGCTGAGCTAGAGGCCAAAATCTACAGGTAGGCACTTCGCAAAAAACACCTCCGTTTTTTTCCAAAATTTAGGATGTGTCCACGTTGCGCTTTGGGGTGTTTCCTGTCGCCAGCGCTAGACCTACCCACGCAAGTGAGGTATCATTTTTATCGGGAGACTTGGGGGAACGCTGGGTGGAAGGAAATTTGTAGCTCCTCTCAGATTCCAGAACTTTCTGCCACAAAAATGTGAGGGACATTTGTTTTTTTAGCCAAATTTTGAGGTTTGCAAAGGATTCTGGGTAACAGAACCTGGTCCGAGCCCCGCAAGTCACCCCTCCTTGGATTCCCCTAGGTCTCTAGTTTTCAGAAATGCACAGGTTTGGTAGGTTTCCCTAGGTGCCGGCTGAGCTAGAGGCCAAAATCTACAGGTAGGCACTTCGCAAAAAACACCTCTGTTTTTTTCCAAAATTTAGGATGTGTCCACGTTGCGCTTTGGGGTGTTTCCTGTCGCCGGCGCTAGGCCTACCCACGCAAGTGAGGTATCATTTTTATCGGGAGACTTGGGGGAACGCTGGGTGGAAGGAAATTTGTAGCTCCTCTCAGATTCCAGAACTTTCTGCCACAAAAATGTGAGGGACATTTGTTTTTTTAGCCAAATTTTGAGGTTTGCAAAGGATTCTGGGTAACAGAACCTGGTCCGAGCCCCGCAAGTCACCCCTCCTTGGATTCCCCTAGGTCTCTAGTTTTCAGAAATGCACAGGTTTGGTAGGTTTCCCTAGGTGCCGGCTGAGCTAGAGGCCAAAATCTACAGGTAGGAACTTCGCAAAAAACACCTCTGTTTTTTTCCAAAATTTAGGATGTGTCCACGTTGCGCTTTGGGGTGTTTCCTGTCGCCGGCGCTAGGCCTGCCCACGCAAGTGAGGTATCATTTTTATCGGGAGACTTGGGGGAACGCTGGGTGGAAGGAAATTTGTAGCTCCTCTCAGATTCCAGAACTTTCTGCCACAAAAATGTGAGGGACATTTGTTTTTTTAGCCAAATTTTGAGGTTTGCAAAGGATTCTGGGTAACAGAACCTGGTCCGAGCCCCGCAAGTCACCCCTCCTTGGATTCCCCTAGGTCTCTAGTTTTCAGAAATGCACAGGTTTGGTAGGTTTCCCTAGGTGCCGGCTGAGCTAGAGGCCAAAATCTACAGGTAGGCACTTCGCAAAAAACACCTGTTTTTTTCCAAAATTTAGGATGTGTCCACGTTGCGCTTTGGGGTGTTTCCTGTCGCCGGCGCTAGGCCTACCCACGCAAGTGAGGTATCATTTTTATCGGGAGACTTGGGGAACGCTGGGTGGAAGGAAATTTGTAGCTCCTCTCAGATTCCAGAACTTTCTGCCACAGAAATGTGAGGAACATGTGTTTTTTTAGCCAAATTTTGAGGTTTGCAAAGGATTCTGGGTAACAGAACCTGGTCTGAGCCCCGCAAGTCACCCCTCCTTGGATTCCCCTAGGTCTCTAGTTTTCAGAAATGCACAGGTTTGGTAGGTTTCCCTAGGTGCCGGCTGAGCTAGAGGCCAAAATCTACAGGTAGGCACTTCGCAAAAAACACCTGTTTTTTTCCAAAATTTAGGATGTGTCCACGTTGCGCTTTGGGGTGTTTCCTGTCGCCGGCGCTAGGCCTACCCACGCAAGTGAGGTATCATTTCTATCGGGAGACTTGGGGGAACGCTGGGTGGAAGGAAATTTGTAGCTCCTCTCAGATTCCAGAACTTTCTGCCATAAAAATGTGAGGAGCATGTGTTTTTTTAGCCAAATTTTGAGGTTTGCAAAGGATTCTGGGTAACAGAACCTGGTCCGAGCCCCGCAAGTCACCCCTCCTTGGATTCCCCTAGGTCTCTAGTTTTCAGAAATGCACAGGTTTGGTAGGTTTCCCTAGGTGCCGGCTGAGCTAGAGGCCAAAATCTACAGGTAGGCACTTCGCAAAAAACACCTCTGTTTTTTTCCAAAATTTAGGATGTGTCCACATTGCGCTTTGGGGTGTTTCCTGTCGCCGGCGCTAGGCCTACCCACGCAAGTGAGGTATCATTTTTATCGGGAGACTTGGGGGAACGCTGGGTGGAAGGAAATTTGTAGCTCCTCTCAGATTCCAGAACTTTCTGCCACAGAAATGTGAGGAACATGTGTTTTTTTAGCCAAATTTTGAGGTTTACAAAGGATTCTGGGTAACAGAACCTGGTCCAAGCCCCACAAGTCACCCCTCCTTGGATTCCCCTAGGTCTCTAGTTTTCAGAAATGCACAGGTTTGGTAGGTTTCCCTAGGTGCCGGCTGAGCTAGAGGCCAAAATCTACAGGTAGGCACTTCGCAAAAAACACCTCTGTTTTTTTCCAAAATTTAGGATGTGTCCACGTTGCGCTTTGGGGTGTTTCCTGTCGCCGGCGCTAGGCCTACCCACGCAAGTGAGGTATCATTTTTATCGGGAGACTTGGGGGAACGCTGGGTGGAAGGAAATTTGTAGCTCCTCTCAGATTCCAGAACTTTCTGCCACAAAAATGTGAGGGACATTTGTTTTTTTAGCCAAATTTTGAGGTTTGCAAAGGATTCTGGGTAACAGAACCTGGTCCGAGCCCCGCAAGTCACCCCTCCTTGGATTCCCCTAGGTCTCTAGTTTTCAGAAATGCACAGGTTTGGTAGGTTTCCCTAGGTGCCGGCTGAGCTAGAGGCCAAAATCTACAGGTAGGCACTTCGCAAAAAACACCTCTGTTTTTTTCCAAAATTTAGGATGTGTCCACGTTGCGCTTTGGGGTGTTTCCTGTTGCCGGCGCCAGGCCTACCCACGCAAGTGAGGTATCATTTTTATCGGGAGACTTGGGGGAACGCTGGGTGGAAGGAAATTTGTAGCTCCTCTCAGATTCCAGAACTTTCTGCCACAAAAATGTTAGGAGCATGTGTTTTTTTAGCCAAATTTTTAAGTTTGCAAAGGATTCTGGGTAACAGAACCTGGTCCGAGCCCCGCAAGTCACCCCTCCTTGGATTCCCCTAGGTCTCTAGTTTTCAGAAATGCACAGGTTTGGTAGGTTTCCCTAGGTGCCGGCTGAGCTAGAGGCCAAAATCTACAGGTAGGCACTTCGCAAAAAACACCTCTGTTTTTTTCCAAAATTTAGGATGTGTCCACGTTGCGCTTTGGGGTGTTTCCTGTCGCCGGCGCTAGGCCTACCCACGCAAGTGAGGTATCATTTTTATCGGGAGACTTGGGGGAACGCTGGGTGGAAGGAAATTTGTAGCTCCTCTCAGATTCCAGAACTTTCTGCCACAAAAATGTTAGGAGCATGTGTTTTTTTAGCCAAATTTTGAGGTTTGCAAAGGATTCTGGGTAACAGAACCTGGTCCGAGCCCCGCAAGTCACCCCTCCTTGGATTCCCCTAGGTCTCTAGTTTTCAGAAATGCACAGGTTTGGTAGGTTTCCCTAGGTGCCGGCTGAGCTAGAGGCCAAAATCTACAGGTAGGCACTTCGCAAAAAACACCTCTGTTTTTTTCCAAAATTTAGGATCTGTCCACGTTGCGCTTTGGGGTGTTTCCTGTCGCCGGCGCTAGGCCTACCCACGCAAGTGAGGTATCATTTTTATCGGGAGACTTGGGGGAACGCTGGGTGGAAGGAAATTTGTAGCTCCTCTCAGATTCCAGAACTTTCTGCCACAGAAATGTGAGGAACATGTGTTTTTTTAGCCAAATTTTGAGGTTTGCAAAGGATTCTGGGTAACAGAACCTGGTCCGAGCCCCGCAAGTCACCCCTCCTTGGATTCCCCTAGGTCTCTAGTTTTCAGAAATGCACAGGTTTGGTAGGTTTCCCTAGGTGCCGGCTGAGCTAGAGGCCAAAATCTACAGGTAGGCACTTCGCAAAAAACACCTCTGTTTTTTTCCAAAATTTAGGATGTGTCCACGTTGCGCTTTGGGGTGTTTCCTGTCGCCAGCGCTAGGCCTACCCATGCAAGTGAGGTATCATTTTTATCGGGAGACTTGGGGGAACGCTGGGTGGAAGGAAATTTGTAGCTCCTCTCAGATTCCAGAACTTTCTGCCACAAAAATGTGAGGGACATTTGTTTTTTTAGCCAAATTTTGAGGTTTGCAAAGGATTCTGGGTAACAGAACCTGGTCCGAGCCCCGCAAGTCACCCCTCCTTGGATTCCCCTAGGTCTCTAGTTTTCAGAAATGCACAGGTTTGGTAGGTTTCCCTAGGTGCAGGCTGAGCTAGAGGCCAAAATCTACAGGTAGGCACTTCGCAAAAAACACCTCTGTTTTTAAAAAAAATTTAGGATGTGTCCACGTTGCGCTTTGGGGTGTTTCCTGTCGCCAGCGCTAGGCCTACCCACGCAAGTGAGGTATCATTTTTATCGGGAGACTTGGGGGAACGCTGGGTGGAAGGAAATTTGTAGCTCCTCTCAGATTCCAGAACTTTCTGCCACAGAAATGTGAGGAACATGTGTTTTTTTAGCCAAATTTTGAGGTTTGCAAAGGATTCTGGGTAACAGAACCTGGTCCGAGCCCCGCAAGTCACCCCTCCTTGGATTCCCCTACGTCTCTAGTTTTCAGAAATGCACAGGTTTGGTAGGTTTTCCTAGGTGCCGGCTGAGCTAGAGGCCACAATCTACAGGTAGGCACTTCGCAAAAAACACCTCTGTTTTTTTCCAAAATTTAGGATGTGTCCACGTTGCGCTTTGGGGTGTTTCCTGTCGCCAGCGCTAGACCTACCCACGCAAGTGAGGTATCATTTTTATCGGGAGACTTGGGGGAACGCTGGGTGGAAGGAAATTTGTAGCTCCTCTCAGATTCCAGAACTTTCTGCCACAAAAATGTGAGGGACATTTGTTTTTTTAGCCAAATTTTGAGGTTTGCAAAGGATTCTGGGTAACAGAACCTGGTCCGAGCCCCGCAAGTCACCCCTCCTTGGATTCCCCTAGGTCTCTAGTTTTCAGAAATGCACAGGTTTGGTAGGTTTCCCTAGGTGCCGGCTGAGCTAGAGGCCAAAATCTACAGGTAGGCACTTCGCAAAAAACACCTGTTTTTTTCCAAAATTTAGGATGTGTCCACGTTGCGCTTTGGGGTGTTTCCTGTCGCCGGCGCTAGGCCTACCCACGCAAGTGAGGTATCATTTTTATCGGGAGACTTGGGGGAACGCTGGGTGGAAGGAAATTTGTAGCTCCTCTCAGATTCCAGAACTTTCTGCCACAAAAATGTGAGGGACATTTGTTTTTTTAGCCAAATTTTGAGGTTTGCAAAGGATTCTGGGTAACAGAACCTGGTCCGAGCCCCGCAAGTCACCCCTCCTTGGATTCCCCTAGGTCTCTAGTTTTCAGAAATGCACAGGTTTGGTAGGTTTCCCTAGGTGCCGGCTGAGCTAGAGGCCAAAATCTACAGGTAGGCACTTCGCAAAAAACACCTCTGTTTTTTTCCAAAATTTAGGATGTGTCCACGTTGCGCTTTGGGGTGTTTCCTGTCGCCGGCGCCAGGCCTACCCACGCAAGTGAGGTATCATTTTTATCGGGAGACTTGGGGGAACGCTGGGTGGAAGGAAATTTGTAGCTCCTCTCGGATTCCAGAACTTTCTGCCACAAAAATGTTAGGAGCATGTGTTTTTTTAGCCAAATTTTGAGGTTTGCAAAGGATTCTGGGTAACAGAACCTGGTCCGAGCCCCGCAAGTCACCCCTCCTTGGATTCCCCTAGGTCTCTAGTTTTCAGAAATGCACAGGTTTGGTAGGTTTCCCTAGGTGCCGGCTGAGCTAGAGGCCAAAATCTACAGGTAGGCACTTCGCAAAAAACACCTCTGTTTTTTTCCAAAATTTAGGATCTGTCCACGTTGCGCTTTGGGGGGTTTCCTGTCGCCGGCGCTAGGCCTACCCACGCAAGTGAGGTATCATTTTTATCGGGAGACTTGGGGGAACGCTGGGTGGAAGGAAATTTGTAGCTCCTCTCAGATTCCAGAACTTTCTGCCACAAAAATGTTAGGAGCATGTGTTTTTTTAGCCAAATTTTGAGGTTTGCAAAGGATTCTGGGTAACAGAACCTGGTCCGAGCCCCGCAAGTCACCCCTCCTTGGATTCCCCTAGGTCTCTAGTTTTCAGAAATGCACAGGTTTGGTAGGTTTCCCTAGGTGCCGGCTGAGCTAGAGGCCAAAATCTACAGGTAGGCACTTCGCAAAAAACACCTCTGTTTTTTTCCAAAATTTAGGATCTGTCCACGTTGCGCTTTGGGGTGTTTCCTGTCGCCGGCGCTAGGCCTACCCACGCAAGTGAGGTATCATTTTTATCGGGAGACTTGGGGGAACGCTGGGTGGAAGGAAATTTGTAGCTCCTCTCAGATTCCAGAACTTTCTGCCACAGAAATGTGAGGAACATGTGTTTTTTTAGCCAAATTTTGAGGTTTGCAAAGGATTCTGGGTAACAGAACCTGGTCCGAGCCCCGCAAGTCACCCCTCCTTGGATTCCCCTAGGTCTCTAGTTTTCAGAAATGCACAGGTTTGGTAGGTTTCCCTAGGTGCCGGCTGAGCTAGAGGCCAAAATCTACAGGTAGGCACTTCGCAAAAAACACCTCTGTTTTTTAAAAAAATTTAGGATGTGTCCACGTTGCGCTTTGGGGTGTTTCCTGTCGCCAGCGCTAGGCCTACCCACGCAAGTGAGGTATCATTTTTATCGGGAGACTTGGGGGAACGCTGGGTGGAAGGAAATTTGTAGCTCCTCTCAGATTCCAGAACTTTCTGCCACAAAAATGTGAGGGACATTTGTTTTTTTAGCCAAATTTTGAGGTTTGCAAAGGATTCTGGGTAACAGAACCTGGTCCGAGCCCCGCAAGTCACCCCTCCTTGGATTCCCCTAGGTCTCTAGTTTTCAGAAATGCACAGGTTTGGTAGGTTTCCCTAGGTGCAGGCTGAGCTAGAGGCCAAAATCTACAGGTAGGCACTTATCAAAAAACACCTCTGTTTTTTAAAAAAATTTAGGATGTGTCCACGTTGCGCTTTGGGGTGTTTCCTGTCGCCAGCGCTAGGCCTACCCACGCAAGTGAGGTATCATTTTTATCATGAGACTTGGGGGAACGCTGGGTGGAAGGAAATTTGTAGCTCCTCTCAGATTCCAGAACTTTCTGCCACAGAAATGTGAGGAACATGTGTTTTTTTAGCCAAATTTTGAGGTTTGCAAAGGATTCTGGGTAACAGAACCTGGTCCGAGCCCCGCAAGTCACCCCTCCTTGGATTCCCCTACGTCTCTAGTTTTCAGAAATGCACAGGTTTGGTAGGTTTTCCTAGGTGCCGGCTGAGCTAGAGGCCACAATCTACAGGTAGGCACTTCGCAAAAAACACCTCTGTTTTTTTCCAAAATTTAGGATGTGTCCACGTTGCGCTTTGGGGTGTTTCCTGTCGCCAGCGCTAGACCTACCCACGCAAGTGAGGTATAATTTTTATCGGGAGACTTGGGGGAACGCTGGGTGGAAGGAAATTTGTAGCTCCTCTCAGATTCCAGAACTTTCTGCCACAAAAATGTGAGGGACATTTGTTTTTTTAGCCAAATTTTGAGGTTTGCAAAGGATTCTGGGTAACAGAACCTGGTCCGAGCCCCGCAAGTCACCCCTCCTTGGATTCCCCTAGGTCTCTAGTTTTCAGAAATGCACAGGTTTGGTAGGTTTCCCTAGGTGCCGGCTGAGCTAGAGGCCAAAATCTACAGGTAGGCACTTCGCAAAAAACACCTCTGTTTTCTCCCAAAATTTAGGATGTGTCCACGTTGCGCTTTGGGGTGTTTCCTGTCGCCGGCGCTAGGCCTACCCACGCAAGTGAGGTATCATTTTTATCGGGAGACTTGGGGGAACGCTGGGTGGAAGGAAATTCGTAGCTCCTCTCAGATTCCAGAACTTTCTGCCACAGAAATGTGAGGAACATGTGTTTTTTTAGCCAAATTTTGAGGTTTGCAAAGGATTCTGGGTAACAGAACCTGGTCCGAGCCCCGCAAGTCACCCCTCCTTGGATTCCCCTAGGTCTCTAGTTTTCAGAAATGCACAGGTTTGGTAGGTTTTCCTAGGTGCCGGCTGAGCTAGAGGCCACAATCTACAGGTAGGCACTTCGCAAAAAACACCTCTGTTTTTTTCCAAAATTTAGGATGTGTCCACGTTGCGCTTTGGGGTGTTTCCTGTCGCCAGCGCTAGACCTACCCACGCAAGTGAGGTATCATTTTTATCGGGAGACTTGGGGGAACGCTGGGTGGAAGGAAATTTGTAGCTCCTCTCAGATTCCAGAACTTTCTGCCACAAAAATGTGAGGGACATTTGTTTTTTTAGCCAAATTTTGAGGTTTGCAAAGGATTCTGGGTAACAGAACCTGGTCCGAGCCCCGCAAGTCACCCCTCCTTGGATTCCCCTAGGTCTCTAGTTTTCAGAAATGCACAGGTTTGGTAGGTTTCCCTAGGTGCCGGCTGAGCTAGAGGCCAAAATCTACAGGTAGGCACTTCGCAAAAAACACCTCTG
This sequence comes from Pleurodeles waltl, assembly GCF_031143425.1. Taxonomy (NCBI): domain Eukaryota; kingdom Metazoa; phylum Chordata; class Amphibia; order Caudata; family Salamandridae; genus Pleurodeles; species Pleurodeles waltl. Next base: position 773,150,932 of record NC_090440.1, on the reverse strand, counting down.
TTTTTTTCCAAAATTTAGGATGTGTCCACGTTGCGCTTTGGGGTGTTTCCTGTCGCCGGCGCTAGGCCTACCCACGCAAGTGAGGTATCATTTTTATCGGGAGACTTGGGGGAACGCTGGGTGGAAGGAAATTTGTAGCTCCTCTCAGATTCCAGAACTTTCTGCCACAAAAATGTGAGGGACATTTGTTTTTTTAGCCAAATTTTGAGGTTTGCAAAGGATTCTGGGTAACAGAACCTGGTCCGAGCCCCGCAAGTCACCCCTCCTTGGATTCCCCTAGGTCTCTAGTTTTCAGAAATGCACAGGTTTGGTAGGTTTCCCTAGGTGCCGGCTGAGCTAGAGGCCAAAATCTACAGGTAGGCACTTCGCAAAAAACACCTCCGTTTTTTTCCAAAATTTAGGATGTGTCCACGTTGCGCTTTGGGGTGTTTCCTGTCGCCAGCGCTAGACCTACCCACGCAAGTGAGGTATCATTTTTATCGGGAGACTTGGGGGAACGCTGGGTGGAAGGAAATTTGTAGCTCCTCTCAGATTCCAGAACTTTCTGCCACAAAAATGTGAGGGACATTTGTTTTTTTAGCCAAATTTTGAGGTTTGCAAAGGATTCTGGGTAACAGAACCTGGTCCGAGCCCCGCAAGTCACCCCTCCTTGGATTCCCCTAGGTCTCTAGTTTTCAGAAATGCACAGGTTTGGTAGGTTTCCCTAGGTGCCGGCTGAGCTAGAGGCCAAAATCTACAGGTAGGCACTTCGCAAAAAACACCTCTGTTTTTTTCCAAAATTTAGGATGTGTCCACGTTGCGCTTTGGGGTGTTTCCTGTCGCCGGCGCTAGGCCTACCCACGCAAGTGAGGTATCATTTTTATCGGGAGACTTGGGGGAACGCTGGGTGGAAGGAAATTTGTAGCTCCTCTCAGATTCCAGAACTTTCTGCCACAAAAATGTGAGGGACATTTGTTTTTTTAGCCAAATTTTGAGGTTTGCAAAGGATTCTGGGTAACAGAACCTGGTCCGAGCCCCGCAAGTCACCCCTCCTTGGATTCCCCTAGGTCTCTAGTTTTCAGAAATGCACAGGTTTGGTAGGTTTCCCTAGGTGCCGGCTGAGCTAGAGGCCAAAATCTACAGGTAGGAACTTCGCAAAAAACACCTCTGTTTTTTTCCAAAATTTAGGATGTGTCCACGTTGCGCTTTGGGGTGTTTCCTGTCGCCGGCGCTAGGCCTGCCCACGCAAGTGAGGTATCATTTTTATCGGGAGACTTGGGGGAACGCTGGGTGGAAGGAAATTTGTAGCTCCTCTCAGATTCCAGAACTTTCTGCCACAAAAATGTGAGGGACATTTGTTTTTTTAGCCAAATTTTGAGGTTTGCAAAGGATTCTGGGTAACAGAACCTGGTCCGAGCCCCGCAAGTCACCCCTCCTTGGATTCCCCTAGGTCTCTAGTTTTCAGAAATGCACAGGTTTGGTAGGTTTCCCTAGGTGCCGGCTGAGCTAGAGGCCAAAATCTACAGGTAGGCACTTCGCAAAAAACACCTGTTTTTTTCCAAAATTTAGGATGTGTCCACGTTGCGCTTTGGGGTGTTTCCTGTCGCCGGCGCTAGGCCTGCCCACGCAAGTGAGGTATCATTTTTATCGGGAGACTTGGGGGAACGCTGGGTGGAAGGAAATTTGTAGCTCCTCTCAGATTCCAGAAGTTTCTGCCACAGAAATGTGAGGAACATGTGTTTTTTTAGCCAAATTTTGAGGTTTGCAAAGGATTCTGGGTAACAGAACCTGGTCCGAGCCCCGCAAGTCACCCCTCCTTGGATTCCCCTAGGTCTCTAGTTTTCAGAAATGCACAGGTTTGGTAGGTTTCCCTAGGTGCCGGCTGAGCTAGAGGCCAAAATCTACAGGTAGGCACTTCGCAAAAAACACCTCTGTTTTTTTCCAAAATTTAGGATGTGTCCACGTTGCGCTTTGGGGTGTTTCCTGTCGCCGGCGCTAGGCCTACCCACGCAAGTGACGTATCATTTTTATCGGGAGACTTGGGGGAACGCTGGGTAGAAGGAAATTTGTAGCTCCTCTCAGATTCCAGAACTTTCTGCCACAGAAATGTGAGGAACGTGCTATTTTAGCCAAATTTTGAGGTTTGCAAAGGATTCTGGGTAACAGAACCTGGTCCGAGCCCCGCAAGTCACCCCTCCTTGGATTCCCCTAGGTCTCTAGTTTTCAGAAATGCACAGGTTTGGTAGGTTTCCCTAGGTGCCGGCTGAGCTAGAGGCCAAAATCTACAGGTAGGCACTTCGCAAAAAACACCTCTGTTTTCTTCCAAAATTTAGGATGTGTCCACGTTGCGCTTTGGGGTGTTTCCTGTCGCCGGCGCTAGGCCTACCCACGCAAGTGAGGTATCATTTTTATCGGGAGACTTGGGGGAACGCTGGGTGGAAGGAAATTTGTAGCTCCTCTCAAGATTCCAGAACTTTCTGCCACAGAAATGTGAGGAACATGTGTTTTTTTAGCCAAATTTTGAGGTTTGCAAAGGATTCTGGGTAACAGAACCTGGTCCGAGCCCCGCAAGTCACCCCTCCTTGGATTCCCCTACGTCTCTAGTTTTCAGAAATGCACAGGTTTGGTAGGTTTTCCTAGGTGCCGGCTGAGCTAGAGGCCACAATCTACAGGTAGGCACTTCGCAAAAAACACCTCTGTTTTTTTCCAAAATTTAGGATGTGTCCACGTTGCGCTTTGGGGTGTTTCCTGTCGCCAGCGCTAGACCTACCCACGCAAGTGAGGTATAATTTTTATCGGGAGACTTGGGGGAACGCTGGGTGGAAGGAAATTTGTAGCTCCTCTCAGATTCCAGAACTTTCTGCCACAAAAATGTGAGGGACATTTGTTTTTTTAGCCAAATTTTGAGGTTTGCAAAGGATTCTGGGTAACAGAACCTGGTCCGAGCCCCGCAAGTCACCCCTCCTTGGATTCCCCTAGGTCTCTAGTTTTCAGAAATGCACAGGTTTGGTAGGTTTCCCTAGGTGCCGGCTGAGCTAGAGGCCAAAATCTACAGGTAGGCACTTCGCAAAAAACACCTCTGTTTTCTCCCAAAATTTAGGATGTGTCCACGTTGCGCTTTGGGGTGTTTCCTGTCGCCGGCGCTAGGCCTACCCACGCAAGTGAGGTATCATTTTTATCGGGAGACTTGGGGGAACGCTGGGTGGAAGGAAATTCGTAGCTCCTCTCAGATTCCAGAACTTTCTGCCACAGAAATGTGAGGAACATGTGTTTTTTTAGCCAAATTTTGAGGTTTGCAAAGGATTCTGGGTAACAGAACCTGGTCCGAGCCCCGCAAGTCACCCCTCCTTGGATTCCCCTAGGTCTCTAGTTTTCAGAAATGCACAGGTTTGGTAGGTTTTCCTAGGTGCCGGCTGAGCTAGAGGCCACAATCTACAGGTAGACACTTTGCAAAAAACACCTCTGTTTTTTTCCAAAATTTAGGATGTGTCCACGTTGCGCTTTGGGGTGTTTCCTGTCGCCAGCGCTAGACCTACCCACGCAAGTGAGGTATCATTTTTATCGGGAGACTTGGGGGAACGCTGGGTGGAAGGAAATTTGTAGCTCCTCTCAGATTCCAGAACTTTCTGCCACAAAAATGTGAGGGACATTTGTTTTTTTAGCCAAATTTTGAGGTTTGCAAAGGATTCTGGGTAACAGAACCTGGTCCGAGCCCCGCAAGTCACCCCTCCTTGGATTCCCCTAGGTCTCTAGTTTTCAGAAATGCACAGGTTTGGTAGGTTTCCCTAGGTGCCGGCTGAGCTAGAGGCCAAAATCTACAGGTAGGCACTTCGCAAAAAACACCTCTGTTTTTTTCCAAAATTTAGGATGTGTCCACGTTGCGCTTTGGGGTGTTTCCTGTCGCCGGCGCTAGGCCTACCCACGCAAGTGAGGTATCATTTTTATCGGGAGACTTGGGGGAACGCTGGGTGGAAGGAAATTTGTAGCTCCTCTCAGATTCCAGAACTTTCTGCCACAGAAATGTGAGGAACATGTGTTTTTTTAGCCAAATTTTGAGGTTTGCAAAGGATTCTGGGTAACAGAACCTGGTCCGAGCCCCGCAAGTCACCCCTCCTTGGATTCCCCTAGGTCTCTAGTTTTCAGAAATGCACAGGTTTGGTAGGTTTCCCTAGGTGCCGGCTGAGCTAGAGGCCAAAATCTACAGGTAGGCACTTCGCAAAAAACACCTCTGTTTTTTTCCAAAATTTAGGATGTGTCCACGTTGTGCTTTGGGGTGTTTCCTGTCGCCAGCGCTAGGCCTACCCACGCAAGTGAGGTATCATTTTTATCGGGAGACTTGGGGGAACGCTGGGTGGAAGGAAATTTGTAGCTCCTCTCAGATTCCAGAACTTTCTGCCACAAAAATGTGAGGGACATTTGTTTTTTTAGCCAAATTTTGAGGTTTGCAAAGGATTCTGGGTAACAGAACCTGGTCCGAGCCCCGCAAGTCACCCCTCCTTGGATTCCCCTAGGTCTCTAGTTTTCAGAAATGCACAGGTTTGGTAGGTTTCCCTAGGTGCCGGCTGAGCTAGAGGCCAAAATCTACAGGTAGGCACTTCGCAAAAAACACCTGTTTTTTTCCAAAATTTAGGATGTGTCCACGTTGCGCTTTGGGGTGTTTCCTGTCGCCAGCGCTAGACCTACCCACGCAAGTGAGGTATCATTTTTATCGGGAGACTTGGGGGAACGCTGGGTGGAAGGAAATTTGTAGCTCCTCTCAGATTCCAGAACTTTCTGCCACAAAAATGTGAGGGACATTTGTTTTTTTAGCCAAATTTTGAGGTTTGCAAAGGATTCTGGGTAACAGAACCTGGTCCGAGCCCCGCAAGTCACCCCTCCTTGGATTCCCCTAGGTCTCTAGTTTTCAGAAATGCACAGGTTTGGTAGGTTTCCCTAGGTGCCGGCTGAGCTAGAGGCCAAAATCTACAGGTAGGCACTTCGCAAAAAACACCTCTGTTTTTTTCCAAAATTTAGGATGTGTCCACGTTGCGCTTTGGGGTGTTTCCTGTCGCCGGCGCTAGGCCTACCCACGCAAGTGAGGTATCATTTTTATCGGGAGACTTGGGGGAACGCTGGGTGGAAGGAAATTTGTAGCTCCTCTCAGATTCCAGAACTTTCTGCCACAAAAATGTGAGGGACATTTGTTTTTTTAGCCAAATTTTGAGGTTTGCAAAGGATTCTGGGTAACAGAACCTGGTCCGAGCCCCGCAAGTCACCCCTCCTTGGATTCCCCTAGGTCTCTAGTTTTCAGAAATGCACAGGTTTGGTAGGTTTCCCTAGGTGCCGGCTGAGCTAGAGGCCAAAATCTACAGGTAGGAACTTCGCAAAAAACACCTCTGTTTTTTTCCAAAATTTAGGATGTGTCCACGTTGCGCTTTGGGGTGTTTCCTGTCGCCGGCGCTAGGCCTGCCCACGCAAGTGAGGTATCATTTTTATCGGGAGACTTGGGGGAACGCTGGGTGGAAGGAAATTTGTAGCTCCTCTCAGATTCCAGAACTTTCTGCCACAAAAATGTGAGGGACATTTGTTTTTTTAGCCAAATTTTGAGGTTTGCAAAGGATTCTGGGTAACAGAACCTGGTCCGAGCCCCGCAAGTCACCCCTCCTTGGATTCCCCTAGGTCTCTAGTTTTCAGAAATGCACAGGTTTGGTAGGTTTCCCTAGGTGCCGGCTGAGCTAGAGGCCAAAATCTACAGGTAGGCACTTCGCAAAAAACACCTGTTTTTTTCCAAAATTTAGGATGTGTCCACGTTGCGCTTTGGGGTGTTTCCTGTCGCCGGCGCTAGGCCTGCCCACGCAAGTGAGGTATCATTTTTATCGGGAGACTTGGGGGAACGCTGGGTGGAAGGAAATTTGTAGCTCCTCTCAGATTCCAGAAGTTTCTGCCACAGAAATGTGAGGAACATGTGTTTTTTTAGCCAAATTTTGAGGTTTGCAAAGGATTCTGGGTAACAGAACCTGGTCCGAGCCCCGCAAGTCACCCCTCCTTGGATTCCCCTAGGTCTCTAGTTTTCAGAAATGCACAGGTTTGGTAGGTTTCCCTAGGTGCCGGCTGAGCTAGAGGCCAAAATCTACAGGTAGGCACTTCGCAAAAAACACCTCTGTTTTTTTCCAAAATTTAGGATGTGTCCACGTTGCGCTTTGGGGTGTTTCCTGTCGCCGGCGCTAGGCCTACCCACGCAAGTGACGTATCATTTTTATCGGGAGACTTGGGGGAACGCTGGGTAGAAGGAAATTTGTAGCTCCTCTCAGATTCCAGAACTTTCTGCCACAGAAATGTGAGGAACGTGTTATTTTAGCCAAATTTTGAGGTTTGCAAAGGATTCTGGCTAACAGAACCTGGTCCGAGCCCCGCAAGTCACCCCTCCTTGGATTCCCCTAGGTCTCTAGTTTTCAGAAATGCACAGGTTTGGTAGGTTTCCCTAGGTGCCGGCTGAGCTAGAGGCCAAAATCTACAGGTAGGCACTTCGCAAAAAACACCTCTGTTTTCTTCCAAAATTTAGGATGTGTCCACGTTGCGCTTTGGGGTGTTTCCTGTCGCCGGCGCTAGGCCTACCCACGCAAGTGAGGTATCATTTTTATCGGGAGACTTGGGGGAACGCTGGGTGGAAGGAAATTTGTAGCTCCTCTCAAGATTCCAGAACTTTCTGCCACAGAAATGTGAGGAACATGTGTTTTTTTAGCCAAATTTTGAGGTTTGCAAAGGATTCTGGGTAACAGAACCTGGTCCGAGCCCCGCAAGTCACCCCTCCTTGGATTCCCCTACGTCTCTAGTTTTCAGAAATGCACAGGTTTGGTAGGTTTTCCTAGGTGCCGGCTGAGCTAGAGGCCACAATCTACAGGTAGGCACTTCGCAAAAAACACCTCTGTTTTTTTCCAAAATTTAGGATGTGTCCACGTTGCGCTTTGGGGTGTTTCCTGTCGCCAGCGCTAGACCTACCCACGCAAGTGAGGTATAATTTTTATCGGGAGACTTGGGGGAACGCTGGGTGGAAGGAAATTTGTAGCTCCTCTCAGATTCCAGAACTTTCTGCCACAAAAATGTGAGGGACATTTGTTTTTTTAGCCAAATTTTGAGGTTTGCAAAGGATTCTGGGTAACAGAACCTGGTCCGAGCCCCGCAAGTCACCCCTCCTTGGATTCCCCTAGGTCTCTAGTTTTCAGAAATGCACAGGTTTGGTAGGTTTCCCTAGGTGCCGGCTGAGCTAGAGGCCAAAATCTACAGGTAGGCACTTCGCAAAAAACACCTCTGTTTTCTCCCAAAATTTAGGATGTGTCCACGTTGCGCTTTGGGGTGTTTCCTGTCGCCGGCGCTAGGCCTACCCACGCAAGTGAGGTATCATTTTTATCGGGAGACTTGGGGGAACGCTGGGTGGAAGGAAATTCGTAGCTCCTCTCAGATTCCAGAACTTTCTGCCACAGAAATGTGAGGAACATGTGTTTTTTTAGCCAAATTTTGAGGTTTGCAAAGGATTCTGGGTAACAGAACCTGGTCCGAGCCCCGCAAGTCACCCCTCCTTGGATTCCCCTAGGTCTCTAGTTTTCAGAAATGCACAGGTTTGGTAGGTTTTCCTAGGTGCCGGCTGAGCTAGAGGCCACAATCTACAGGTAGACACTTCGCAAAAAACACCTCTGTTTTTTTCCAAAATTTAGGATGTGTCCACGTTGCGCTTTGGGGTGTTTCCTGTCGCCAGCGCTAGACCTACCCACGCAAGTGAGGTATCATTTTTATCGGGAGACTTGGGGGAACGCTGGGTGGAAGGAAATTTGTAGCTCCTCTCAGATTCCAGAACTTTCTGCCACAAAAATGTGAGGGACATTTGTTTTTTTAGCCAAATTTTGAGGTTTGCAAAGGATTCTGGGTAACAGAACCTGGTCCGAGCCCCGCAAGTCACCCCTCCTTGGATTCCCCTAGGTCTCTAGTTTTCAGAAATGCACAGGTTTGGTAGGTTTCCCTAGGTGCAGGCTGAGCTAGAGGCCAAAATCTACAGGTAGGCACTTCGCAAAAAACACCTCTGTTTTTTTCCAAAATTTAGGATGTGTCCACGTTGCGCTTTGGGGTGTTTCCTGTCGCCGGCGCTAGGCCTACCCACGCAAGTGAGGTATCATTTTTATCGGGAGACTTGGGGGAACGCTGGGTGGAAGGAAATTTGTAGCTCCTCTCAGATTCCAGAACTTTCTGCCACAGAAATGTGAGGAACATGTGTTTTTTTAGCCAAATTTTGAGGTTTGCAAAGGATTCTGGGTAACAGAACCTGGTCCGAGCCCCGCAAGTCACCCCTCCTTGGATTCCCCTAGGTCTCTAGTTTTCAGAAATGCACAGGTTTGGTAGGTTTCCCTAGGTGCCGGCTGAGCTAGAGGCCAAAATCTACAGGTAGGCACTTCGCAAAAAACACCTCTGTTTTTTTCCAAAATTTAGGATGTGTACACGTTGCGCTTTGGGGTGTTTCCTGTCGCCGGCGCTAGGCCTACCCACGCAAGTGAGGTATAATTTTTATCGGGAGACTTGGGGGAACGCTGGGTGGAAGGAAATTTGTAGCTCCTCTCAGATTCCAGAACTTTCTGCCACAGAAATGTGAGGAACATGTGTTTTTTTAGCCAAATTTTGAGGTTTGCAAAGGATTCTGGGTAACAGAACCTGGTCCGAGCCCCGCAAGTCACCCCTCCTTGGATTCCCCTACGTCTCTAGTTTTCAGAAATGCACAGGTTTGGTAGGTTTTCCTAGGTGCCGGCTGAGCTAGAGGCCACAATCTACAGGTAGGCACTTCGCAAAAAACACCTCTGTTTTTTTCCAAAATTTAGGATGTGTCCACGTTGCGCTTTGGGGTGTTTCCTGTCGCCAGCGCTAGACCTACCCACGCAAGTGAGGTATAATTTTTATCGGGAGACTTGGGGGAACGCTGGGTGGAAGGAAATTTGTAGCTCCTCTCAGATTCCAGAACTTTCTGCCACAAAAATGTGAGGGACATTTGTTTTTTTAGCCAAATTTTGAGGTTTGCAAAGGATTCTGGGTAACAGAACCTGGTCCGAGCCCCGCAAGTCACCCCTCCTTGGATTCCCCTAGGTCTCTAGTTTTCAGAAATGCACAGGTTTGGTAGGTTTCCCTAGGTGCCGGCTGAGCTAGAGGCCAAAATCTACAGGTAGGCACTTCGCAAAAAACACCTCTGTTTTCTCCCAAAATTTAGGATGTGTCCACGTTGCGCTTTGGGGTGTTTCCTGTCGCCGGCGCTAGGTCTACCCACGCAAGTGAGGTATCATTTTTATCGGGAGACTTGGGGGAACGCTGGGTGGAAGGAAATTCGTAGCTCCTCTCAGATTCCAGAACTTTCTGCCACAGAAATGTGAGGAACATGTGTTTTTTTAGCCAAATTTTGAGGTTTGCAAAGGATTCTGGGTAACAGAACCTGGTCCGAGCCCCGCAAGTCACCCCTCCTTGGATTCCCCTAGGTCTCTAGTTTTCAGAAATGCACAGGTTTGGTAGGTTTTCCTAGGTGCCGGCTGAGCTAGAGGCCACAATCTACAGGTAGGCACTTCGCAAAAAACACCTCTGTTTTTTTCCAAAATTTAGGATGTGTCCACGTTGCGCTTTGGGGTGTTTCCTGTCGCCAGCGCTAGACCTACCCACGCAAGTGAGGTATCATTTTTATCGGGAGACTTGGGGGAACGCTGGGTGGAAGGAAATTTGTAGCTCCTCTCAGATTCCAGAACTTTCTGCCACAAAAATGTGAGGGACATTTGTTTTTTTAGCCAAATTTTGAGGTTTGCAAAGGATTCTGGGTAACAGAACCTGGTCCGAGCCCCGCAAGTCACCCCTCCTTGGATTCCCCTAGGTCTCTAGTTTTCAGAAATGCACAGGTTTGGTAGGTTTCCCTAGGTGCCGGCTGAGCTAGAGGCCAAAATCTACAGGTAGGCACTTCGCAAAAAACACCTCTGTTTTTTTCCAAAATTTAGGATGTGTCCACGTTGCGCTTTGGGGTGTTTCCTGTCGCCGGCGCTAGGCCTACCCACGCAAGTGAGGTATCATTTTTATCGGGAGACTTGGGGGAACGCTGGGTGGAAGGAAATTTGTAGCTCCTCTCAGATTCCAGAACTTTCTGCCACAAAAATGTGAGGGACATTTGTTTTTTTAGCCAAATTTTGAGGTTTGCAAAGGATTCTGGGTAACAGAACCTGGTCCGAGCCCCGCAAGTCACCCCTCCTTGGATTCCCCTAGGTCTCTAGTTTTCAGAAATGCACAGGTTTGGTAGGTTTCCCTAGGTGCCGGCTGAGCTAGAGGCCACAATCTACAGGTAGACACTTCGCAAAAAACACCTCTGTTTTTTTCCAAAATTTAGGATGTGTCCACGTTGCGCTTTGGGGTGTTTCCTGTCGCCAGCGCTAGACCTACCCACGCAAGTGAGGTATCATTTTTATCGGGAGACTTGGGGGAACGCTGGGTGGAAGGAAATTTGTAGCTCCTCTCAGATTCCAGAACTTTCTGCCACAAAAATGTGAGGGACATTTGTTTTTTTAGCCAAATTTTGAGGTTTGCAAAGGATTCTGGGTAACAGAACCTGGTCCGAGCCCCGCAAGTCACCCCTCCTTGGATTCCCCTAGGTCTCTAGTTTTCAGAAATGCACAGGTTTGGTAGGTTTCCCTAGGTGCAGGCTGAGCTAGAGGCCAAAATCTACAGGTAGGCACTTCGCAAAAAACACCTCTGTTTTTTTCCAAAATTTAGGATGTGTCCACGTTGCGCTTTGGGGTGTTTCCTGTCGCCGGCGCTAGGCCTACCCACGCAAGTGAGGTATCATTTTTATCGGGAGACTTGGGGGAACGCTGGGTGGAAGGAAATTTGTAGCTCCTCTCAGATTCCAGAACTTTCTGCCACAGAAATGTGAGGAACATGTGTTTTTTTAGCCAAATTTTGAGGTTTGCAAAGGATTCTGGGTAACAGAACCTGGTCCGAGCCCCGCAAGTCACCCCTCCTTGGATTCCCCTAGGTCTCTAGTTTTCAGAAATGCACAGGTTTGGTAGGTTTCCCTAGGTGCCGGCTGAGCTAGAGGCCAAAATCTACAGGTAGGCACTTCGCAAAAAACACCTCTGTTTTTTTCCAAAATTTAGGATGTGTACACGTTGCGCTTTGGGGTGTTTCCTGTCGCCGGCGCTAGGCCTACCCACGCAAGTGAGGTATAATTTTTATCGGGAGACTTGGGGGAACGCTGGGTGGAAGGAAATTTGTAGCTCCTCTCAGATTCCAGAACTTTCTGCCACAGAAATGTGAGGAACATGTGTTTTTTTAGCCAAATTTTGAGGTTTGCAAAGGATTCTGGGTAACAGAACCTGGTCCGAGCCCCGCAAGTCACCCCTCCTTGGATTCCCCTACGTCTCTAGTTTTCAGAAATGCACAGGTTTGGTAGGTTTTCCTAGGTGCCGGCTGAGCTAGAGGCCACAATCTACAGGTAGGCACTTCGCAAAAAACACCTCTGTTTTTTTCCAAAATTTAGGATGTGTCCACGTTGCGCTTTGGGGTGTTTCCTGTCGCCAGCGCTAGACCTACCCACGCAAGTGAGGTATAATTTTTATCGGGAGACTTTGGGGAACGCTGGGTGGAAGGAAATTTGTAGCTCCTCTCAGATTCCAGAACTTTCTGCCACAAAAATGTGAGGGACATTTGTTTTTTTAGCCAAATTTTGAGGTTTGCAAAGGATTCTGGGTAACAGAACCTGGTCCGAGCCCCGCAAGTCACCCCTCCTTGGATTCCCCTAGGTCTCTAGTTTTCAGAAATGCACAGGTTTGGTAGGTTTCCCTAGGTGCCGGCTGAGCTAGAGGCCAAAATCTACAGGTAGGCACTTCGCAAAAAACACCTCTGTTTTCTCCCAAAATTTAGGATGTGTCCACGTTGCGCTTTGGGGTGTTTCCTGTCGCCGGCGCTAGGTCTACCCACGCAAGTGAGGTATCATTTTTATCGGGAGACTTGGGGGAACGCTGGGTGGAAGGAAATTCGTAGCTCCTCTCAGATTCCAGAACTTTCTGCCACAGAAATGTGAGGAACATGTGTTTTTTTAGCCAAATTTTGAGGTTTGCAAAGGATTCTGGGTAACAGAACCTGGTCCGAGCCCCGCAAGTCACCCCTCCTTGGATTCCCCTAGGTCTCTAGTTTTCAGAAATGCACAGGTTTGGTAGGTTTTCCTAGGTGCCGGCTGAGCTAGAGGCCACAATCTACAGGTAGGCACTTCGCAAAAAACACCTCTGTTTTTTTCCAAAATTTAGGATGTGTCCACGTTGCGCTTTGGGGTGTTTCCTGTCGCCAGCGCTAGACCTACCCACGCAAGTGAGGTATCATTTTTATCGGGAGACTTGGGGGAACGCTGGGTGGAAGGAAATTTGTAGCTCCTCTCAGATTCCAGAACTTTCTGCCACAAAAATGTGAGGGACATTTGTTTTTTTAGCCAAATTTTGAGGTTTGCAAAGGATTCTGGGTAACAGAACCTGGTCCGAGCCCCGCAAGTCACCCCTCCTTGGATTCCCCTAGGTCTCTAGTTTTCAGAAATGCACAGGTTTGGTAGGTTTCCCTAGGTGCCGGCTGAGCTAGAGGCCAAAATCTACAGGTAGGCACTTCGCAAAAAACACCTCTGTTTTTTTCCAAAATTTAGGATGTGTCCACGTTGCGCTTTGGGGTGTTTCCTGTCGCCGGCGCTAGGCCTACCCACGCAAGTGAGGTATCATTTTTATCGGGAGACTTGGGGGAACGCTGGGTGGAAGGAAATTTGTAGCTCCTCTCAGATTCCAGAACTTTCTGCCACAAAAATGTGAGGGACATTTGTTTTTTTAGCCAAATTTTGAGGTTTGCAAAGGATTCTGGGTAACAGAACCTGGTCCGAGCCCCGCAAGTCACCCCTCCTTGGATTCCCCTAGGTCTCTAGTTTTCAGAAATGCACAGGTTTGGTAGGTTTCCCTAGGTGCCGGCTGAGCTAGAGGCCAAAATCTACAGGTAGGCACTTCGCAAAAAACACCTCTGTTTTTTTCCAAAATTTAGGATGTGTCCACGTTGCGCTTTGGGGTGTTTCCTGTCGCCGGCGCTAGGCCTGCCCACGCAAGTGAGGTATCATTTTTATCGGGAGACTTGGGGGAACGCTGGGTGGAAGGAAATTTGTAGCTCCTCTCAGATTCCAGAACTTTCTGCCACAAAAATGTGAGGGACATTTGTTTTTTTAGCCAAATTTTGAGGTTTGCAAAGGATTCTGGGTAACAGAACCTGGTCCGAGCCCCGCAAGTCACCCCTCCTTGGATTCCCCTAGGTCTCAATTTTCAGAAATGCACAGGTTTGGTAGGTTTCCCTAGGTGCCGGCTGAGCTAGAGGCCAAAATCTACAGGTAGGCACTTCGCAAAAAACACCTGTTTTTTTCCAAAATTTAGGATGTGTCCACGTTGCGCTTTGGGGTGTTTCCTGTCGCCGGCGCTAGGCCTGCCCACGCAAGTGAGGTATCATTTTTATCGGGAGACTTGGGGGAACGCTGGGTGGAAGGAAATTTGTAGCTCCTCTCAGATTCCAGAAGTTTCTGCCACAGAAATGTGAGGAACATGTGTTTTTTTAGCCAAATTTTGAGGTTTGCAAAGGATTCTGGGTAACAGAACCTGGTCTGAGCCCCGCAAGTCACCCCTCCTTGGATTCCCCTAGGTCTCTAGTTTTCAGAAATGCACAGGTTTGGTAGGTTTCCCTAGGTGCCGGCTGAGCTAGAGGCCAAAATCTACAGGTAGGCACTTCGCAAAAAACAGCTCTGTTTTTTTCCAAAATTTAGGATGTGTCCACGTTGCGCTTTGGGGTGTTTCCTGTCGCCGGCGCTAGGCCTACCCACGCAAGTGACGTATCATTTTTATCGGGAGACTTGGGGGAACGCTGGGTAGAAGGAAATTTGTAGCTCCTCTCAGATTCCAGAACTTTCTGCCACAGAAATGTGAGGAACGTGTTATTTTAGCCAAATTTTGAGGTTTGCAAAGGATTCTGGGTAACAGAACCTGGTCCGAGCCCCGCAAGTCACCCCTCCTTGGATTCCCCTAGGTCTCTAGTTTTCAGAAATGCACAGGTTTGGTAGGTTTCCCTAGGTGCCGGCTGAGCTAGAGGCCAAAATCTACAGGTAGGCACTTCGCAAAAAACACCTCTGTTTTCTCCCAAAATTTAGGATGTGTCCACGTTGCGCTTTGGGGTGTTTCCTGTCGCCGGCGCTAGGCCTGGCCACGCAAGTGAGGTATCATTTTTATCGGGAGACTTGGGGGAACGCTGGGTGGAAGGAAATTTGTAGCTCCTCTCAGATTCCAGAAGTTTCTGCCACAGAAATGTGAGGAACATGTGTTTTTTTAGCCAAATTTTGAGGTTTGCAAAGGATTCTGGGTAACAGAACCTGGTCCGAGCCCCGCAAGTCACCCCTCCTTGGATTCCCCTGGGTCTCTAGTTGTCAGAAATGCACAGGTTTGGTAGGTTTCCCTAGGTGCCGGCTGAGCTAGAGGCCAAAATCTACAGGTAGGCACTTCGCAAAAAACACCTCTGTTTTTTTCCAAAATTTAGGATGTGTCCACGTTGCGCTTTGGGGCGTTTCCTGTCGCCAGCGCTAGACCTACCCACGCAAGTGAGGTATCATTTTTATCGGGAGACTTGGGGGAACGCTGGGTGGAAGGAAATTTGTAGCTCCTCTCAGATTCCAGAACTTTCTGCCACAAAAATGTGAGGGACATTTGTTTTTTTAGCCAAATTTTGAGGTTTGCAAAGGATTCTGGGTAACAGAACCTGGTCCGAGCCCCGCAAGTCACCCCTCCTTGGATTCCCCTAGGTCTCTAGTTTTCAGAAATGCACAGGTTTGGTAGGTTTCCCTAGGTGCCGGCTGAGCTAGAGGCCAAAATCTACAGGTAGGCACTTCGCAAAAAACACCTCTGTTTTCTCCCAAAACTTTGCGCTTTGGGGCGTTTCCTGTCGCGGGCGCTAGGCCTACCCACACAAGTGAGGTATCATTTTTATCGGGAGACTTGGGGGAACATAGATTAGCAAAACAAGTGCTATTGCCCCTTGTCTTTCTCTACATTTTTTCCTTCCAAATATAGGAGAGTGTGTAAAAAAGACATCTATTTGAGAAATTCCCTATTATTCACATGCTTGTATGGTCACCCCGGAATTCAGAGATGTGCAAATAACCACTGCTCCTCAGCACCTTATCTTGTGCCCTTTTTGGAAATGCAAAGGTTTTCTTGATAGCAATTTTTTACTCTTTATATTTCAGCAAATGAATTGCTGTATACCC
This sequence comes from Pleurodeles waltl, assembly GCF_031143425.1. Classification (NCBI taxonomy): domain Eukaryota; kingdom Metazoa; phylum Chordata; class Amphibia; order Caudata; family Salamandridae; genus Pleurodeles; species Pleurodeles waltl. Next base: position 773,135,646 of record NC_090440.1, on the reverse strand, counting down.
GGTATAGAATGAAAACGCACTGCAGGGTGCAGCTCATTTATTGGCTCTGGGTTCCTCGGGTTCTTGATGAACCTACAAGCCCTATATATCCCCGCAACCAGAGGAGTCCAGCAGACGTAACAGTATATTGCTTTCCATAATCTGACATTGCAGGGAAAAGTTACAGAGTAAAACGTAGAGAAAAATTGATGTTTTTTTCACCTCAATTTCAATATTTTTCTTTTTCAGCTGTTATTTTCTGTAGGAAACCCTTGTAGGATCTACACAAATGACCCCTTGCTGAATTCAGAATTTTGTCTACTTTTCAGAAATGGTTAGGTTTCTGGGATCCAGCATTGGTTTCATGCCCATTCCTGTCACTGACTGGAAGGAGGCTGAAAGCACAAAAAATTGCAAAAATGGGGTATGCCCCAGTAAAATGCCAAAATTGTGTTGAAAAATTGGGTTTTCTGATTCACGTCTGCCTGTTCGTGAAAGCTAGGAAGCTGCTGAGTTTAGCACTGCAAACCCTTTGTTGATGCCATTTTCAGGGGGAAATCCACAAGCCTTCTTCTGCAGCCACTTTTTCCAATTTTTTTGAAAAAAACGAAATTTTCACTGTATTTTGGCCAATTTCTTGGCCTCCTTCAAGGGAACCCACAAAGTCTGGGTACCTCTAGAATCCCTAGGATGTTGGAAAAAAAGGACGCAAATTTGGCTTGGTTAGCTTATGTGGACAAAAAGTTATGAGGGCCTAAGCGCGAACTGCCCCAAATAGGCAAAAAAAGGCCTGTCACAGGAGGGGGAAAAGGCCTGGCAGCGAAGGGGTTAATGGACAACCGTAAACCTTTCTCTGTCGAGAGAGCACATGGAGTTCCAGCTAAACCACCAGAGCCAGGAGCAGCACTGCGGTCTATAATTATAAGACTCAAGAACTGGTGCAACAGGGATGTAATTCTACAAAATGCCCGAAAACATGGACCCTGGCTGCAGGAAGGCTGAGAGGTCAATCTTGATCCAAATTGCATCACACAGGTCCAGAGACAGAGAGGGATGTTCATGCCAGTTAAGAAAATACTCCAACAACTGGGTCGGAAGTACTTGCTTATCTTTCCTGCAAAAATGAGAATTGTCCACAGGGAGAAGGCACACTTCTTCATGGCAGCTCAGGAAGTGGTGGACTGCCTGGAACGGACAGGGCAGTGGTTGAAGCCTCAACCTATGGGGCCGAATGCCAGAGCGTGGAAGCCAGCATCCACCAGACGCTGGGGGAAAAGAATGGCAAAGTCACTCCAGATTAAGAAACAAGCAAAGTAGGAACAGAGAAAAACTATGCAAGAAATAAGGATAACTAATATTGCTTTGGCTACTAATAAATGAAGGACTCTGGTGCAGGACACAGGGATCAGCGGCTCTGAATATAACACAGCAGACATAGACTCAGAGGAAGAACGGCTACCGAAGCTCACACTGATCACACCCTCAGACCTAGGTTGAATGAAGGTGGAGAGCTGAAAAGATCAGACAATGTCTGGTAACAAACAAATTAGAATGCATGGGACCGTCAGGACACAGAGGTATTTGTTTGTGTACTATTGAAAACTATATAATGACCCTGGGGAACATCTGCCCCCTTTCATGCTATCCCCAGTTTGGATCGACACGCGCACAAGTTGGGAACTCATATTACTTTAAACAGAATTGTTGAGACTGAGGACAGATGGCATCTGTCACAGCTCTTCGACTAGCTCCAGCTGCTTGGCAGCGAACAGTTTATAAGATGTTTAAAGTTTGGGGTCAAATATATTGTGAATTGTGGGGGTGGTCACCTGACAGATCACAGAACGGTAAGGTGGGTGGGGAGAGGTTACATGGGTAGTTAATAATGTATCAGAGTGTCAGGCCCAACGGGGGGCCTTTATAACAGAGGTGGAGAAAATGAGGGAACCCTGACCACCATAATGGATGCCCAGCAACTATCATTGTTAACATGGAATGTTAACGGATTGGGCAACAAGGTGAAGAGAGGGCTGATCACCAGGGCACTTCACAGATAGAAAACAAATATAACCTTCTTGCAAGAGACACACCTTATGGACTCTCAATTCAGTAGCTTGGGGAAAGGGTGATTATAGAATTGGACGCTCTGCGCAATAATCTTCAGGCTCAGGGGGGTAGTGATATTGATCAAAAGGTCAGTCCCACTTCATGTGACACCCACATGGGTGGATGTTAAAGGCTGTTACACGGGTCTAGAAAGTTAATGGGAAGGTAAGACCGTATTTCTATTGAACATCTACGCCCCACGAGGGGCCCAGATGGTGACTTTGGGAGAGGTAGGTGAAATCCTGGTAACCACACCCCAGGCACTTCCGATTGTGGGAGGAGATTTTAACCTTGCCATTGATACACAACTTGATGGAATGAGCTTGAGAAGTGAGGGGGAGGCAACCAAGGGGAAGCAATAGGACTGTGTGACATATGAAGGGAAATGTGGTGGCAGAAACAAGCATGCCCACGATATGCAATCCAGGCTAGATTACTTTTTCACCACAGGAGACGCATTACACAACTGCACAGTGGCTCACTATTTTGAGTGATCATTCCCCACTAGTGGTCATGAATTTAGTTGATGTACCAGAGAGTGGAGGATGGCGACATGGCACCTAGCCAGAAAACAAAAAGATCCGATGGATAAGTCATAAAAGATCTACTTTAAGGAGAACAAGGGAACCGAACAGAGTAAGGTCATAGAAGGAGAGGCCTATAAGGCAACTCTTTGAGGAATTATCATAGCAGGAGAGGTCAGAGATAGACGGGAACATGCTGCTAAGCTGCTAGATTTGGAGGGACGGTTGATACACAGGAATAAGGAATACGCAACGAACCCCACACCTCAGCTGACGAGAACGTAGAACTGACCAGAGAGGAATATTGTTTGACAGCAAAGAAGGAGGTAAAACTGGCTAAAGACAAGCATGTCTATGAAACAGGTGATAATACAGGGAAATTGCTGGCCTGAATTGGGAGCAAGGAACAACAAGGATTATTTATGAGGGAGGTCAGATTGGACTCTGGAGACCGGATAGCAGGGAGTGATAAAAAGCAGAGATAGTTGCAGACTATATGGAATCATTTTGCAGCGCAAGACCATTTCTTCCAAAGAAGAAATACTGGACTTCAACAAAGATCATCCAGTGAGATGCTTACGACCAGAACAGAGGAGGGAACTAGAGGCAGACATTACTGTAGAGAAAATAACACTAGCAATGGGACAAATGCAGACAGGAAAGGCCTCGGGATCCAGTGGGTTACCTATAGAAATATTTCGAAGATTATCCCGCAGAGTTATGAAACCGCTACTAGAGGTCTATACGGAGGCATTTAAGGCAGGGGTACTATCTGAGGACCAAAGAACTACAACTGTGGTGTTGATGCCTAAAGGAGGCAAACCCAGGGACAGATGTGAGTCATATAGACCAATATCGCAGCTAACACTGACACCAAGATCCTAGAAAAAGTCCTTGAGAACAGATTGAGAGAGGTAATCACAGATCTGGTACATCCCGATCAAAACAGGTTCATACGTGACGATCAATCAAACTTAATCTACATATACTACATAACAATATTGCAGAGGTAGAGCGACAGGGTGACCCAAGAGTGATTGTATCAATAGATGCAAACAAAGGGGGTCATTACAACCCTGCCGGACGGTGTTAAAGCTGCGGTAACACCACAAACAGGCTGGCGGAAAAAAAAGGGAATTATGACTGTGGCGGAAACCGCCAACATAGACAGCCACTTTAACACTCCGACCGCCACAGCAGTACAGGCAAGCAGCGCGGCGGTCACCGCCAACAGACAGGTGGAAGACAAAGTACCGCCCACAGTATCACAACCCGCCAATCCGCCACCTTTTCCGGGGCGGATTCACAGTGGATAAAAACACGGCGGAAACAGCTTTTGCAATGGGAAAGAGCTCACCTCAACACACTCCACGAGGAAGGAGACCACCATGGAGCCCGAATTACAAATACTCCCTGCGCTTGTCTTTCTGCTCCTCTACGATCACCATCTACGTAGGCGCCGAAGACAACGGTGAGTACTGCACCTATGACATAGGGGAGGGGGAGGCAAAAGTCAGGAGGACACACATGCAACACCCCCACCCCCAACCCCACCCTCACCCACTACAACACACACACCAATGCATGTCCAAACAGCACAGTAACAACCCACAACCCCCCCCGGAAGAATGCAAAGACAAAAGGAAATCAGTTCAAACTTTGTAATGTATCAAAATTCAGTAAGCTAATATATACAGATATATATACACATTCCAGAATTGATACATTACGATTAGTAGTGCAGGTATGCACATATCAATGTCCGTGCACCACTGGGCCCAAAATGCATGGGCAAGGCCCACACTAGATACCTGTCCACAAGAGAACACTGCAGGGGTGTCAGATAGAAATACAACAGGCACCTCAGGGGGAAGGGAAGAGGGGGGTCACCTCAGCCGGATACAGCACCACGCCAGATCCATGATGGGGCTCCATGCCCATTGATGTATCCTGGGGAGTGCAAAGCCACAGTCTCTCAAGTCTCTACAGTGGGTGGGTTGCCCACTGACCCATCCTGGGGAGTGCAAAGCCACAGTCTCTCAAGTCTCACAAGTGGGTGGGTTGCCCACTGTTACATCCTGGGGAGTGCAAAGCCACAGTCTCTCAAGTCACTACAGTGGGTGGATTGCCCACTGTACCATCCTGGGGAGTGCAAAGCCACAGTCTCTCAAGTCTCTACAGTGGGTGGTTTGCCCACTGTACCATCCTGGGGAGTACAAAGCCACAGTCTCTCAAGTCTCTACAGTGGGTGGGTTGCCCACTGTACCATCCTGGGGAGTGCAAAGCCACAGGCTCTCAAGTGGACAACAGTCTCCACTAGTTCAGGAGGGGGACTGGTGCCCAGACTGCATCAGGCTACCCGTGACAGTTCCTGTTCCGTCACTGTCCCAGCTGCACATGGGCTAACGATGCTTGATTTGGCGGTCTGTGCCCTGTTCAGCGGTGCTTGACTTTGCAGTTTCTGACCTGTTCAGCTGTGCTTTGCCCTGTTCAGCAGTCTTCACCATGGCGGTCTTTTCCCTGTTCAGCGGTGCTTTGCCATGGCGGTCTGTGCCCTGTTCAGCGGTGCTTGACTTTGCAGTTTCTGACCTGTGCATTGGTGTGTGGCATGACGGTCCCTCATTGCCCAGAGGGACTGTGGCTGCCGGGGCCCTGCTGGGCACTGACTTTGGCGGTGGTCTCCGGACCAGTGACGACAGTGCTGCCCTCCTGGGCAATGACTCTGGCGGTGGTCTCCGGACCAGTGATGACAGTGCTGCCCTCCTGGGCACTGACTCTGGCGGTGGTCTCCGGACCAGTGACGACTGTGCTGCCCTCCTGGGCAATGACTCTGGCGGTGGTCTCCGGACCAGTGACGACTGTGCTGCCCTCCTGGGCACTGACTCTGGCGGTGGTTTCCGGACCAGTGACGACAGTGCTGCCCTCCTGGGCACTGACTCTGGCGGTGGTCTCCGGACCAGTGACGACAGTGCTGCCCTCCTGGGCACAGATTTTGGCAGTGGTCTCCGGACCAGTGACGATTGTGCTGCCCTCCTGGGCAATGACTCTGGCGGTGGTCTCCAGACCAGTGACGACAGTGCTGGCGGTGGCGTCCCGGCCGCCGGGGAGGATGGCGCCCTTGTCCGCCGTGCTACTCTTGCCAGACTGTGCAGACTTCTTCTGGCCCTTCACCACCTTTTGAGGAGTCACAGCTGACTTGGCACTCCCCCTGGGACTCTTGTGAGCAGTTTTGCCACCAGGAGTCTTCACCCTGTCCCGTCGGCCAATTCCCAACTTTAGGTGCTTTACAGGGGGTGGACTGGCAGTGCTTTGGCTCCGTGTCACACTGGCTGCCCTGGTGGCCGGTGCACTCCACACACCTTGAACACGCACCACTGGTACTGGACTTTTTTTGGCTGAGGTGTTACTACGGGACCTATGAATTCGAGGGGTGGGGGTGGTGGCAAAGAGGTCAACAATGCTGAGGAAGAGTTGCTGACGAAGACTGGGATGGGTAGCTGGAGGGGGTCTGGGAGTGGAGGAAGGGGAGGTGGTTGTAGGAGGTGTAACTTTAGGTGATTTGGGTGCAGGTGCAGGTACTGGAGGCTGTCGTGAGGTGGATGGATGTTGGGTGTGTGGGTGCTCGCGTTTGTGTACTTTGGGAGGGGGCGTCACAGACACACTGGGAGTGGACACAGGGGACATGTAACTGGTAGTGGGGGTGGTGAGTGCAGGTGAGCGGGGTGTGGTGCTGGGTGTTCTGGTGCGAGTCCTAGTGCCTGTAGATGTAGTGCATGCAGGTGAGAGTGTAGACGAAACTAGGAGGGAGGAGGGAGATGACGAGGAGGGGGACACAGTGGAGGCAGTGGATGTTGTTGTGTCTGTATGTGGGTGATGCTTGTTTGAGTGCCTGTAGGTTGTGTGGTGCTTATGTTTGCCTAAGCTACTTTTGTGTGTTGAGTTGTATGCATGCTTGTCTGATGGTGTGCTTGGGATAGGCTGAGGTACAGGGGACTGGGTCTGGGTGGAGGGAGTTGGAGGGGGGAGGCTAGACACAGGGACAACGGCTGCCATCAGTGCTGAGGCCAGAGATTGCAGGGTTCTATGAAGGGCAGCCTGACCAGAATGAATGCCCTCCAGGAATGCATTACCGTGTTACAACTCCCTTTCTACACCCTGGATGGCATTCACAATGGTAGACTGCCCAACAGTGAGTGACCTGAGGAGGTCAATGGCCTCCTCGCTGAGGGCAGCAGGGGTGACAGGGGCAGGGGCTGAGGTGCCTGGGGCAAAGGTGATGCCCACCCTCCTGGGTGAGCGGGCACGGAACGAAGGCTGAGGGGCTGCTGGGAGGGCGGTGCTGGTAGGGGGGGATGGCGGCTGTACCTGTAGAAGTGGGGGGCACAGATGGTGCCGCCACCACAAGGGAGCTCCCATCGGCGGACGAGTCCGTGTCGCTGTTTGGTGATCCGGTGACCGACGTGAAGCTCCCCTAGCCCTCCGTCCCACTGGTGTATTCAGAGTCGGTGGTGTGGCCCTCCATGGCCATGTTTGATGCATCTCCCTCGTGCTCCGGTGCCACTGTACCTCCGCCTGATGATGCTGATGCACACAAGAACAGGGAGAGCACAAAAAGGGGGCGGGGTGACAGAAGAAAAACAGGTTGAGTGCATGGCTTACCGCTACCGTTGGACAATACAGACAAAGCAGCCCCCTGCACTACGCCATGCTCTTGGCCTCTACAGAAGTAATTCCTGGGATCTGCCCTACATGGCTATGGTGATCATCTGCACACATAGATGACACAGGGGCATGTATACATGTACTTGGCACCCTACAGAGGTGGGGTGGAGTGCCACATGGCCTGCATTACGGAGGGGCCTAGCCTACGGAACTCGCCCTGGCCTAGGGGAAACCCACAGCCCTCCTCCCACACCCAGACCCCTCCACTGCGCTCAAAGTCCGCAGAATGAGAGTGTACTCACCCCCTTGTGTCTGCTGTGATGCCCTCAAGCGCCCATCCAACTCAGGGTAGGCCACCACCAGGATCAAGAACATCAGGGGGGTCAGGGTTCGACGGGCACCCCTCTCACGTTGGGAGGCCATCCCCAGCTGAGCCTCTGCCGTCTTCTTGCTCCAGCGGCGAATGTCCTCCCATCTTTTACGGCAGTGGGTGCCCCGTCTCTGGTGGACCCCCAGGGTCCGGACGTCCTTGGCAATGGTACGCCAAATGTCCTTCTTCTGGTGGCGCTGACCTACATGACATGTACAGGGGAAGAACAGAAGTCATTAACAACAGCACCGTCGAAGTGGGTGGCCCCCATCCCTACCTACCCTTGCCATGTGGCACATGCATTCACAGTCCTTCATGTTCCCTGACCTCTGCCCCCTTCCTACTGACATCCAGCCCTCTCCACCCAGGCACAGCCCATACAACGTGCTCCCTGTGTACTTACCTGTTGGTCTGGAGGACCGTAGAGTAGCGTGTACTGGGGGAGGACCCCGTCCACGAGCTTCTCCAACTCCTGAGCAGTGAAGGCAGGGGCCCTTTCCCCAGACGCAGCAGCCATTGTCCCTTCCAGTCCGAGGTCACAGCAGCACTTGCAGTGTAGGTCCTCTCCTGTCGTAGATCAGGTGTCGAGTGATTTAACAGATAGAAAATGGCGGTCACGTCCGCGGCGGTGTGTATCATCAATGCCGGCGCACTTCGTCATTGGCACCTGGGACCCATAGGGTCCAATGTTAACCAATGCAGCATTGAGCCGCGGTCTACGACCGCCTACCGCGACGGTGTACAACGCCAGCGCAGATACCTCACATCCCATTGTCCCAGTTTAGAGGTCAGGCAGCCGCCATTTCAGGGGCCCACATGGCTTCATTTACTACTGCGTCACACATACCTAGGCCTACACTCAACACACATACAGGAAGAGTTTTGTATTTGGTGTTGTGTTCTGTGTAGCTGTGGGTGCATACCTGGGAATTTGTTGACTCTGTGGTTGCTGTTGTCCTTCCTAGGCACCTTCAGCTGGGACATGAGGATATGGCAGAATCCTCCGGTGTACCGACCGCTGGTGGACCTGTTGACAATGGAGGAGCGACATTTAATAATCACCTACAGGTTTGACCGTGCCACTATCCAGAAACTGTGTACCCAGTTCGAGCCAGACCTGATCTCACCAATCCGCCATCCCACAGGAATACCCCCTCAAGTGCAGGTGCTATCAGTGCTCCATTTCCTTGCAAGTGGGTCTTTTCAGACAACAGTGGCCATGGCATCAGGGACGTCCCAGCCTATGTTTTTCAACGTATTGTCCAGAGTGTTGTCTGCCCTGCTGTAACACGTAAAGAGCTACATCGTTTTCCCTCAGGTGGAGGATTTGGCTACAGTTAAAGGTGACTTCTATGCCCTGGGACATATCCCCAACATCATAGGTGCTATTGATGGGACCCATGTAGCTCTGGTCCCCCCCCACAGGAGTGAACAGGTGTACAGGAACCGGAAGAGTTATCATTCCATGAAAGTACAGATGGTATGTTTGGCAGACCAGTACATCTCCCAGGTAAATGCTATGTTCCCTGGCTCAGTGCATGACGCCTACATCCTGCGGAATAGCAGTATCCCGTATGTGATGGGTCAACTCCAGAGGCACCGGGTGTGGGTATTAGGGGACTCTGGTTACCCCAACCTGTCATGGCTATTGACCCCAGTGAGGAATCCCAGGACCAGGGCAGAGGAACGCTACAATGAGGCCCATGGGCGGACTAGGAGGGTGATCGAACGCACCTTCTGCCTCCTGAAGGCCAGGTTCAGGTGCCTCCATATGACAGGTGGTTCCCTATTCTAATCACCAAAGAAGGTGTGCCAGATCATCATCGCCTGCTCGATGCTTCACAATCTAGCTTTGCGACGCCAGGTGCCTTTTCTGCAGGAGGATGGTCCAGATGGCGGTGTTGTGGCAGCTGTGGAGCCTGTGGACAGTGATGAGGAGGAAGCTGAGGAAGAAGTCAAAGACAACAGGGAGTCAGTCATACAGCAATATTTCCAGTGACACACAGGTGAGAACATTTTTTTTCACTATCACATTCGCTTTCACACTTCTACCTCTATCCTGTCTGTCATTTAGTAGCAGTATTTGGTAACTGAGTTGTACCTTTCCATTACGGTTTCACAGGTGTGGTTACCACCGTGTGTCATCTGCTTGCATCCTTCATGGACATGTGATGTGTGACATAGGTATGTTGGCATTACAATAGAAAACGCATTTTGACACTGTCATTGATATTACAAATTTACCAAATCACAGACTGACTCCAGATTGTTTTGTGCTTCAAGGGTGTTTATTTAAGTGCTCATAAATGGAGGGGGGTTGTAAAATGGTGATATGAGATGGTGGAGGAATGTCCATGGCAGAGTCCAGTCTATTCGTCTCACAGGTGCATTGCCCATATGGGCATAGGAAGTGGAGCTGAGGCACTTCCAATCTGGACAGGGTAACAAAGTGGGACAGTGGGAGGACAATCAGGGTGGTCTCATTTCCTGGCGGGGGTCTTGCCATCTTGCTCTGTCCTGTTCCTGGATCTCAGGGACCGCTTGCGGGGTGGTTGTCCGTCTGCAGGGGGTGGGGTGCTGGTGTGGTGGTCCTGTGGCAGGGCGTCCTGTCCACTAGCGCCGGCGGAGGTGGTGGGCAGTTCATCGTCCATGCTAGTGTCAGGGGCCCCTTGGAGTGCCACGGTGTCCCTCATGGTCTTTGTATGTCCTTCAGCACCCCTACAATGGTGCCCAGGGTGGAGCTGATGGTTCTGAGCTCCTCCCTGAACCCCAAATACTGCTCCTCCTGCATGCGCTGGGTCTCCTGAAACTTGGCCAGGACCGTAGCCATCGTCTCCTGGGAGTGGTGGTATGCTCCCATGATGGAGGAGATGGCCTTGTGGAGGGTGGGTTCCCTTGGCCTGTCCACCCCCTGTCGCACAGCAGCCCTCCCAGTTCCCCCGTGTTCCTGTGCCTCCGTCCCCTGGACCGTGTGCCCACTACCACTGCCCCCAGGTCCCTGTTGTTGTTGGGGTGGTGGGTTATCCTGGGTTCCCTGTAGTGGTGGACACACAGCTGATTGACGTGTCCTGGGTACGGAGGTATGGGCCCGCTGGGTGGGTGCTGTGCTGGTGTTACCAGAGGGTGGAAGGACAGTGTTGGGCTGTGCCTGTGCGAGGGGAACCGACTGTCCCGAGGCCCAGGATGGTCCGGGCTGGTCATCTGGATCCAGTTGGCCAGAGCTGCTGTCGTCACTGTGGGCCTCTTCTGTGGGTGGAGTGGAGATGTCTGGACCCTCCTGTGTGGTGACGTTCCGTAGTGGTCCTGCAGGGGTATAAGAGCATGATTATTGCATGTGTGTGTGTCATGGTGTGCAATGGGTGGGTGTGCGTGTACCCCAGTGCAAGCATTCCTGTGTGGGGGTTTGTGTCATGATGGTTAGGGGGTTGTTATGGGTATGTGCAGTGAGCATGCTTTAGTGATGGGTGTCCATGCTTAGTTGTGTCATGCAGGGCTTGGTGTTGGGATGGGTGGTTTGTGTTATGAGTACATTAGTGAGGAGTTGTAGTGATAGGGGAGGGGGTCAGGGTGGGGGTGTGTGATAGCATGCAGGTAGGGTGGGGGATATGATAGTTAAGATTTGACTTACCAGTGTCCATTCCTCCACCGACTCCTCCGAGGCCCTCTGGATGCATGATGGTCAAGACTTGTTCCTCCCATGTTATTAGTTGTGGGGGAGGAGGTGGGGGTCCGCCGCCAGTCTGCTGTACCGCGATGTTGTGCCTGGAGACCACTGAACGCACCTTCCCCCGTAGGTCGTTCCACCTCTTCCTGATGTCCTCCCGATTTCTTGGATGCTGTCCCATAGCGTTGACCCTGTCCACGATTCTGCGCCATAGCTCCATCTTCCTGGCTATGGAGGTGTGCTGCACCTGTGAGCCAAATAGCTGTGGCTCTACCCGGAGGATTTGCTCCACCATGACCCTGAGCTCCTCCTCGGAAAACCTGGGGTGTCTTTGGCGTGACATGGGGTGATGTGGGTGATGTGTGGGGTGGTGTATGTGTTGATGTGTGTGGTGCTGTGTAGTGGTGTTTGGTGTTTTGTGCGTGGACTGCTGTATGGGTGATGGTGTTGTGTGCCTCTGTGTGGTGGGGTTCTCAATTACTGTGCTCTCTGTCTCTCTGCTTCCTCAACACTTCTGGTCGTAGGGGTTTGTGGGTGATCTGGGTGTGTGTTTTATATTGTGTTGGGTATGTGGGTGTGGTGTGTGTATGTGTATCAGGTGTGTGTATTTAGAATTGTCCAATGTGGCAGTGTTTTGGAGATGTGTGTGTATTTTGAGCGCAGCGGTGTGTACCGGCAATGGAATACCGTGATTGAAAGACCGCCGCGTGGATTCGTGGGTCGTGATGGCATGGGCGTGTTTCTGTTGGCGTGACGGTGGAGGATTTGTTTTCGCCAGTTTATCACTGACCTTTGGTGTGGTGGAGTTGTGTGGGTGTCTGAATTTCGGCGGTTTCCGAGATGTGGGTCATAATAGATGTAGCGGAATTCTGCGGCTACGGCGGTGTATTGGCGGTCTTCTCCACTGCGGTAAACGGCTTTTACCGCCAATGTTGTAATGACCCCCAAAGTGTTTGATTCAATAGAGTGGCAATACCTGTTTGGACTTCTAGATAAAATAGAGTTTGGGCCCATATATTAGATGGGTTAAATTATTATATACTGCACCTAGGGCCAGAGTGAAATTAAACAGCAGAATACATAAGAGCTTTCAGGTGAAGAGGGGGACCCGGCAGGGATGCCCATTGTCACCGATGCTGTTTGCACTGGCAATAGGAGTCCTGGCCTATTTTCTTCTATCACACTGTTTAGCTTACTTCAGCACTGGAGTTCTCAAACAATACATTCTTGCTCACTCTGTGCTTCAGTCAAGGATACAGTCTGGTACATTGCCGATAGACGTGGTAGGAGTTTAGTCTTTAGGATTCGTAGAAAGTACACATTCTTACGTACGGACGTTTCTTAGAACTCCGGTGTGTTAATTATAAAAACACTTCCTAGTCCTGGTACACGTAAGAGGGAGATTCCAACCAGGGAACCACAACTAGACGCTGACTGCCCTGTTGCAGATGCTGATCCAGATCACAGGCCTTTGCTCAGGTATGAGGGTTGATGTCCTCCCGCGGAACCTGAAAGGCAGGCTTAGAGCTTAAAATGCTGTGCTCAAAATAGAACTTAGATGAGAGAACGTAATCTAGTAGCACTATGCTAGCGTTATTTGTATGTTTCACTCTCCCCGTTACTATTTCAATCCTACTGTGTTGTATGGTTCTGGTTATTGCGGCTCACGCCTTGTTATCTAAAATGCAATTGTTTTATTAAATCAATCTATAAGACTTAAACTCCCTCTGTCATTTGTATATGAGACCACACTGGGTATGAGAGAACTGGTTGGTATCTGAGTGACCACGACTTCCCTGGGAAGCACTAAGATGTCATGCGCTCGGCTGCCCAATCATCTCTTCCCTCTGGGAGAGATAAGGCACTGCTAGTTAGCCGGAGCAAAACCGGATTTGGGGGTGACAAGGGTCCTTCGCCGTGGGTTAGACTTAGTCCCCCACACTGTGAACGATCCTGTCACCCAAAAATCCAGTAGTCTCATTAGGATAATGAGAGCCTAAGCGACATGGCGCCGCCAACGATTGGTCTGGCTCTAATTTTCAGGTTCACCAGTCTCTCTCGGTCTCATATATTATAATGATCCCTCAGTTCCTTTAACGGAGACGTCCGTGGCACTGAGGATTTCCACCACCGCGATATAGGTAATTTTAGATAGCGGATGGTTGTTCAAGCTTGAACCTTAAAAGGAAAGACCCCGTTTTTGGTGTGCCTTCTCTGAACCATTGCTGTTTTCTAATGCCGAATCCCCAGGTAATACAAATGGCTCTTAATATGAGACAACCGCTCACAGCGCATTTGCTTGCACATGGTCTTCCGAACCAGGGGGGTCCAATCACGTTTGTGGTGGCCGCCAATGCAGCCTATAGAACAGAACTTTTTTACTCTTGGGTCACATTTCCAGCAGTTGATGGGAACACAAATACATTTCACACATATACGATTGCGAATGCGCCTGGCCAATAATGGGCGTACGCATATTTAGAAATACCTCTATCTTATCAAGAACATAATAATTGGCTTGATGGCGCCCTACCCCTTACAATATTACCAGTAAGGTTAGGTCCACTGAGTAATGATGGTACGACCAGGCCTTTATTGGCCACATATACACCACATCCTGCGGTTGCAAATATGCCAGTGGCTGAAGTTCGTCGTTTATATACAGACTTAACGGCTACATATAGGCGCTTAGTACAATTTGTGAAGCCGACACTAAATACAAACACAGCGCGTGCTGCTCCAGCACAACAACATGCAGTAGCTCCAGGTATAAACCCGGAGACTGTAAACTCTATCATGGGATTGAAGAGACTCCATTTTGGCTGGTGCAAAAAATTAATACGCTGGAGGCGGTATTTCCCCATACGGGACCTCAGGATAAACATAGAATATTAACAATGTGTTTACCGTTTGGCATGGTTCCCACAGTGGAACATTGTAATACATGGGGCACGGTGTTTGCCGCGCTCTACACAACAGCACACGGTACACCAACATTGACAAACCTACCGGAAGTGCTTAAACAGATTCAGGATGAATATGCGGCTGCCCCAGCCTTAGATTTGGGAATCCAACTGATGGGCAATTTTGCCACGGGTTCTTCAATAATACTAAGTAATCTTAAAGGGGAGGCAGTTGCATTAGCGGTGCGTATGCGCCTCTGTGACATCCCGCAACTAGATCAGGAGCGGGAACTGCCTAAAATAATAGCGGAAACATATTCCAGTATCGGTCGAGATAGCCTAGGGGCTAGACCTTAGAAACCACAGTTTCAAGGAAAAATTTGTAAAGATAATACTAAACAGCAACCTGAGGGTAATAAAAAGCGCTGGGAGAAAAAACAACAGACACCTAAAAAAGAAAGGGGAGAATCTCCAAGAGCGGAGACCCCGCAGACTAGGTATTATCTCAGAAATAGGGATAGCTTGAAAACGCCTGATAGTTATCAAGACACTGATACACGCCAATCTCGTTCCTTTCAGGACTCATCGGAAAAGAGAAATGAGAGAGGTGGGCGGTCAGAGCGGAGAACAGAGTATGTGAAACCAAGGCAGGAATCACAACGCTCTTCAGAGGTTTCTGTCAAGAAGGAAGAGAAACCGATACAACAAAAACAACAGTTTAAAAAGTAAAAGGTGGCGGCAGTCTCAATTAGACATGCCACACAGTAAGAGAGTTCACTTGAAGAACAAGACATGGGCCCTAGCACTGCTAGAAAGCGGCAGAGGTCACAATAGTTCGCCAGAATCTTCTAGAGCATCTGGAGGCGAAAGCAACTGATGACTTCATACAAGTTGAAACTGCAGATATGCGTGTCTCTGAACCCGATAGGGTATATACAGTGACTTTACAATTGGAAGGAGACATTGAACGCATTATAAACGCAATCTTTTGGGATTGTGTAGTCAAGATATATGACATTTTGTTGGCTGAACAGGACTGGCCGCCTGACTTTGTTCGCACATGCCCAGTTGGGGAGGAGGTTATTAAACCTTCGTTCTCACCACTTGTTCCAGGGGAACTCGCAGAGTTCTATAGCATCAAATGGGCCCTAGCACAAGCACCTGCCTTATATAGAAATCACGTAGGGTGAGATAGGGATTCTCCATACCATGTAATTCCGATTAAAGGTGAACCTCAGCCACAACCGCAATATCCAATAAAACATTAAGCAAGGGCACCGGTGAGAGAAATACTTACACAATTAGAATACCAGGGAGTAATTGAACCCTGTGTCTCGCCGATGAATAATCCCTTATTCCTTGTAGCTAAACCGGACCATTCATATAGAATAGTCTTAGACTACAGACATTTGAACGGACATACACGTACATATGCTATACAAAATTCACATAGAGCAGCACTAATGAATAAAATTGTGCGGAAAAAGTACAAAACGACCTTAGATATCTCGAATGGTTTCTTCTGCCAGAATATAGCACCCGAAAGTAGGGACCTCACAAGATATAGTGCGTTAGGCTCCCAGAAAAAATTCTGTTGTTTGCCTCAGAGGTATAAGAATAGCCCAGGACTGTTTGCGGCTCGTGTGACTGAAATACTGCACGGGTTGGACGCTGAAGCATTGTCATATGTAGATGATATATAGCTCACGGATGACGAGTTACTACAACATTTAAGATGAGTAGCCCGCATTGTTGTAGGGTTTGCCAAAATTGACTAAAAATGTAACTTCAAAAAATCTAAAATTGCCTTCCTCAGCGTCATATTCCTGGGATATGAGCTGTCAAACGAAGGTAAGAGCCTAGCGCCACTATTTTTAGAAAAATGTGCACAATTGCAACCTCCTAATACAATTAAGAAACTCCAGTCATTGTTGGGATTTCTAAATTTTGGCAGAACATACATTCCTGATTATGCTACATGCATAAAACCATTATATGAATTAATACGTCCTGATTTCTCAAGCAAATTTTGGACGATTGAGCATATCTCCTAGCTGCAAAAAATTTACATACACGGGACAATAAGACACATTTGGTCATCAGGGTAATAGCTGGGGCCATTGGGTTTACGTATGTCACCTTTAATGAAGGTGAGACAGTCCCGATAGGATACAAGTCTCACTTGTATTCGGCACCAACAGAGAAAATTCTCACTGCTGTACAGATGGCTGTTATTAAAGAACGACCTCTTGCCCAGGACAAACGCATTATAGTTGTTTCCCCCATTCCGGCCCTAGAGGCTGTTACGAAAGCGAGTGTTCCTAAGGCGAAAGCATTACACCCGCGATGGATACAATGGGCGACGTCTTTAACAGCCACTGATGTAGATAACATTTTTGACCCAAAGCTACAGACACAGGGATTTCTACAATATGAAATTGAATATCCAGTTCCCGCTGACACGTTGCCTATTGATCACTATCAAGTAGTCATGTACACCGATGGCTCTGCACAACCGGCGGTGGGGACAAAACACCAATATTCTGCTGCATGTGCAGCAGTGAGCGGCCATATGGAGGGGGAGAAATTCTGGCCCCAACATACTTATACACAAACATTAGGGGACTGTACGGCACAATTGGCTGAGCTGAAAGCTCTATTGATGGCTCTAGAACATACGGATGCGACACAGTTTACACTGATTGTTTGTGATTCATATTATTGTGTCCAGTCTTTTAATGAATACCTACATTACTGGAGATTGAATGGGTTCAGAGATTCAAAGGGCAACACCATAAAACACAGACTACTGTGGGGGAAGGTAGCAGACCTGAAGGAGACGCTACCCAAAGTCCATGTTGTACATACTCTTGGACACCAGCGTGTTGGAAAACACGTTGCTGGGAATACTTTGGCTGATGAAGCCGCAAAGTTGGCAGTGGCAGTTGCCACTGTGGCCGCAGTTACTCGTTCGAGTTCCAAACCAGACACAGGGATTTTGGCTGCCATAAAAGCTACGGTTGATGGCACGCCTTATCCTAAAGGATTTCCTAATAAATATCAATACTTTATGGGCAGTATGCTGAATGCTGAGGTTAAAATTCCAGGTGTAGGCGTACGCGAGATCCTCAATAAAGTCGTAAGACCTCAATTGATTAATGCAGCGCATGAGGGGGTGTCATCTGCACATGCTGGCATGGCAGCCACAATTTTGCTGTTACAGGCCCGTTATTGGTGGCCTGGCCTCTATAAGGAGACTAAGCAGTATGTCCTTTGTTGTGACATCTGTCAACAAATTAAATTTCAACGGCTATGTGCCCGCCGCAGACGCCCCTCTTAATATCAAACAGACCATTACAATGTGTGTACTTGGATCATTGCGGTCCACTCACACCGGACAGTGCATACAAATATATAATAGTCGCTGTTGATTCTTGCTCCAGATTTGTGTGGGTATGGCCACAGCGCTCGGCTGACGCTCGAACTGTTATTAAGGATTTGCGTGTCTTTGTCGGTACATATGCAGTTGCGGCGTTCCATTCGGACCAGGGCCCTGCTTTTGCCTCAAGGGCATTCAGGGACACCATGGTTTCGTTGGGGGTCCAGCTCCAGTTTTTGTCTCCATTTCCTCCCGAGGGAAATTCTGTCGTGGAGCGATTAAATCGTGATT
Source organism: Pleurodeles waltl (assembly GCF_031143425.1). Taxonomy (NCBI): domain Eukaryota; kingdom Metazoa; phylum Chordata; class Amphibia; order Caudata; family Salamandridae; genus Pleurodeles; species Pleurodeles waltl. Next base: position 773,117,768 of record NC_090440.1, on the reverse strand, counting down.
TAAAGCAATCTTTAACGGCAAGAGTCTTAGGTACGGGTCGTAGTTGGCTAACACACCTGTATGGATAACTTGCCTAGAAGGTCCCTGGGGGGTCGTACTTCATATGAGTGCCTGTTCTGAACACAAATGTTTGTTCCAGATCTAGATGGTCCTGGTGTGGAGGCGGCGGAATCGCCTTTTGACATAAATGATTGTGTCACTGTTTTGCAGGAATTACAACAGTTCAGTGAAGATAACTCTTCTAAAAGTGCTGCCTCCACAGGAATTAAGGATGTGCCAGTAATGCCTACTGGTTGGATTCCCAGAGTTGGGTATCTTGTGCGTGAAAAGGTCACAGTGAAAAAAGCATTTGGCCCTTCTTATCGAGCTCCAGTTCCTGTGTTGGGGATACAGGGAACAAGAACTGTTATTTTACCACCTTTGCCAGGGGCCAAGGAAAATCGCTTTGTCTCCATCAACAATGTAAAGTTACAACATGTGGCCGATTCTGCACAGCAGACCAAGAGGAACGTCCAGTAGTTCCCGAATCCCTCTCACTACTGGGGAAGATGTTCCGCTCCAAGTCATTTACACCAACACTGTTGCCTCTCCGAGCTTGGGGAGGGTGGAAGATGATCTTGCGATAGTTCCACTGACGGCGAATAATTTGGAAACATTTGATCGAGTCACAATGACTACTGATGTTGCGGGTGGTGTTATCTACAGTGTACCACCGCGAGAAACACCTACTCCTCCATTGAATACGGCGGCACCTTTTGCAAGAACTGCCTCTGGGTACTTTGCCAACAACAACGATGGTCTATCGGACTCATTTGCCTCTTCAACACCTGACCCAGGTCCACGTAGGCTGATTTATTGGCTTAAAGATACGTATTTTTTTTTTCCTTGGAACTATCTGTGGCTCTTATTGACTATGATAGCATTTTTTTCTCTGGATGGGATTTGTCGTTGTTAATACATGGTCATTTTCTTCCTGAGAGATCAGCGGTTGAACAGGTGGAGGAGGTGTTGAAGCCACATTTTTCATCACATAAGGTTCAGAGAGACTTGTCCTCTGTGAACATTTCTGCAGTGCCAATTCCGGATGGGATTGTGTGGGATAAAGTAATGTTTGATATATACAGTCCCACTGAGATAATTCAAATACCGTATGTTCTAAAGTTATCTATGAATGATATCGCGATACCAGGCATTGTATCTGATGATTGGGACGTGAAGACAGTTGATTCCATGATGACTGAGTTACAATATTATACTGTCTATGAGAATGAAGATGTTTACCAGTTTAAAGACAATTATGGTGACATGTTTTATTATAATTATTATGGGCACCACTTTATACATAAAGCCAGTAGTCCGAAGACAATATTTGACTACACGCAATGGGAGCATTGCCCAACTCCCCCGCGAGGGAGTTCTAAAACATATTCTGACAAATTTGCGTATTTTTCTGGGCATCATCAAATGAATGCTAAGTCATATTATTTTAAGATAACTCCGTATAAAGATAAGCAAATGTTGTTGACTAATACGAAATTCATATACTCAGATTCTTTTGTTTCCCGACTGTCAATTGAAGGGTATGAATATTGGTCAAAAAAAATTTGATTTGAAAAGTGTTTGGGGAACAAAACATTGCCAGACACAGGGTAGAGAAACATTGTTTAGAGCATGTCTCATTCCTGTCCAAATCATTTTTTTAAATGAAACGGTGCAACAGACTAGCTGTTTGGGCTTCGCAATGATTAGAGAATTGAATATGCCTAGTATACTTGTCCCGACCAAAATGAAGGATTGGCAGAAATATATCAATGCCACTTTTAGTGAACTTACAGACTGGGTCCAGAATGGTACATTTAACACTTCATGGTCATGTCCGGGTTGGGGGTTATTGTGGCCTATAGACACCAACGGGTATCATCAACGTTTTGTCACCTCCTCGGGGGGTTTCAGGACGAGTAGGGCAGACCCTCGCTACATATCACCTGAACATGCTGAAATTATAACTACATATATCGTGGGAAAATTGTGTCAACAATGGTTAAAATCATCTACGCAAGATGCAGTTAAGACACATCTCACTCTCCTGTCTAATAACACTGACTTGCAAGATTTTTTGTCAGGTCCGAAGACTCCACGTAGGAAACGGTTTTTCTACGAAGTGTACAATGAAATATGGAAACTTTCCCAATAAGAGTCTGCAGCACGGTTAAGGCAGATAGATCAGGAACATTTGAAAAAGGCATTAGCTGTTGTGGATAATGGGATTCACACCCTGTCCGACCGAATATATACCATTGACAACATCGTTTCTTCTGCCATAGACATTATACGATCTGACATGTCTTCTTTATATCATGGACAAAGTCAAACAAGGTCCATTATGCAGTTGGGTTGGACACTTCAGACACTGAAGGCGGGTCGCGTTCCGTGGCAGCACATCAGAGCCAGGGAGATATTTTTTTCCTTTAATTTGACACGTCAACAACAACTGATGGCTAAGAAGGAGGCGACTTATGTCATGCTTAACATTGAAAAATTGGAAAGATTGCCTTTTACCGTGGCCGAGATTCCCTCAGCTGAGTGGTTGATACAAGGGGTTATTAATCTGCCTATTTCTACACTACAATTCACTTCTTATTTAAAACATGTTCCGGTAGGCAGATATGAAAAGCTGGGAGATAGTTATATACATGAGGTGTGGGAACTTCCCTTTTTGTACAAATGTCTCAATGGCATGAGAGAGGTTTTTCTTAGCGGTAGTGAATGCGAGACTTCAGTCAGCCATTCGATGATTTGTAAGCAGCTGTCCTTGCATGGGGCTTGTAATGCCTTGGTTGCGAACCTAGCTTGCTATCTGAAGGGAGTTCCGGTACCCTTGATTAAACGCACATTCCAGGTGCTTTCAAACGGCAGCTACGACCTCCTCAATAGTGAAGACTGTTGGGGCATGCGGGCCAGAATAGTTTACGTTGTTTGGTCACCAAGGTCGTTACTTGCTGCGGGAATGTGTTGTTTCCCCCCACTAAATTAAGGGAGGTAGCAGATATCTGGCCTCACATTGCTACTTCCAAGGTGAATTTCGACAAGTTAAGTAGACTAAAGGCTTTATTGTTTCAAAAGCATGTGGCCCTTACATCTGCGTGCGAGACCTACGCACTTCAGGTGGCAAGGTCATCAGCAGAAATACAGTCCCTGTTAAATAACAACTTTCCGAGCCACTTTGGTGAACTCGTGGGACGTATATTTAATGCATCCAGCACAGTTGGATTAGTACTTTTTTTTTAAAGCCGTGGGTGTTGGTTTTGTTCACACCTTCTCTTCCATATTCTGTTTGATACCTTCGGCTATTCATTCAATTTTTGGAAGCATTTTTGGGGGATTTCCAATCACTTTGGCTTTATTAGCCGGCGTTTTGCTGTTGCTGTTGTTTTTCCGCAATGGCTGTCCCGCCGCAACAAGAACAAATGTGGGGGCGCTCCCATCAGAGCAGCTGTGTCGTGAATGCATGATGCAGCACTTCAGAGCAACACTCCTGGGATATTTGGAGTGTGACTGGTCTCTGTCATTCAGACCGGTTTTGGATTGTGTGCAGCCCGTGTTTCGGTGCCGTTGGTGCTCGTTTGAACATGCACTAGTCGTCTGTCTCTCATAGCAGAGCCCCCCAGTGGTTGATGCTGATCTGTTGATGTTCCCGGTGAGGGCTCATTCCCAGACATGCGCACTGCGGCTGCGTTTGCTTCGTGAGGCTGATTACGAAATACCCTTCCTGGAGTAAGTTGATATGAACTCGTTCACAGGCCCTGCACGGGATGCCGCCTTGGTTGACTCTGAGGCTTTGGAACACACCTGCTCTTTAATAGTCTTTGGCGTGGATTGTCCGGTCTTGTCATCTGCCTAAGTGGAGAACCTCCTGCTTTCAATGACCACCGTTTGAATTGGATTTGGTCTAAATTGACACTGTTATATGAATTTGGCTCTTAGCCGCATGCTTATTTTTAAATTTAGGATTATTGTGCTTTGGTGTCCTCTTGACTTGTTGAAATAATATATGGTTTTAGTTAATTTTTTTTAACATAGGGCATTTGTTAAGCTTCGATTTGAACCACTTTCTACCGACAAGGGGAGGGTGTAGTGTAGCCATTTTTAATATAGCCTTTGCGCGTTTGCTTAAAGCATTAGGCCTCTGTGCACTTTGTTCTAGATGCATTTACTTCAGCCCCGCACTGTTATTTTTCAATAACCAGTTTCACGGTCTTGTTTTATTTTCTTCTATCACACTGTTTAGCTTACTTCAGCACCGGAGTTCTCAAACAATACATTCTTGCTCGTTCTGTGCTTCAGTCAAGGATACAGTCTGGTACATTGCCGATAGACGTGGTAGGAGTTCAGTCTTTAGGACTCGTAGAAAGTACACATTCTTACATAGGGAAGTTTCTTAGAACACCAGCGTGTTAATTATAAAAACACTTCCTAGTCCTGGTACACGTAAGAGGGAGATTCCAACCAGGGAACCACAACTAGACGCTGACTGCCCTGTTGCAGATGCTGATCCAGATCACAGGCCTTTGCTCAGGTATGAGGGTTGATGCCCTCCCGGGGAACCTGAAAGGCAGGCTTAGAGCTTAACATGCTGTGCTCAAAATAGAACTGAGATGAGAGAACGTAATCTAGTAGCACTATGCTAGCGTTATTTCTATGTTTCACTCTCCTTGTTACTATTTCAATCCTACTGTGTTGTATGGTTCTGGTTATTGCGGCTCATGCCTTGTTATCTAAAATGCAATCGTTTTATTAAATCAATCTATAAAACTTAAACTGCCTCTGTCATTTGTATATGAGACCACACTGGGTATGAGAGAACTGGTTGGGATCTGAGTGACCACGACTTCCCTGGGAAGCACTAAGATGTCATGCACTCAGCTGCCCAATTATCTCTTCCCTCTGGGAGAGATAAGGCACTGCTAGTTAGCCAGAGCAAAACCGGATTTGGGGGTGACAAGGGTCCTTCGCCGTGGGTTAGACTTAGTCCCCCACACTGTGAACGATCCTGCCACCCAAAAATTCAGTCGTCTCATTAGGATAATGAGAGCCTATGCGACAAGTCGTTAGCCAGATTAAGAGATATCTTCAAAGTCTTTGGCAGATACTCCAGATTCCAGATTAACTGGGACAAATCCCTATTTTACCTTGTGGAAGAACGGGAAAAGAGTAAAGGTAATACCACTTCCAACCTGGCTAGAACACCAACAATGTAAATACTTTGTCATCTGGGTCCCACTACGCAGCTAACATTTTACCCCTACTCCAAAGATTAGAGGGACATATAAAACACTGGTGCAGCCTGCCATGTTTAAAATGACTGCACTGCTCTGGTTCTTATATGTACTCCAGAAGTTCCCTCATAGGATACCAGATGACTTCTTCAAAAAAGTGGACACAATGATCAGAACACTGTTGGGCAATGGGGGACACCCTCATATAGCCATGACCACACTTCAGCATAGTAAATATGAGGGACGTTTAGCTTTGCCCAGCATTCGCAAATATTTTGACGCAGCACACATGGGAGTTGTGAATGACTGGACAAATATGGGGAATGGAAGGACCCAGCGTTTCGCCTAGATAAACAGTATGGGCAAAAGGAGTTACCACATGTACTGTATGAGGGGAAACCAGAGGCACAGGTGGGCCCAGCGACAAAGACAGTGACAGACATATGGAACAAAGTAAAAAGGTAATTGAAATGGGAGAAGCGATTGGCTCCCAAGACACCACAGTGGGAAGGCACTCAGCTGCAGCTGGGAGCTATGAGAAACGACTTCAGGGGATGGGATGCAATTGGACTTTTCACATTAACAGATGTATGGAAGGAGAATAGCCTAGTACTATTTGAGAACATACAGTAGGAATGTGAGTTGAACCCTACACAGTGGCTAAGACATAGACAACTGAAACACGCATTTCAGGGGTGCATAGCACACAACGAGGAAATGCAGGAAGATTCCCCCTTGAGCGCAGATTGTTAGACAAACACAAAGAAAAAACTAGTCTCCCTTACATAGGGCACCCTAATGAGGAACTCACAGGGCCTCCTAAAGCACTTATGTGCACGCTAAGAACAAGACATAGGGGAAACGGATGAAGAAGACTGGTTGATAACACTGGGATTTCCTAATGAAGTCACAATTAAAGCCAGATACAGGCTACAAATTAAGATATTTCGTAGGACGTACTACACTAGGGTATTGCTCCATAAAGTAGGAAGGGCAGATAAATATTGATTCCTGACAGATTATGGACTAGAGGGTACTCTGATGCATACACTATGGGAATGTCCCAAACTGAGACACTTTTGGGAAAAGGTGCGGAGGAGGCAGTGGGGGCATCACTGTTGTTGCAGCCCACAACTGCTTTGCTTGGAATTGGAAAATACTGAATAATATGGAGTGCATGGTCATAAAGAGGGACAAAGTTAAAAAAACGGTGGGACAGAACCCCTCCCACATTTGATAAATGAGAAACTGAGATGGGGCACAGTAAAATGCTGGAAAAAGATATATATATATATATATAAGGGAATGCGATGTCTGAAGAAATTTGAGAAAACATGGAGCATCTGGTAAATGCAGAACTTGTAAAGGAAAGGAGGATGTTACTGTTGATGGTGAAAAGAATCAAATGCATATTAGTAGGAAACCCAGAGGAGAAAAGAACAAATCAAGATAAATTGGTGCTGTCGACCACTCACACAAGCAGATGTACTGTATACTTGTATACTGGAACAATGAGTCCCCCTCTGCAGTGGGGGAAGGGCCCTTGGAAAAGCTGTATGGTTTGCTACCTTGCCTCCCCCTCTTCGGCTTATTAACAAATATATTAATGTAACCTAATTTTATATATTTATTTTAAATGCAGTATAAAATCAAATAAAAACTAAGGCAATATTAACTTAATTTTTAATTAAATCTTTAATTAATCTAGTTATATTAAATTAAATTAAAATCATTTTTCTGAAGGTGAAATCAAAAAAATAAATTCCCACCTGAAGTAGGAAATGACATTTATTACATATTCATTATTATTAAAGTGTAGTTTATTTCAGGGGAATTCTCCCTTCAACCATACACACAAGTCAAATTAATTACTAACACATTCCACAGTAAACACTATAAAATGGAATAAAATCCCATATAATAACAGAAAGACAACATATGAAAAATCGAAAACAATCAGCTAAAAAGCATTACTGTGCCTGGGTTTTAAACACCACGCAGAACATAAAAAATAGGGTAAATAAAGGTAAGATGGAGTCTTCTTTTACCCTCTTAGCTGCTGGGTCCCTACCCAACCCGGCCCCCACCACCCCCCCAAGTGCTGTGCCTTTTTTTGGCTATTTGGGCTAGGTCGTGCTAAGCCCTTCTTAACCTTTTGTCCACATAAACTAACCGTGCCAAATTTGCATCCTTTTTTTCCAACATCCTGGAAATTCTAAAGGTACCTAGATTTTGTGGGTTCCCCTGGAGGAGGCCAAGAAATTAGTCAAAACACAGCTAAAATTTCGTTTTTTTCAGAAAAATGGGAAAAAGGGCTGTTGAAGAAAGCATGTGGCTGTGTCCCCTAAAATGGCATCAACAAAGGGTTTGCAGTGCTAAAGTCACCATCTTCCCAGCTTTCAGGAACAGGAAGGCTTGAATCGGAAAATCACATTTTTCAACACAATTTTAGCATTTTACAGGGACATACCCCATGTTTACTATTTTTTGTGCTTTCAGCCTCTTTCCGGTTAGTGACAGAAATTGGTGTGAAACCAATGCTAGATCGAAGACAAAATTCTGAATTCAGAAAGGGGTCATTTGTGTAGAGCCTTCAAGGGTTTCCTACAGAAAGTAACAGCTAAAATAAAAATATATTGAAATTGAGGTGAAAAAAAGCAATTTCCGGCCACGTTTTCTTCTATAACTTTGTCCAGCTATGGCAGATTTTTGAAAGCAATATACGGTTACATTTGCTGGACTCTTCTGGTTGCGGGGGTATATAGGGATTGTAGGTTCATCAAGAACCCTAGGTAACCAGAGCCAATAAATGAGCTGCACCTTGGAATGGGTTTTCATTGTATACCAAGTATACAGCAATTCATTTGGTGAATTATAAAGACTAAAAAATAGGTATCAGGGAAACCTTTGTATTTCCAAAATGGACACAAGATAAGGTGCTGAGAAGCAGTGGTTATTTGCGCATCTGTAAATTCTGGGGTCCACACTAGCATGTGAATTAAAGTGCATTTCTCAAATAGACGTGTTTTTTACACACTGTCTCACATTTGGAAAGAAAAAATGTAGAGAAAGACAAGAGGCAATAACACTTGTTGGCTATTCTGTGTTCCCCCTACGTCCCCCGATAAAAATGGTACCTCACGTGTGTGGGTAGGCCTACTGCCCGTGACAGGAAATGCCACATGGACACATCAGATTTTTATATTGAAATCAGATGTTTTTTGGGAAAGTGCCTGGCTGTGGTCTTTGGCTTCTGGCTCAGCCGGCACCTAGGGAAACCTACCAAACCTGGGCATTTTTGAAAACTAGACACCTAGAGGAATCCAGGATGGGGTGACTTCTGGGGCTCTCACCAGTTCTGTTACCCAAAATCCATTGCAAACCTCAAAATTTGGCAAAGAAAACACTTTTTCCTCACATTTCGGTGATGGAAAGTTCTGGAATCTGAGAGGAGCCACAAATTTCCTTCCACCCAGCATTCCCCCAAGTCTCCACATAAAAATGGTACCTCACTTGTGTTGGTAGGCCTAGTGCCCGCAACAGGAAATGCCCTAAAATGCAACATGGACACATCAAACTTTTACATTGAGAACTGACCTGTTTTTGGAAAGTGCTGGGCTGTGGATTTTGGTCTGTATCTCAGCCGGCACCTAGGAAAACCTACCAAACCTGTGCATTTTTTAAAACTAGACACCTAGAGGAACCCAGGATGGGGTAACTTGTGGCGCTCTCACCAGGATCTGTTACCCAGAGTCCTTTGCAAACCTCAAGATTTGGCAAAAAAGAAAATTAGTTACTTACCTGTAACTGCAGTTCTCCAGTATTGGTATCTTTCATAGATTCACATGCTTGAATCATCCCCGTCGTCGAGGTGGGAGCCTCACGGTAAACTTAAATACATAAAGCAGTAAGTCAGTAAAAGTAAAACCAGTAGGCCCCATTAGGCCTCATAGGGTATTTTACAGTCTATCCACCTTGTTTTGTGAAAAAGACCCAAACTTCAGTATCAACCAATCAGGATTCAGCCCCTCCCAAACACTCCCAACAGAGGCTGAATTCTCTCAGATTTTCTAGTAGGAGTGTGAAGTTTAATATCTGTATAATAGGGGAGCCTCTGAGGGGAGGAGGGTGGGTCGCATGTGAATCTATGAAAGATACCAATACTGGAGAACTGCAGTTACAGGTAAGTAACTAATTTTCTTCTCCAGTATTGGATCTTTCATAGATTCACATGCCTGAATCAGAATAACGAGCAGTAATGTTTTCTTAATTAGTGAATTACATTGACTGTAATTCTATCGTAATTTTATAAGTGATGTGATTCACCTTATTTCAGCTTTAAAAATCGACGTACATATGAATATATCTCTATCGATAAACATCCGAATAGAAGAGCAATAACAGATGTGTGTGAGAAAATCCTGACACAATCTGTGTTATTATCATGAAGACTACTACAAATTAACGTAGTATAACAAAGTGAACACTCTGAAGCACAAATTTAGAGTAAAACACACTGTAGCTATTAACGAGACTAAGAACCAATAACGAACATACCTCGAGTGTGGTGGTGGGATCTGTAAGAGGCTCACCTTAACGAAATAGATGCCTCAGCACTGCCTGTCCCACTGCTGTATCGACATTGTTAGTTTCCTCTAGACAGTAATGCCTCGTAAAGGTGTGCTGGCTGGACCATGTTGCTGCTCTACAGATGCTAAGTAGTGGTACACCTGCAAAGAGTGCAGCTGAAGTGGCTACCGATCTTGTAGAATGGGCTCTCACCTTGGTGTGGAGCGCTTTTCCTGCTTTTGAATGGCAGAATTGAATTGCCAGGCCAATCCATCTTGCTATAGTCTGTTTGGACACCGCATGCCCCTTTTTTGTTCCGCCGAATGCTACATATAATTGATCCGACTGGCGGATGGCTTGAGTTTTCTGAAGATAAAACTGTAAACATCTTTTGATATCAAGAGAATGTAATGTTCTTTCCGCTACTGTTTGCGGATTTGGAAAAAAGGTTTTTAAGATGACTGGTTCATTTAAGTGAAACATTGAAGGAACTTTCGGGATGAATTTAGGATTTGTTCGCAGGATGACACCTGAGTTTGTGAATTGGAGGAAAGGCTGTTTGACAGTAAAAGCCTGAATGTCACTAACTCTTTTTGCTGAAGTAAGAGCTAGTAGTAACGCTGTCTTCCATGAGATGAATTTTAGGTCAGCTTTGTGGATCGGCTCAAAAGGAGCTTTCATGAGCTGCATCAACACAACATTCAAGGACCATAGTGGTGGAGGCTTTCTAACTGGCGGGAAGACCCGAAAAAGGCCTTTCATAAATTGTTTGACAATTCTTGTGGAGCACGAGAGTCTGTCTGGTGATCTGCGGTATCTGGAGATTGCTGCCAGATGTACCCGAATGGAAGAATATGCAAGTCCTGATTTCGCCAGGAGCAGGAGATATGGAAGTATCTGTTCTGGAGTAGAGAACAAAGGATGTATATCTTCTGCTGCACACCATATACAAAAATGTTTCCATTTACAGGGAGTGCAGAATTATTAGGCAAATGAGTATTTTGACCACATCATCCTCTTTATGCATGTTGTCTTACTCCAAGCTGTATAGGCCCGAAAGCCTACTACCAATTAAGCATATTAGGTGATGTGCATCTCTGTAATGAGAAGGGGTGTGGTCTAATGACATCAACACCCTCTATCAGGTGTGCATAATTATTAGGCAACTTCCTTTCCTTTGGCAAAATGGGTCACAAGAAGGACTTGACAGGCTCAGAAAAGTCAAAAATAGTGAGATATCTTGCAGAGGGATGCAGCACTCTTAAAATTGCAAAGCTTATGAAGCGTGATCATCGAACAATCAAGCGTTTCATTCAAAATAGTCAACAGGGTCGCAAGAAGCGTGTGGAAAAACCAAGGCGCAAAATAACTGCCCATGAACTGAGAAAAGTCAAGCGTGCAGCTGCCACGATGCCACTTGCCACCAGTTTGGCCATATTTCAGAGCTGCAACATCACTGGAGTGCCCAAAAGCACAAGGTGTGCAATACTCAGAGACATGGCCAAGGTAAGAAAGGCTGAAAGACGACCACCACTGAACAAGACACACAAGCTGAAACGTCAAGACTGGGCCAAGAAATATCTCAAGACTGATTTTTCTAAGGTTTTATGGACTGATGAAATGAGAGTGAGTCTTGATGGGCCAGATGGATGGGCCCGTGGCTGGATTGGTAAAGGGCAGAGAGCTCCAGTCCGACTCAGACGCCAGCAAGGTGGAGGTGGAGGTGGAGTACTGGTTTGGGCTGGTATCATCAAAGATGAGCTTGTGGGGCCTTTTCGGGTTGAGGATGGAGTCAAGCTCAACTCCCAGTCCTACTGCCAGTTCCTGGAAGACACCTTCTTCAAGCAGTGGTACAGGAAGAAGTCTGCATCCTTCAAGAAAAATATGATTTTCATGCAGGACAATGCTCCAACACACGCGTCCAAGTACTCCACAGCGTGGCTGGCAAGAAAGGGTATAAAAGAAGGAAATCTAATGACATGGCCTCCTTGTTCACCTGATCTGAACCCCATTGGGAACCTGTGGTCCATCATCAAATGTGAGATTTACAAGGAGGGAAAACAGTACACCTCTCTGAACAGTGTCTGGGAGGCTGTGGTTGCTGCTGCACGCAATGTTGATGGTGAACAGATCAAAACACTGACAGAATCCATGGATGGCAGGCTTTTGAGTGTCCTTGCAAAGAAAGGTGGCTATATTGGTCACTGATTTGTTTTTGTTTTGTTTTTGAATGTCAGAAATGTATATTTGTGAATGTTGAGATGTTATATTGGTTTCACTGGTAATGAAAAATAATTGAAATGGGTATATATTTTTTTTTGTTAAGTTGCCTAATAATTATGCACAGTGATAGTCACCTGCACACACAGATATCCCCCTAACATAGCTAAAACTAAAAACAAACTAAAAACTACTTCCAAAAATATTCAGTTTTGATATTAATGAGTTTTTTGGGTTCATTGAGAACATGGTTGTTGTTCAATAATAAAATTAATCCTCAAAAATACAACTTGCCTAATAATTCTGCACTCCCTGTAAGTTTATAGGTCTTGTTGGTAGTGTCAGCTCTAGCTTTTGCTAAAATGTCTCTACACTCCGGGGAAATGTTGAGATTCAAGTATTCATTGTATTCAGGAGCCAAGCCGACAAATGAAGAGACGATGGATCTGGGTGTCTGACTTGTCCCTGGTGCATCGTTAAAAGAGTCGGACTCTGTCTGAGTCGTAGATGTGGTCATTCTGAGAGCATGAGGAGCTCCGTATACCAGACTTGTCTGGGCCATCTGGGAGCTATGAGCAGAAGGCGACACCCCTCCGCCTTCAGTTTGTTGATGACTCTCGGAATGAGTGGGATCGGAGGAAAAGCGTAGGCATAAACGCCGGACCATCTCATCGAAAACGCATTCCCCCACAAATCTTTTTGGGGAAGCCAACTTGCGTAGAACTGGCATTTCTTGTTCTCGAGAGTGGCGAATAGGTCTAAGTTCGGTTTGCCCCATAATAGAAAAAGGCCGTTGAGAGTTTTCTGGTCTAGCTCCCACTCGTGATAAGGAATCACTGTCCTGCTCAGGGTGTCTGCTAGAACATTGGTCTGTCCTGGCACGTGCTCCGCTTTGAGTGAAATATTGTGCTTGATGGCCCATGTCCAAATTTGTTGGGCTAGCTGAGAGAGTTGTAGGGATCTTGTGCCTCCTTGCTTGGTTAGATAAAACATGCTGGTTGTGTTGTCCGTCCTTATTAAGACGCTTGAACTTTGTATCTTTGGTAAGAAAGCTTTTAGAGCTAATTGTATTGCCTTGAGTTCTAGATAATTGATGTGGAGCTGACCCTCTTTCTGATTCCAGATTCCGCTGATTTGCAGGTCCTGGCAGTGTGCACCACATCCTTCGAGAGAGGCATCCGTTGTTACTATGTAACTTGGTGTTTGAAGAAGAAAAGACAGCCCGTTTGACAAATTGGTTAGAGTCGCCCACCACCTCATGGTGTTCCTCATTAGAGGAATTATGCGAATCTTGTCTTCGAAGGAACCGTTGACCTGGGTCCATTGTATGTCTAATTGCTCTTGCAGGGGTCGCATATGGAGCCTGCAATCTGGGACTAGCGGAATGCATGATGATATCATTCCGAGCAATGATTTGTAGATGCGGACTGAAACAAACTTTTTTCTGGATAGCCTGTCTGCCAAGGAGGTTAACTTTTGTTTCCTCTCGTGAGATGGGTACGCTTTGCTGCGGGCTGTGTCCAGAATTGCTCCCAAGAAACTCAGTTCCTGTTTGGGGTAGAGCTGCGATTTCTGGTAGTTGACTACAAACCCCAGGTTGTGTAACAATTGAAGGCAATAGGAGATATGATTTGTTACTTGCGATTTTGAGGGTGACTTTATAAGCCAGTCGTCCAGGTAAGGGAAGACCTGGATACCTGACTGGCGGAGATGTGCTGCTACCGGAGCTAACATTTTTGTGAAGATTCTGGGGGCTGATTTGAGACCGAATGGTAGAACCCGGAATTGAAGGTGCATACTTCCTACTCTGAACCTTAGGAATTTGCGATGGTTGCGATATATGGGGATATGAAAATAGGCATCCTGGAGGTCTAGGGATGCCATCCGATCTCCGGTGTTTAACAGGCGCAGGACATCCTGCAATGTTACCATCCTGAACGATTGCTTCTTTAGAAACTTGTTTAGTGCTCTCAAGTCCAGGATGGGGCGCCAGTCTCCTGAGGGTTTCTTTAGAAGATAAAGGGACTGGTTCTACTGCTCCTTTTCTTAGCATTATTCTTACTTCCCTGAGGAGTTGGTTCAACCTCGGAGGCGGTGGGCCCGATGGAGGAACAATCGGTGGTGTTTGTGTGAATTCCAGAGTATGACCTCTGGCCACTACATCGAGAACCCATCTGTCCGATGTTATAGCCTTCCACTTGGGGATATAGGAAGTGATGCGACCTCCGACCCTCGATGTTGGTTGGTGGGGAAGCGGTGAGATGATCCGCGGGTCATTGCTTCCTGCCTGTATCTCTTCCTCGGGCAGCTCCTCTTCCTCTAGCTGGATGTTTGTAAGCTGCGGCCGGTGGTAATCGATAATGCTGTTGTTGTTGATGGTACTGATGTCGTGATCCTGTGGAGGAAGACGGATATTGTGACCTGTATTGTTGGTATCCACCTCGAAAGGAGTAATTACCTCTACCCCTTGCTCCACGAAAAGGTTGTTTTTTATATTGCAGGGTACCTAGGGATTTTGCTGTATCGGTATCCGTCTTGATAGCCTGCAACATGTCGTCGACATGTTTGCCAAACAAACTCTCTCCATCAAAAGGCATGTCGAGAACACGAGTCTGGACTTCTGGTCTGAATGAAGTAGCTTTAAGCCATCCTTGTCTGCGCAGGAATGCTGCGCCAGCTAATTGTCTAAAGCCAGTGAGAGAAATGTCTATTGCGCTGTCTATTATCTCTGCGGAGACTCTTTCTCCCTCCTGCAAGACCTTTTTTGCTTCCACCTTGACGTCTTCTGGAAGTAAATCTAAAAAGGTAGACATGTCTGCCCACATCTGGCGATCGTACCTTCCCAGGATGGCGAGGGAATTAGCCGCCTTAACCGTGACTGCAGCAACAGAGGAGAATTTCTTGCCGATATTGTCTAGTCTCCTTCCTTCTTTGTCTGGGGGAGACGCAATAGGTGTGGAGGGGTTTTTGGAACGTCGCTGAGCCGCCTGTGATATAACAGAGTCAGGTTTCGGCTGTGAGACTAGACAGGCCGGAGAATCATCTGGGGCCTTGTATTTTTTCTCTAGTCTTGGCATTTGTGAAGGCACTGTTGCCGGGTTTTTCATTGCCTTCAAACCCTCCTGCCATAAGAAATCTACAATGGGTATGGCTCTTACAGATCTCTTTGATGGCTCTTTAAAATCGTACAAAAAACATTCGGTTTCATGGGAAACAATTGAAAGGCCAAAACGTTTCGCCGCTCTCTCTATTAAAATATGGAACCCTCCTATGTCTTCTGGAGGAGAATCTACTGGACCTGCTGGCGGTGGAGATGGTGTGGGAACGAGATAATCATCCCATTCACTAGCCGCCGAATCTCTTAGCTCTCCCTCTTCCCTTTCGTCGTCTGACGAGGGGCAAGCTTCCGGAGTTTGGCTAGTTACAGGTATACTAGCCTGTGGCGTTTCGGAAAGATTAGTAGTCTGAGTTTGGCGAGGTGTCTGGTAGCTCTGAGGTCTAGGTGGCGTGGACTGAGTTGATGGTGGAAATCTTTTATAGTAGTCCTTCAACATATATTGTAGATCTGCCACTAATGTGCTAGGCATAGCAAGGGGCAATGGTTGTTCTGTTTGCGGATAAGATGTTGAGGCATAACTAGGCTGGTAATGTTGATCCTCTTCTTCATCAAACTCTTGGCATTTGACATTGAGTTGGGACGGGCTACTAGCTGCCCCAAACATTCCGTCGTTTTGAGAATATGCATTGTCATCATCGTCTAAAAGATGTTGCGGTGGGTATGGCAACACTTTACTTGGTGAGGTATGCATCGGCAGAATATCAGACGCCTTGTCCCCTATATTAATAAGTGAAAGGGGTAAGAATCTGGTGGAGTCGTCCTGATGGTATGAGGAGTGGTGTGGCGAAGTGTCCAGGTAGGTCGATGGTTTGTAAACTGTTAGTGCTGTGGAAGATATAATCGTCGACGGTTCCCTCGTCGACGGTTCCCTCGCCGACGGCTCCCTCGTCGACGGCTCCCTCGTAGATGGCTCTCTCGTCGACGGCTCTCTCGTCGACGGTTCCGTCACTGACGGCGTCTCCTTTGTGAACGAATCCTTCGTCGATGGTCCCTTCGTCGACGGGTACTTTATAGACGACGGTCGTTTCGCCGACGTATCTGGTGTAGATGCCGTCATCGGCAGTGCCTTTTTAAACCTCATTGAGAGGTGCTTCGTAGATGGGAGTGCCCTGGTTGATTGGTGAACCCAGGAGGCCTCCACTGTCGACGATGTGGTTGCCGGCGAAGCTTTCTTGAAAATTTTTGCTGTAATTATCGTCGTCGATGACAGCGGCGACGACGTCATAATCATCGGTGAGGCTGGTGTTGTGAACGTCGACGATACCGTGGTCGTTGTTACCGTCGACACCGTCGTCGACGGGGTGGTCGTCGACGGTAGTTTTTTCACCGAAAAGAGTTTTTCTGGCTCTTTTTGTGGTGACAGAGACATGGATGGCTTTTTTGAGGTGCTTTTTCGGTGCAAAGGCGTACTAGGTTCTGAATTAACCTTTTTTGGCCCATGTTTAAATTTTTCTGAGTGGAAAACATCCTTTTTCGCCTCAGTAGAGACTTGTTTAGTCTTTTTGGGCACCTTCCTTGGTGGTTCATCCGACCCTCTACTGTTCTTTTCTGAGGGCGAGAAGTCTGTGATGATGCTTCGCTGTCGTCTGAGGAAGGATGTTCTAAGGCTTTTTGTTTTTGCAGCCATAAGAGAAGTCTACCCTCACGGTCTTTGAGGGTTTTTTGACTAAAGGTGCGACAGATTTTGCAGTCTCTCACCTTGTGGTCTGGATGAAGGCAGTAGATACACTTCTTGTGGGGGTCATCAACATGCAGTCTCTTCTTCCCACAGTTGTCACAGTCTCTGAACAGACCCTTTTTTGCCTTTTCAGACATAGTAAAGCTGTAGCTAGTTTCCTGAGAGAAAACACAATCTTCAGTCAGGGAATAGGAAAAAAACTGAGCAGACCTCAGGGAGACTCCCTTCACACGACGTGCGGTAGAAAATCTGAGGGAATTCAGCCTCTGTTGGGAGTGTTTGGGAGGGGCTGAATCCTGATTGGTTGATACTGAAGTTTGGGTCTTTTTCACAAAACAAGGTGGATAGACCGTAAAATACCCTATGAGGCCTACTGGGGCCTACTGGTTTTATTTTTACTGACTTACTGCTTTATGTATTTAAGTTTACCGTGAGGCTCCCACCTCGACGACGGGGATGATTCAAGCATGTGAATCTATGAAAGATCCAATACTGGAGAAAAAACACTCTTCCCTCACATTTTGGTGATTTAAATTTCTGGAATCTGAGAGGAGCCACAATTTTTCTTCCACCCACCATTCCCACTAAGTCTCCCAATAATAATGGTACCTCACTTGTGTTGGTAGGCCTAGTGCCCGTGTCAGGAATAGATCACACAACAGTCAATGTTGGTCCTTACATGAGGGCAACTGTTGATCCTGGGGTGATCCATTCCTGACTCAGGCACTAAGTACAGGCACTCAAGTGGGGTAACAGTTTATCAGGACAAGTGGGGAAACACTGGGTGGTAGGAAGTTTGTGGATCCCAGCATATTCCTGTAGTTTGTGTGACAGAAATGCAAGAAAAAATAGTTTTTATTCAACATTTTAGCTTTGCAGGGAATTCTGGGTAAGAAAACTTTGGGGAATCCACACAAGTCACACCTCTGTGGAGTCCCCTGGATGTCTAGTTTCCAGAAATGTCTGGATTTGGTAGGTTTCCGTATATGGCCACCAAACTCAGAACCAAAAACGCAGGTGCCTGTCTTACAAAACCAGGTTGTTTTGTGATAGATAATTTTGATGTCTTCACAATACGATTTGGGCGGTGGGATTTGGGGCTGGACTAAATTGGGGAGCTCTCAAGAGAGCACTCTCTGTGTGCTTGCTGCTGCATGCACCTGCTCACTAGGTTGGGCTAACCCACTATTGTCCTGCTGCAAAGACTGTGCTTGCGAAGGGACAGCAGGACTGTCCTCATCACCTCCCTCATAATCACTGGAAGAGGAGCTATCGAAAGGGACTCCTCCGACTGAAAAATCACTCCCAGAGCTTGCATCATTGTCCTATCCCTCAGATGCTGTCTCAGTATCTGCTTTCTCACTCTCTGATCCTACGTCAGAGCTGTCCTCTATAACCCGAGTTAGGGCTTGAGCAGCAGTCATCCAACGAGATACCATCTCTGCTACTGGCTAAACTGTCGATCTAAAACACTAGCCTACGTAGACAGCCACAAAATTGCTGGTGGGTGTGTGTGTGTGATACCTGCAACAGTAGAGGTCACCTTACCTTCGCTTCTTCCCTCAATCAGCATGTTCTCTCAAGACACTCAAAAAAATAAAACAGACACAGTATTACTTCACCTTGTCACATATCAATCGTCACAGTCTTTAGCGCCTCTAGCACCCAGTCCAACAATCATTATTGGTTCTCCCACTCCCATTACCTCCTCCTCCGATTCCCTCAGTACCACCCAGCAAAAGTGCATTTCATCTCTCCAAAGCCCCGCTTGTGCATACATTTCATTTGTATTATAGCGCAGGTAATGGCTGGCTTTACTAATCCACACAACTATTCACATATAATACAGTTTTGATCCTTGCAGTAGGCATATAAACTACTTTATGGCATCAAAACTGCCACTAAACAAGTTAGATCCTTTTCTAGCAGAAAGATAATCACAAGATTTACTTGACTTTTTTATTGCTGTCTAAAAGCTACAGTTGAAACACGTCAGTTGAAGTATGTGCATTGCTTTGAAGACGCAAGCTGAAACTGCAAGAGAACTGGTGGTGAATATATATCACTTTTATATGTGGGTGTAGTTTTCCTGGGGGCGGATCGCAGCCCCCAGGAAAACCACACACACATTGACAAAAGTGATCGCTATATATATATATATATATATATATATTTTTTTTTTTAATTTTATTTAACAGCTGTATAGTTTCCTTGGGGGACATAGTGGCCCCCAGGGAAACCATACAGCTGTTAAAAAATGATTGCCTCCACAGGGGATCACCCTGCTCACGGGCAATCACCTGTCAATTTCATATTGATTTTAAAAAAGAAAAAAAAGAAAGAAAAATAATTACACCCCTGGGGGGGGCGCAATCGGGTGTGATCGCATCCCCCTAGGGGTAAACCTACCTTTCAGAAAAAAGGCCGAGGGGGCCGACCCCCCACAGTGAAATCCCTGGTGTCTAGTGGGGGTTTCCTGGGAGGCCAGGAAACCTGTTCAGGAAGCCACGTTTGAAACAGGAGAATCTTTCCTTTTTAATAAGGCCTTCCCGAACGTCGGGAAGGCCCGTCTCGGCCTGTTCTCCCCACCGGAGCAGGAAGCGGACACAAGGCCGCTTCCTGCTCTGGTGGGGACAACAGATAGTGGCGTCAGCGCGCCTCGCGGTGTGCTGGCGTCACAAAGGTGCGGGTGGGGTATCAGGGGGAGACATGGAAGATCTTCTGTGTCTCCTGTTTTTTTTTTCCATTTAAAAAAATCCTCAAATGTGACGCATCAGAGGATTTTTTTAACCCTCTACCTGGTGTCGGCCACTGGTCGCACTACCTCCCTGGTGCAGGTCACGGAGGTTAATTCAAGGAAGGTATTTCTGTAGGGTTCCAGCTGTGTACATGACCACAATCACAACCAGAAGATGTGGGTTTTAGATTGTGCAATATTCTTCAAACCCAAATCCTGCCTAAAGGGAATCATAGAAGCACATTAGGGCATAGTGAGCAAGGACCGCACAAATTTGTTTTCATCTTTTGTTAAGCTAACCAAAGTATGATTAACACAGATCTCTGCAGCATACAATATAGCACTTGGCCTTTAGTTCCATATAGTTCAATAATTGGTGATATAGGATGAAAAGTAGTACATTTATATCTTTAATTTAATTTTATAATGCAAGGTTATGTTACTCTCAGTTATCAGCAGGAGCATAGTAATGCTTTTTCTATTTATTTTACTGGTTTTTTGGGGGGAGGGTTTACACGCATATATTTGGCTTCACAACCTTTTTCAGGGGGTGAGGAAGTGTAAGCCTACACTTTGCAGTAACTTTGCACTCAGATTTTGTGAACAGCCAAACGTCGAAAAGTTATTCAAAAGCATAAGAGTAAATTGCACACATAACTTTCCCACAAGTGAAAGTTACCTTTGTGAATAACCCCTCCTGAAGAGATAATTTTCTGTTTAAATTCTAGAAAGTCTCCCTTCTAGGAAAGAAGCCCATAAACATTTTTATTTTATCCACAAGCCCTCTGTGGGATCTGAGCAGCCTGAAAGCATGCATCACAACATTTGTATGGCATCAAAATGGTCTTCCAAATGTAGGACAACTCTTTTGGGGTCAGCACTTCCGGTCATTAGCTGATTTAAATCCATGATATGCTATTCCTGTCATTTGTAATTTAAAAGATATTCAAATTAAATGGTTTTGTTTTTCTTACAAAATTATCAGTAATCTCTCATTGGCCAAAATAACACTGAACTTCTATTTAACAAGACAGTGGTGCTTCGGAGACAGGATGTGAGCAACCAGAAGGAGGAGGCAAGAGGTGCACATGATGGAGGAAGAAATGAAAAAAGGAGAGCATTGGCCCAAAAGGAGGAAGAGGTAACATCACAGATTTTGACGTGGTAGATGAAAAGCATCAAGAAACTAAGGAAAGGGTAGACTGGACTGGCTGCTCCACTGTTACGGAGGTAAACCAAGATGGGGAAGAAGATGTAGACCAGGAGGTGCAGGACAGAATGAATATGGGAGCCAAATAACGAGTCTCTGGACCTCCCAACTCTAGATTTCAACGCGCTCAGGTCCAATGCCCGATGGGACGGAAGCACTGCGGGCCCAGATGCCACAGCTTGGAAGGAGAGTGTTGGGCTCAGGCAATTGGAACAGCCAATTATATGTGCTTTTGTGAGTTGGTGGCACAGGAAAGGTGGACATTGAAGGGATCACCTATTTGTATTTCACAGGGTTTGCAAACGTTTTTTCCGTCTATTGATGTGGGTCAACCAAAGGTGAGGGCTTTCATCCTACTCAACAGGAATGTATATGCATAGAAAAGGTGAAGGTGGAACGCTGTGCAAAAGGATTCTTCACATTCAGAATTCTAACCTTGGGTACCTGTCATGTTTTTCCAACAAAGAGCAAGTTTGGGGAATTTAATAACATATCTACTTGTCCATGGGACAGTTTGCTTCATAAATCTACTTGTCCTGTAAAAAATCTACTTTTCCCTTTGGTATTGTGTAGTGTAGTGACAAATTATGACAGCAATCCCATTATGTAAAATAAGCACTTATAATAACCTCTGTAATTATGCCAGGGCTAATACTATATTAGGGCTTGAATACCAGCAATTTCCTTATTTTGCCACCTTTCTGCAGCTCTACATTCTAGGACTGGAGTTAGCGGTAACCAATAGTTCCAGGGATGAAGTGCTCTTTTGAGTCTGTTCAAACCTACTAACTTGCATGTTTCAATAGTTTCTGCCATCTCTTCTCTAGTCTTTTCCTATATTGAGAAAGGTTGGAAATGCACTCCTCCCAGGAATGGGGAAAAAGTGGTTGGAGGGAAAAGTGAGCTTGTAAAAGCTCAACAGATTTTTTGCATGAACAAATCTCCACATGCATACTTGATTGTGCTAAAACACAGTTCACAAAGATTTTCTCTGAGTATGATTTCCTGGTCTACTTCATTAAATTCTTGTAAATTCATGAAATAAGAAATCTGCACTCTAGGCTGACCGGCGGAAACCTTGATTTTCGCCCATGAGCCTAGCGGGAAAGTCATAATGGGTACGGTGGGGCGGTCGTCACTACAGTGGTGGCCACACTGTTGGGAGTTTGGCGGACGGGTGTTCCCATCCGCCAAACTCGAAATCAGGGCCTATGTCTCTATCTGTCCATCTACTGGCTTCACTTGAGTGATAAAAAATCTACTCTTTCACAAGGAGCATATCTGCATACAAAGTAGTTTTAATTCTATTCCAGGATCTACTTGTGGCAATGCATGCTTATTGAGACCAAAAAATATTTTTCTCTTTTACCAATGTTTGTTACAATGGTAAGGGCCCAACAGAGCCCACAACAATAAAGTGCTACAAAAGCCACACACATTGACAAAACCAAACGGTTGCCCCCCAGTGTCGGACCTAATGGCTTTGCCAATGCATGTTTATTTTCATGTTTATCATAACCTTGTTGAAACTGGCTACACAGATTTTCCATTAGGAGTACTTCTTGGAAATTCTAGCATGCATTAACACATTATACTAAATGATTCTTCAAAGAAATGCTACCTAAAATTTCACAGTAATTTAGTAAAATATTTTCCCTAGTTGCATTTTTTCGTGAACATTTTATTTTCAAAGCAAAAGATCATGAATTTTGCTTTCAATCTTCTGAAAATATTTGCATATGATCAGAGAGCAGTCTAGGAGCATTATAGGTAGCCTTATATTTGCAAACATGTAAACATTACACATTTTTTTATTGAAACCACTGTCAGTAGTGTGGTCCGAGCTTACAACATTTATTTAGACAGGTCACCCTAACAATAAAGGCTTTGCAGTAATGAACCATAATACAAGTTTGAGCAGCATTCACACATAAACACAAATATTACCTCAACTGTGGACAATTTCCTTCTATGCTCCATATTGTGGTACTCAAATCTGGCAATCAAATGGGTTTATGCTGCAGGGGGTTGGGCTTACTTATCCCAAGAACAAAATAAGCATGAAAGCCTGTTGTCCTTGACCCCAAGCAATATTTCCTTGTTGTAGGCCTATAGGAATTTCACACGCCTGCAGGATCACATTCCCAAAGTGGTGGATGAACATTCTATGACAACCCAGATGTCCGACTAGTACCTGAAGAAAGGAAGGGAAAATACTACATGGAATACCCGTGAAGGAGGGGAACCAGGTTATAAGACTATCTGTGATAGTTCTGGCCAATACATTTACCAAAGTAATTCATACTGAGAGTTGCCGAGATTGCGAATCCTGAAACCTTTTTCCAAATAACTTAATTGCCGACACTTTTCCTTTTCCTGATCTTTTGAACCGGATTTCTTTTCTTTTACATTTTTGCTTTATTTTTTCCTATAACCATTGTATCATTTGAATCAAGTTGTCTGCAGAAACGAAGAATTATTTTCTTGTAATGGTCGTTTTGTTCAAAGAGTCATAATTAAAGTCTGTCATGCAAAAAAAAGAAGCAGCAATATAATTTGCATCTTCACGCTTATGGGTGTCAAATGCAGGAGGAACACATCATAGTACATAAAGCCTTCCTCTGCTTTGGGATGGCGAGGGAATATAAAAGGAAGAACCATTATGTAAAATACTAGGGTAGTCCAGAGGGCTTGCTCTCTTCAGTGTTACAGTCAAGAGTGATGGGTGTATACTATGACATTCAAAAGATGCATTCAAAGAGCAGCTTTTATCCAGAATGTTAGCATTATTATTACTATCAAGATGGAGATCACCACTTGAGAGCACTGTCTGTCCAGAGAGAAGACAGAATCACCGATGATCGATAGGTCCAGCAAGGGTTTGTTACAATTCCATGTTTCTTCGAAATAATGGAGCTGAATTTGTTTGCTTGTTTTTTGATTTGGTGGTTCTGTTAGTGCCATACTACATTTTTATTCTGCTTTGTTAAGGCACATGCATCAGGCACGTGAATTTTCGTCTTTCTATTGAACAGTCAAATTCACCTGGTACTGCTATAGAGTGACCTTGCTTTGACTATTTTTCCCGAAGATGCATGGTCTGTTTCTATTACAAAGGCACAAAGAGCAATGAAGGACCTACACCAGCCAAGAACAGAAAAAATCTCCCACAATAATTACGTCAGTAACAGATCACTGTTTTGGAATACTTTTAGTATACATTCGTGTTAACACCCAAGTGCAGTTCACGTCAATTAGCTCTCCAATGACACCTTCTACCAGCCCCCTAAATAGGATGACTGGACTGTAGTACGTTGATTTCAATAGCGGACTGTCCCATTCAAAGCTGCAGAAAGGGACACATTTTTTAATGTTTGGAGTTGGGTTATTGTGCAAATAAATTGCTTTCCCCCATCTCACAGAGTACTGAAAAACCACAGTTTATTAGTAAGTTGTTATTTTGATATAACTGAACTTTATATTCACCTGTCATCAGTCCATTGTTGCAATGATTAGGCCAAAGAGGCAAAGAGCCGACGTCTGCAGTCATTAGTTTTGGCAAAAAAAATATTGAACTATACATATTCATTAAGTCATTGCCAATATAGGACATTTACTTATCGGTGCTAATCTTCAAAAGGGCAAATCATGTAGGTGAATATACAGCAATCTTTAGTTTTACATATGGAAATTTTGGAAAATCACCTACTCCCATGAATGTTAACTATAATGTTCAATTAAGGCAAAATTGAGACCATTTTCCCAGGATCACTGAAAGTTCAAAAAAGAGCATTCCGAAGCAGCAGGAACACGTTCCTGAATCCTTAATCTTCTGAGTCGATCAAAATATTTCAAGATCAACTCAAACAAAAAAACAGAGCGTTATATGGCAAAACAGTTACCAAGCTGTAGACAGAACCATTAATCAGTTGATAGATCGATACATGACTCTCTTAGGGGAGTCGGTGATGCGAACTTAGAACACTCTAGAGACGAAAAGACTTCTGATGAGCAAATTATATGTTTTAAGTGACATCCTCTGAGGTTCGAGCTGGTATTAGCTTTAATTACTTAATTTGAAAGGCAAATGCATTTAAATGGATACACTTTGAAAATTCATCGTCATAGCACATTCAGGTTCCAAAAGTTAATTAACAGCATATTGGCACTAGTCCCATAGTCCAATACAGTTGCAATTTCAGTAAGGATTATATACGCTCCAGATGCAGAGAAAAATCACAGAAGCAAACATCACATTCCTAGTACTGTACTGTCCTGCAAAAAGAGAACACAGCAGAGCAGCAGAGGAATGAACAATTCAAGAAAGAGCAGGTAACAGGTATCTTGAAAGGGAAGTTTTAATTATGTAGGACCAACAGGCTTATAAAAAAGCAGACGGGTACAGTGCACTGCTTATTGCTCCAAAGGATCGTCACATACCCCAACATTAGCAGTTGGGCAAAGAGTGCCACAAATTTAACAGGTTCCAAGACAGCAAGTCTAAGCTAGATAGGCGGCAGCAGCAGAACAAAAATCCAGAGGGAAACGTCATGCTCCTGATTACCCAACTTTGCACAATGGCACAAATCCTCAAAATCCGCAGGTAGTTTGCTTAAAATAATAAGTTGGATGAACATTGGCACAAACAGCAGGTATCAGGCATCACATCAATAGCAACTGAACTATGTACTCACCAGAACAAAAGCACAGAACAGTATACTCCTAAACACCGACTCCTCTGTAAGCAGTGTACAGTTATCCAAGATCCTCAGAATCGTGGACAGTAGCAGTTCTACAGATATTTACACAAGCAGCATATAGTACAAATTCTTAAAAAATACTTTACTCAGCACTATCTCTTATAAGATGTAAAGTGAGGTAGTGTCTATCCCCAGGCACAAATCAAAATGTTTTCCCCTTCACAAGAAGATTCCTGGAGATAGTAAGTAGTAATTAGGGATGTCCCAACCATATCACAGTGGAAAGGCATCTTCTGATGAAAGGGAGTATGGCAGATTATGTAGTTCTCTCGCACGTACAGCTCAAGTTTGTGGTGTTGCTACACATCTGACCTTTTCTTCATCCTCCTGACTTGTTTTTCTTAATGTGAGAGATGCAAAGGAAAAGGTGAACAGATGTCTCCCAGAGCGAAATGGAACCTTTAACAGCACCACAGCAATTTATATAAGGCATCTAGAAGGAGAGGAGAAGCTGTTGATAGAGATCAAATTTTACTAATACATTAATGGCATAGAAGTTAGCATATGGTGACTTACAACCCTTCATTTAAAGGCCTAACAGAGAAATTAAGATGGGGATGTAAAATGTGCACGTTTGAATCATGGTGGACAATGTAACCTCCATTCGTATTTGACATCACATTTTAACATGAAAATACTGTGCATTTATATTTGATTGAATTAATGTTCAAAGTATTATTTCTAAGCGAAACTGTAGAAATTAACCATATGAGTATTAAATGACTATGAATTAACCTAACTTATACTGATTTAAATGGATTTCATTAATGTGAGTTACATGTGTGCAGAAAAGTAAATGCATGTTTAAAAGTGTTTTAATATGTTGTAAATGATGTTTGCAATAAAATAATTTAACTTGCATATTTGATTTCAAATTGTGAGGCGCGCAGTAGGATTTATGTTTATTCATTTTATTAATGTGAATTTAGGATTTCTTAGCAAGAATAGGCATAAAGATTCATTTGTGCAGCAGTAGAGGAAAATTACTTGCTTCTTCTGTTCCCTCAGACCTGAATTTTTCCTGGGTTGCTGACGTGGTGTTGTATGTCTAACAAATTCTGAACTGCTGACTATTCTATTGTGCAGCCCGCGTTCTGCACTGTCCTGATGCTGCGGTCTACTGATGTTGTGAGAAGGTGAATGCTCTATCTGATTATGAAACTTTCCTGTCTGCTATCCCATGAGGAGAGGTATAACTAGATGTGGCTTCTTGTTTCCTTTTCAGCTTAGATAATTACACCAGCATATTTCTAAAGTGAGTTACCCTAGTTAGATGGTTTTTCCAAATAATTTTTGTCTTTTCCTTTTTGCTTTTGCCCGCATGTGTTAGCTCGATCCGGCACAAGCAAGTCCAAATTCATTTTAGAAATAAGGATGGCCCAGCTCTGAATATTGAATGTTATTGAATTGAACTTTGATGACATACTGATGTCACCATAGTCTGCTTTGAAATCTGAAATTAATGTGCATATTGTAGTTTTGTTAATTCATGTAAGTGTTTAACAGTATTGATGTTTAGTAGGTTTACTCTCTTTAGACCAGGGGTGTCCAGCCTTTGTTCCAGGGACCCCTGGGGGTCCGCGAAGCCTCCTCAGGGGGTGCGCAACTGTTCAGAAAATAAAATAATTTTAACACATTAGGTCCGCAGCTTTCAGTAATGACTAAGTGGGGGATCCACGGATTCCAATAATGATTCAGTTGGGGTCCCCAGGTTCCAGTAAGGATAAAGTGGGGGCCCACAGTGGTCAAAAGTTTGGGAACCACTTCTGTAGACATTTTGGTCAGCCTGTGGTTTTCATATATGTCTATAATTTATTTTGCGCATCAAATACTTTACATTGATATTGGGATTGTAATAAAGCTTTGAAACTTTATTCATTTTGGAGTTTGATTTGGTATTTAAATTGTTCATGCTGACTAGAATTGTTTATGGTTCCCATGGTATGATTTGTGTTGAATGAATCACACTACCACACTCCTCACTGAGTCCAAAGATCTAGTCGACTTCTAGTAAGGGGATAAGGTATGGTGTCTCACCAAAGCGCTTGGGGTTTCTGAACCCGAGGCACGAAGAAGACCACCGCAAGCGCACCAGAAGTTTTTGGTAGCAAAGTTATGGTTTTGCCTTCTTAGGAGAGAAGTCAGAATTTGCACACCTGGTGAGTTGTTCTTGGGTGTATTGCAGGGGTTGATGAAATTCCAGCATTGTGTTTCAAGTGTACAGTATGTGTTTTAAGTACAGTTTGCGCTTGCAATTCTATTGGCTAAATTGCAGTGGAGTGGAGTGTATGAAGCGAGGAGGGAGTTTGCGTACTCTAAGTAAATGAGTAGGGAGATTGAGTACGCCACGTAATGGAGTGGGGAGTTGGTGTACTCCAAGTGAATATTGCACTTTGCGCTCAAAATTTGCCCAGGTGTTTGTTATTCTTTGCGGGTCCTGCAAGACCTAAGACTCCAGAGTACCACATAGTGTAAGGAAACACTTGGTTAATTTATTGTCTGCAGTGAGGTGTTGGTTGATTGAGCACTGTCGACAATACCAATAGATTCTCTGAGAGTGTATAAGTTGCTGGTTGGTATTAGGTGAATCCTGAGTTTATAGGGAGAATCGGTATCATTAGGGGTGAGATTTGCGGTCAAATCATACTTGCACATGCGCAAAAACCACAGACGGACGTGAAGTTGTACAACTTTCAAAGCGCGAGTCCTGCTCGTATTGACCAGACAGATTTGGTTTTTGTGCTTGGAATATTCGCATTTAGGTGATTATATGAGAGTTGTGTTACACGGCTCTCATGTGAGTCACAGCTATCATGTGAAGTGATTTTGATGTCATTTGGTACACACTGGGATTGGTCAGTTGGTGAGAAAAGCTGCCCACAGATTGGTGGATGTTAGACCTGGCATTCTTGGTGTGGACTCCCCTGTCTTTTATGCATCTGCTTCCTAGGTTTCAAATGTGTGCTGGACTCTGTTTTTGGTACTCAGTGCTCTTTACCACTGCTAATCACTGCTAAAGTGCAAGTGCTCCTGTGTAAACTGTATGTGTATGTGTAATTGGCTTTTCCATGATTGGCACATTTGATTTACTAGTAAGTCCCTAGTAAAGTGTACTAAAGGTGCCCAGGGCCTGTAATATCAAATGTTACTAGTGGGTCTGCAGCACTGGTTGTGCCACCCACATTAGTAGCCCTGTGAACATGGCTCAGACCTGCCACTGCAGTGTCTTTGTAGGCAGTTTTAAACTGCCAATTCGACCTTGCAAGTGTACCACTTGAAAGGATCAAACCTTCCCTTTTTATACATGTAAGGCACTCCTAAGGTAGGCCCTAGGTAGCCCCATGGGCAGGGTGCATTGTATATTAAAGGTCGAACATGTACTGATTTGTTTTACATGTCCTAACAGTGAAATACTGCCAAATTAGGTTTTCACTGTGCAAGGCCTATCGTTCTCGTAGGTTGACATAGTAGATGCCTTTAAATACATATTCCCTTTGAGAGCAAATAGAAATATAGAGGTTGGGGTCTCTGAACTCACAATATAAAAATATACCTTTTGGTAAAGTTGGTTTTTAAATTGCCAGCTCAAAAATGCCACTTTTAGAAAGAAAGCATTTTCTTTTCTTAAATCATTCTGTGACTCTGCCTGTTTGTGGATTACCTGTCTGGCTCAGGCTGACAGTTGAGCTGTTTGTGAATCTTCTCCAGACAGTGACAGAAAGGGAGCTTGGGTGTAGTCTGCATATCCTGATGAGCCATCTGAGCTAGACTGGAGGGAGGGGTGGTCACTTACACCTGAATGGGCTGTGCCTGCCCTCACACAATACAGTCTCCAACCCCCTGGGGTGTGGCTTTGGCAATGCAGGATCTTGTGAACAACAGACATTTGCCTACTTCAAAGGCAGAAAGGGGTATAATTAGTGGCCCAAACACTAGACATTAGATCACTTATGGACCCAAGAGGAACCTCTGCCAAGTAGAAGAGCTGACGAGAAGTGCTCCCCCTGCCTGTGACTGTGCTTTTTTGGGCTATCCAGCAGTTGCTGCTTCTGCCTGTGAAAGGGGACAAAGACTGGAATTTGTTGTGTTAGCTGCAAGGCACAAAGAGGCTCAGGAATTCGAAAGGGGAGTAAGGAAAGCAGAAAAGACGCTGGCAGAACCTAGATGGAATGAGGAGCAGAGAATATGGAGAGCAGATACAATGCATGCAGGGAAGTTATTCCCAGCAATTACACAGGAAGGTGATGGAAGTGCTAAACCTAATGCCAAAAAAGAAATCTGAAGAAGATCCAGAACAGATGTTAGGTGAAAATAAAAAGGTAGCAAACACATAAAGTGATTCAGAGGATGAATTTATAATCCAGTTGATGCAGAATCACCCCCCCCCCAATGTATAATGCAGTCAAATCAGTATAACAGAATGTAGTCCAGAGTATAGCCACTGCTCCAGTTGCACACAGTCAGGTTCAGATGATTCTAAGCGTATCTAGTGCTAATGCTACACAGTTACCCACAGTTTATCCGACAAAGTCCAATTGTTAATACAGCCCAGGATGTCAAGGTGCCCGCTATGCCGCAGACAATTCAGAATTCAGAAGTGACTCAATTTGAGTTGATGCCTAAAATACAGACACCTGCACAAGTTGTGAACCAGAGACAGACAATACCTATGTATTCCCCAGTAACAACACCATAGAATGTTTTCCCGAATTATTCAAATCAGACTCTTGGTACAGTATTAACTGGCCAAGG
Organism: Pleurodeles waltl; assembly: GCF_031143425.1. Lineage (NCBI taxonomy): Eukaryota > Metazoa > Chordata > Amphibia > Caudata > Salamandridae > Pleurodeles > Pleurodeles waltl. The sequence continues at coordinate 773,087,448 of NC_090440.1, read as the reverse complement.
TAAAGAACTAATGTTCCTGCCAAGTCACATACATTTGTCAGGACCAGATGGATTGACAGTTCCTGTGACAACAGGTAGGTCCAGTTGTCCTGTTGAATGCCCAGGACATTAATGAGAGTGGTCTCCAGATTCCAAATCTGGTATCAGCAATGAATTCACCTTTTGGAACTAATGCAGAAATTGAGAAACTGAGCAATATAGTGCCAGCCATAACCCCCATGAAATCTTTTGGTCTTACCATACATGTGAAAGAGTGGCTTCACTTATTGATGTGACATGTTCCCGAAGCTCTACAAGCTCATCTGTATTAGCTGAGGAGCAGGCTGTGAAAACATCCTGTATTCATCCACAGTCCATATCTCAAATAATAACATTAGTTTACAAGGGTTATCAGCACAACAATTGACCAAGTGGTTAGACAGTCTAAAGGGCCAGGTAAGAAAAACATCCCAGAGGGAGAAAAGCCATTGAACATGGCTAGAGTAAAATTGCAATGAAATTAAATGATTGATGGAACACATGATTAAATTGGATTCTTTCAATGAAAATAAGTTGTGCTTTATGTGCAAGGACGTTACTCTTCGTGCAGGATAGATATATGAGAAATTATCTGACTTAGCCAAGAAATATGAAATTGAGATGAATAAATCCAAACAGTTAAAGAAAAGTTACAGATTAGAATTCGATTCGAGTGACATTCCAAACATGAGATCACCTGGAATGAAAATTCATATTAAATAACTAATCCAGAGCATTCAAACATGGGGAGCATTAGATAAATGGGAAGGCAGATGGGTAAAGAAAAGATAATGGAGGAAAAAGCCAACTGCATCTTTAAATGATGAACAGGCTGAGGGAGCTGTAAAAATGACGCCAATGAGAGGGAATTTTGTTCATGTCCCATGGAGCAGAAATTGAGGGAGAAGCCAGTGGAGTGGTACCAGCAAAAAGAGAGTTTTGTCAATCTTGCAAAGGGCCTGTGGGAAGATTTGAACACTTTATTTGAGATCGCTTCCACTCAACCCACAAGTCTGCTGGAACCACAGAGTGTTGATTAGCCAGAACGTGAGCCGCCATGGGATGCAGCGACAGGTGTGCCGTCTGAGGAGGTGATGAAAAGCTATTACAAGGTGATTGCATTTTTGAAAACTAGAGTTTCTCCCAAAGATGCCAAAACTTAAAGAAAGAATTGACAGGACAGATCAGGAGACAAAGGAGTCTGATTATGCTTATTATGAGAGATTGTTTCAGGCATTCAAGCAATACAGTGGCACAGAGATTATTGAACTGATAGATATGATTCATTTTGTGTTCAGATTCGTTCAAAGATTGAAGCCTGAAATTAGCAACATGATTCAAAATCATTGATTTGCTGGCAGGGAAAGCAGATTTATGAAGTACTGCATTACGCAAAATACTGTAGTGACTACATTGAGTTGAAGCAGAAAAGACTAAGGGAGAAGGTGATGGTGAGGCAAATCAGGCTTGCCCAACCAGTAGCTATGCATGGATCACAGTGAATTGTGAAGGCAAGAGGAATGCAGGGAACACAACAGCAGGGCAATATGGTGCCTCAGATCGGACGTAAAGGTTGTGGAATTTGAGCAGACCAGAATGTCAATGTAGCTGATGTCCAAAACATGAACAGAATGCTTCCTTGTCATGCATGCGGCAACGTCGGACATTGGAAACGGGTGTGGCCCTATAATGACGTACATAATCTGGGGCAAGGTGGTGATGTTGCGCAGATGGATGACCAGTCAATTTCAAACCCCACATCAAATGCAGATTTCACAAGCTCCAATGGCACAGCAAGAGGTAATAGTTCCTCAGCAGAACGTGAGCCAAAAAACCAATGCAAATGTAAATCAGTTAGTCACACAAAACCCATTGATAGATTTCAGAGATGATGAAATGAGTGCAGAATGTAAGCGTGGGAGCTCAGAAGAAGAATATGTGTTGGCTGCCTTACTGGAGGCAGATCAGCATGGTTCTTATGTGAATGCAAGTATCATGGGTCACAATGTTTTATTTCTGGTTGACACTGGAGCAACTCATTCCACTGTCAGATCTGTCGAAGTAGCTAATGTGCCCCTTTCAGAAAGGACAGTGCAGGTTGTAGGAGTAGCAAATCAGCATTTGGTAAGCCCCATTACAGAGCTCATTCCAGTTAAAACAGGAACATTTGAGGATTTGCACCAATTTGTAGTTTGTGACTCCAGTCCTGTGAGTCTGTTAGGAAGAGACTTACTATGCAAATTAAAATGCTCCATCAAGTGTACTCATGAAGGAATAGCAATTCAAACAAATAGTGAAGATGAAACTTCCAGTCAAATTGATGAGCTGTATCCTCTCATTACATTGTTTCCTGTCAAAGACCTGCCTGCTGAATTACAAGACACAGTAACGTTGAGAGTTTGGGATCTCTCTCCGTAAAATATATTGGACTCATAAGTGATGCTGAACCAGTCAAAGTGACTGTAAAGCCAAATGCTCTCTTTCCCTGAATACCACAATATAACGTGACGCCAGAAGTGTTTGAAGGAATTACTCCAATAATTGCAGACTTTGTTGAGCAGGAAGTTCTAAAAGAAGTGATGGGCAGCCCATGTAATTCTCCTATTACGGGACTGTGAATGCCAAATTGGAAATACCACAAAGTTGAGGATTTGAGGAAGGTGAATAAAATTGTAGTATCTTGTTGTCCCGTGGTGCCAAATACAGCAGTAATTTTATTCCAGATTTCATGTGAAGCAGAATAGTTTTCAGTTCCTGACCTGTCACAGGAATTCTTTTCAGTGCCCTTACACAAGGATAGTCAATTTCTTTTCTCATTCAGACTCGGCAACCGTGTGTATTCATAGTACGATACTCCAAAGAGGTTTTTAGAATCCCCGTCTATTTTTTATCAGATTTTGAAGAACAACTTAGAGTCTTTAAACATGCCATTGCAGTCTGCTTTAGTGCAGTATATTGATGACCTGATGGTTGCATCTAATACACGAGAAGCTTGCAGACAAGATAGCACGTTGTTGAATCATTTAGGCAAAAACAGACATAAGGTTTCCCCTACCAAATTACAGTCTTGCCAGAAGGAAGTAAAGTATTTGTGTCACCAAATTGAGAAAGGTGCAAGGAAAGTGTCCATAGAGAGGGTAGCAGCTATTATGCAGATGAAGCCCCCAGTTACGCAGAGAGATGGCAGAATGTTTTTTGGGCATGCTGAGCTACTGTCTCCAATGGATCCCAAATTTGTCACTAATTTCCAAACCACTGAAGAAGCTAACACACAAAGAAGTTACAGACCAAGCTACCTTCAATTAAGAGAGTTAAGAGAATTTGTGTAGAGCTCCAGCCTTGGGAATGCCTAATTACACAAAACGTTTTTCATTGTTTTGCCATGAAAGTGATGGTTGTGCTCTTTCTGTTTTGATACAGTTGCATGGAGAAACAAACAGACCTGTGGCATATTTTTCCACCACACTGGATCCTTTTGCTGCTGCTTTGCCCATCTCTTTAAAAGCAGTGGCCGCTGCTTGTGTAAGCATAGGTCAATGCAAAGGCATTGTGATGGGACACACTTTAACAGTTTATGTCCCACATTTAGTTGAGGTTCTTTTAACCCGAACTAAGACCCAATATTTGACCAGTGCCAGTCTCACCCATCATGAGTTATTGGTCCTTAGTTCCACAAATGTTCTGTGCTAAACCCAGCTGCATTGGTACCCGTTAATGTTAATGATTCAAATTATGTTAATGAAATGAAAAATTGCTGCCTCAATGTCAATGAACTATCACCAAACCCAGACCTGATTTTGAGGACACTCCTTTAGGAGTATGATCAAGTTGTGTTTGTTAACGGCTACTGTTTAAGAGACAGTGAAGATACTCAAAGAGCTGGTTATGCAGTTTGCACTCTCTCAGGAGTAGTCATTGCTGCCCAAGTAGCTGAATTTGTTACTCTTACAAGAGCATGCTGCGTATGTGAGAAGCTCAAAGTGACACTATTCACAAATAGTCAATATGGATTTGGTGTGGTTCACGATTTCGGCCAGTTATGGCACCAGCGAGGTTTTATGACCTCCTCAGGATCACCCATTCGAAATGGAGATAGAATTTACAGTTTATTGAATGCTTTGGAGTTGCTGGATAGGATTACAGTTGAGAAGTGCACAGCCCACCAAAAGTATAAGCTGACCAAATTGCCAGATAATGTGCACTCCATTGTGTCACCTTCAATGAAGAGTGGAGTGGTGGATTATACACTGGTGAGACAAATCAACGTTTCCTAATGTCAGTGGTTGATATCTGGGAAGAAATCAAGAGGTTGCAGGAAGAGGCAACAGAGGAAGAACATAGAGGTTGGACTATAGCAGGATGTGTACAGAGGGAGGAAGATGGTGTCTGGATTTCAAATGAAGGAAAAGTTGTGTTGCCAGATTGTTTGTTGAACTCGATGGCTAGATGCTGCCATGGTCAAGTTGATCTCAGCAGCGATTAAATGATTCACGCACTCAAAAATACATTGTATAACCCCAGATTTAGATTGGTTGCGAACCATTATTTCACATATGTATTACATGTCAACAAATTAATGTAGGAAATTGCATAGTGGTTAATTTGAGCCACATAGGCAGATCAGGAGGTCCATTTCACAAAATGCAGCTAGATTTTATTGAGATGCCTGCTTGCAATGGATTGAAGTATGTGCTGGTTGCTGTGTGCATGTTTTCCCACTGGATAGAGGCCTATCCAACATGGAGGAATGACAGTCTTACTGTAGCTAAGCTGCTGCTCAGGGAACTAATACCAAGGTTTGGCTTTCTGACTTATTTGGAATCAGCTTGAGGAACTCATTTTAATAATGAGATCATAAAATTGTTGTGTGCAGCACTGAACATTGAGCAAAACTTGCACTGCATTTACAGACCAGAGGCATCTGGATTGGTGGAACAGACAGATGAATGGAACACCGAAAGCTCGACTGGCAAAGGTTTGTGCGTCTACAACGTTGAAATGACCTGATGCATAACCACTTGTCCTGATGAACATGCGTAGCCCCCCTGACAGGAAGACAGGACTGTCACCCCACAAGATCCTTATGGGGCAACAATGAGATTACCAGCAGCAAATGCACTTGTGAACTTAACAGATAATTAGTGCTGGGTTATTGCAAAGGTCTGGCTGATGTGGTTTGCTCTTTCTCTCATCAGGTTGAAGAAGTAGTGGTCCAAACTGCTCAAGAACAGTGCCACAGCTTGAAAGCTGGGTATTGGATTCTTATTAAAAAAGCACATAAGGAAGACTTGTCTAGGGCCAAGGTAGACAGGACTGTATCAAGTTATCTTGGTGACAACAGCTGTGAAGAGTGCTGGTCTTCCAAACTGAATTCATGCAAACCACACACGCAAAGTTCTGTGTCCTCTAGAAAACACAGAGTTTGATTCCCTAAGAGTGAAAGCAGAAGAAGGGGTTCAGATTAATCAAGCTGTGAGGACTGAACAGGTGGCTGAAACAGAACGTGTGCAGAATGGGGAAAATGTAAGCATTTCAAATGCAGAGAGACGCAGAAGAGCAAAGGCAAAGCCAAATCAATCCTACCAACTCAGCAAATGTTGTGAATGCAGTTGCACCTGAAAAGAGAAATGTGAAAGGAGATAAATGGCCTGCAGCCGCATATGAACTTGTTGCTGATAAACTCCCAGCTATAACAGAAGTAGTTGACGAGTCAAATCAAAGTGAAGACGAAGATGGTGCTGTGAGAAGAACAAAAAAGAAGAGTGCCAAGCTGCAAACACTCTTCACCTGAATAGATATATCTTGTCACAAACGAATGGGAGAATGAGTTTATGGCCTTTTGTTTTGACTCAGGTAAACATTCTAGAACTTGAAATCGGATTTGAACTAAGTTTTGAAATAACATTGCCAATTGTTCAACAAAGACATTACACCACTCTGGAAATGACCATACATGATCATCAGACTGTATTTTATTAAATATCAAACAATTTGAACAATTTTTGAGAACTTTTTAGTTGAGACTTGATCAACTTTTTGAAGCTCAAGAACACTGTTAATAGTGCAGAAAGACCTTGAATATGCGCTTAAATTTGATTTTGCTCGCTTTTTGCTTTTGATTTTTTTTGTCTTTTTCTTTCCTTCCCTGATTCTACAGAAGCCATGAACCCAGGAAATGTATGCACTGGTTGAGTTATAGTATGTGTGATTGTGTGCATTCTATTGATTGCAGGAATGAGTGTTTAAATGAAAGTAAAGATGCACAGTACAGCAACTCCAGTGCAGAGAATGACCACATCTAAGCAGGATAGCTTTTTGTAAGGATGAGCGATTGCTTCATTTAGATGACACAAAAGTAGATTTGCCTTCCAATGTTTATTATAGCTTACTGTATGAGTATGGGGACACAATGAATGTGTGTGATTGTTACATGTGTACACAAATGTATTCATCAGTACAAGAAGGGTTCACCTATCACAGCTTACCACTGATTTATGGCATTAGTTGCAGCTTATTGTTATTATGCCTGTACAATCAAGAATACTTTCAGTATTTCTATTCTAACTTTGATTTAGTTTTCTCTTTTCTTCCCATGCATTTGAGGAGCATTGCAAAAACTAAGAACATAGATATGGTAGGTCAGTTCTTTATACGTACACTAACCTTTGGCACAACATATCCACACCAGAATAATTTAACATGTCTTCTTATACAGGTAGAAAAGGAGTTCATTAATCAAGTTGGCGACAGAAGAAAAGCAATGAAGGTGTAGTTATCAAGAACAAATCAGTTCACAACACACCTGATACACAAAGAGGCTTCACTTTCGATTGGCAACATGTAGGGAAGCATTGTGTATATATAGGCTGCAATCGGCCTGTTGGAACAAGTGAATGTAGTTTTGTGTTTTTTGTTTAAGAATACATTGGATTTTAAGCTAAATGGACAAGATCCTGCTGTGCCTGGTGTATATTACATCTGTGGAAAGAATACCTATTACAAGTTACAGAAAGGTTGTTATGGCACATGCTATTTAGGAGCGTTCTTTTCTGAAAATCTACCAAGAAGACAACGTTGACAATCCAGCAGGGATTGAGACTGAAAAAGAGATTTAAAAGAGGAGCGGGTATTTCAGAGATTACCCAAAAGTGAGTGGGTATGATCTTGAATGACAAAGATAAGGAAGTTATCAACTATTGTAGATTAAATGTCAACTGATTTTTCATGTGCAATGCTCCTAATGGATACAGAAATGGTTGCAGTAAGATTAATGGTTTTGCAGAAATGCCTTTTGTTAGACTTTCTTTTAGCAAAAGAAGCTGGAGTCTGTTGAGTTTTAAAGACGCAACACTGCAGACCTACATACCAGATAACAATAAAGAGTTAAGGAGCCGTCTATATAAGGCATCTAGAAGGACAGAGAAGCTGTTGATGGAGATCAAATTTTACTAATACATTAGTGGCATAGAAGTTAGCATATGGTGACTTACAACTCTTTATTTAAAGGCCTAAAAGAGAAATTAAGATGGAGATGTAATGTGCACAATTGAATTATGGTGGACAATGTGGCCTCCATTCGTATTTGACATCACATTTTAATATGAAAATACTATGCATTTATATTGGATTGAATTACTGACATGAATTAATGTTCAAAGTATTATTTCTAAGCAAAAATGTAGAAATTAAGCATATCATAAGTATTAAATGAACATGAATTAACCATACTAATACTTATTTAAATGGATTTCAATAAAGTGAGTTACATGTGTGCAGTAAAGTAAATGCATGTTTAAAATTGTTTTAATATGTTGTAAATGAAGTTTGCAAGAAAATAATTTACGTTGCATATTTGCTTTCAAATTGTGAGGTGCGCAATAGGATTTATGTTTATTAATTTTATTTATGTGCATTTAGGATTTCTTAGCAAGAATAGGCCTAAAGATTCATTTTTGCAGCAGTAGAGGAAAATTACTTGCTTCTTCTGTTCCCTCAGGCCTGAATTTTTCCTAGGTTGCCGACATGGTGTTGAATGTCCTATTGTATTGAAAATAAAGAACATGTTTCACTGTTAACTAGTACAAATATTTCTTCTAGCTTTCAAACAAGAAAGAAAGCCTTACCATTTTCAAGTAAGAATTGTTCAGCTCATCCTGTGTACCGTGGGAAAGGATCCCAAAGTAACAATCATCTAGAAACGGTAATATTTTAGCGGAACTGTATGAATTCATTTAAATGTCTATGCGCTTCCTCTGAGAAAATCCAGAATAGCTGCAAACTTGATTGTGTCAGCGGCTACCTATGGATGCTGAGTCTTCTGTGTAAGATGAGCCTACCTGGAGGACCAATCGAAAGATTCCTGGACATTTCTAATTAGTTAGAGACTTTTGAAACTGGTAGTCAGTCAGTCTTGACATGCTGATGATACCAGACATGATGCTCCTCTCTGTTTCTTCTGAAGCCCTCTAACCCTTAGCTATCTTCTAAAGAATAAAGTCACCCTTTCTATTGCCCCAACTGCGTATGCTGTTCAGTACTAATATGTCTAACAAATTCCGAACTGCTGACTATTCTATCGTACAGCCTGCGTTCTGCAATGTCCTGATGCTGCAGTCTACTGATGTTGTGAGAATGTGAATGCTCTATCTGATGATGAACCTTTCCTGTCTGCTGTCCCATGAGGAGAGGTATAACTAAATGTGGTTTCTTGTTTCCTTTTCAGCTTAGATAATTACCCCAGCAGATTTTTAAAGTGAGTTACCCTAGTTAGATGATTTTCCAAATTATTTTAGTCTTTTACTTTTTGCTTTTGCCCATGTGTGAGCTCGTTCCCACAAATGCAAGTCAAAATTCACATAAAAGATAAGGATGGCCCAGCTCTGAAAACTGAATGTTATTAAATTGAATTGTGATGGTTTACTCATATCACAATCGTCTGCTTTGAAATCTGAAATGAATGTGCATACTGTAGTTTTGCTAATTCATGTAATTTTTTCGGAGTGTTTAACAGTATTGCTGTTTAGTAGGTTTAATCTCTTTAGACTCTTTGGTCAGCCTGTGGTTTTCATGTATGTCTATAATTTAGTTTTGTGTACCATATGCATTACATTGATATTGGGACTGTAATAGAACTTTGAAACTTTATTCAGTTTGGAGTTTGATTTAGTATTTAAATTGTTGATGGTGTCTAGAATTGTTTAGGTTCTTATGTTATTGATTTGTGTTGAACGAGTCTGACTACCACACTCCTCACTAAATCCAAAGATCCAGTTGACTTCTAGTGGTGGGATAATCAGAGCATTTGTTGTTTCTGAACCTAAGGCGGGATGAAGACCACGCGAGCATGCCAGAACTGTCAGAAAAAAAAGTTATATTGATTTTACTGAGGGGAGCCCATAGCAGATGTCCATTTCCACTTGAAAATGTCTTCAAGTATTCCTAGCAACAGACCCTACAAAAACAGACCAGTCAAGGGCTTCTTAGGGTCATAAAGAGATTGGAATGGCTTCCACTATCAGCAGTTGCAGATTGCAGAGACTTATTGTACTTCGCATATCTCTTAGTTCTATAACCACCTTACTTACTGAACTTTTAACCGTAATATTACTGGTTTGGGGGGAGCAGACGACCTTGGGATGTATGCCTCTGGGTGAGCTGGGCAGGTGGTGCAGTCCAGAACACTGCAGGACAGGGAATGGTTAGAATCAAGAGGGGTGGGAGTTACTGGACATCTTTGAGACTTGTCTGCCCCTGCTGCCAAGCGCCATCCACAGACCTTCAGTATATACGGTGCTCCTGCCCAGCACTCACCGCATATTGACAATAGATACATACCACACTCCATGAAGTCACTGAACTCGCAGACATTAACACATGGGAAGCCTGTGCCCTTTGCATTTTCAAGCGTGGAAAACACACTGAGGTGGGAGCACGATTTGCCGGCCTCACTCTCCTCCTGCCAAACGAACCCTCACCATACAATGGAAAGTATACCAAGCCCCAGTGGTAGCTGCCAGGCACAGAGCTCTGCGGAGATGGGTAAGACAGAGGGTGAAGCCCTGTGCTATGAGGAGGTCCAGCAACTCAGCAAGTGATCAATTTATTTTGCCAGGGACGCATTTCTATATCACTTTCTTCAACTCACCTGGATCGAGGATCTATCACATGAACCCCAAACCACCAGTCCCCACTAGCACCTTCCCACACCAGCTTTCCCAGTGGTGTAGCCCCCTCCACGTTGACACCAGGGGCACCTGAGAACCCACTGGGTCCCATATTCACCCTTTGGCACCAGCTATATTACGTAGTGGTCTCCCTATACCAGATCTGCCTCAATGTCCCTCATACACATCCCTTCTGTTTCCTCCTCTGTGTCCGGTTCAACGTCTCCCTTCCTTAGAGTACAACACTCTGAGTCATCACACTACGCTAGTTCGATGTAATTGCAATCTCCATTTGAAATTGATGTGCTCTGATGGCTGTATTATTAAACCTACTGTCAAGCTTGTCCATCATAAATAAGTAGAATATGAACAATACTGCTCACCTCCATATAGCTGCAAGTTATGCAGGGCTTGTCATACTTTATTTGTTTCTATGTACAAAATGTCAATAAAAACTGTTTTAAAAACAAAAAACTGACATCTTGAAGGCTTGCCTGGGGTCTTCATTTTGTGTAAGGCGACATGGTGGTGGGGTGTAAAGGCAAGGTAATCGAAAAGGTAAGCAGTAAGTTTGTGGAGACATTGGGGTGGTACCTGATGCAAGCTATAGCTGCTGTAGATCAGAGGTCTTCAAACTGTGGGGAGTGCTGCCCTGGGGGACCGTGGAACCCAGGGGGGCGCAAATGCCTCTGCAATATATATATATATATATATATATATATATATATATATATATATATATATATATATATATATAAATAAATGAAGATGGCCTGGAATTGCAACCTTATTTGCCACATTTCCAGCTTGTCTTTGTTTACACGTTTACACTGAGACCTTTAAGTGGATTAAAAAGAATGAGAACTGTGAACGAGGGCTGAGGGGGTCAGTGAGTGTGATGGCAGGGTCAAAGAGGTGGCCAAAAAGACAAAAAGAACAACATTTTATTTTTTCACCATCAGGTAACTGCATATAAAATAATGCACTAACAGCTAGATTGAAAAATAAATGCAGGTCAAACTAACCAGTGATAAATGTACTCTTTTAGGTGGTGAAAAATCAGTTAGCAACTACCATTCCTGCAGATATCTGTGGTGTTAAAGCTGACTGACACATAATTGAACCCTAGTTGGTGGATTTCTAACTCAAACAGTTCAAAAGTTACTAAAAATGCTGCAAAGTGTTGCTGCACAGTGAAAGTCCCTTTGCAAACATTGACTGGTCACCTTTCTCTTGCTTATTGCTATATGTGGGTGTGAAACTGGTACTTATGAGGGGCAGTGTATGACAGGACAGCGTTACCAAATGTAAAAATTGTAACATAATATAGCAATACTGTCACAAATTGTGCTTTTTCTTGACGCATAATTTAGTCAACCTTGTCACAGAATTTGGCCTTCTGCTGCATAATTCCAGTGGCCCTGTTTATAGTGCTAAGAGATCCCAGTCTGTGGCAGAAAGCACTGTGAATATGTAAGTCACTATTTAAAAATTGTATTTCACACAGTCTAAGCTAGGCTGCTGCAAATTGATGCAGCGTTTCAGATAATGCAAGTTCTTATTATCAGACTGAATCTAGTGCAAACACTTTTATGTGTCTCCATTATTCCCGAACTCAGCTGATAACAACCCTACATTACATCGCAAAAAGAATAAATCTTTGCCACCATGAACCTTTAAGCAGAAACACTGGAATTACTGTGGTTAGCAATGCCTCATTATTTTGTCATTTTAACTCCAAGTAACACTGTCAGGAGAAATATTTGCCCTCATTAGTATCAGTTTAACACCCAAATGCAGCAATAAGCAACTACAAGATCACCAGTCAATCTTTGCAAAGGGCCTTCCACTGCTCCGGAACATTTCGCCATGTTTTAAGTTTTCAGTTTTAACTAGAATCAAATCTTCTTTGTAAGGTCTGCAGATTATGCATCTGATGATGGATTATGTGGCAAACGCAGTAAACTCATAATTATGCAGAAAATGCTGCTGATGCAGAAACTCATAATTACAGTACACACAATCTTCGCTTTCAGGCAGAGGCACCTCAAAGACAGTCAGCAGTAACTGTTCAAGGGCAGATTTTTTTGTGAAAGCCGGTAGAAAGAAGAAGGCCAGCAGTGTTGCATTCAGATGCATAGCATTGACCCTCTCAACACCTGAGGCCTCACAGTAATGGTCCAGAAGAAAGAGGAAAGGAGCGACATTCATGGATATTGTCAAACAGATGGCCCAGAATAGGAAGCACTGTGTACTAATGGCCAGAGACATCTTTCTCACAGATATACTTCAAGGAAGGGGACGATGCAAATGGCCTTTATTTTTTATTTTTAAAGGGCCATTTATTAGTGCAGCATGTACTGCTGTCAGTTGTGTAAGTGGCCACTGCTGCTCAATTGTGGCTGTCTTCCAACAAAAAAGAAGGGAGGGGGCCCATTTTTCTTTCTAGCATGAAGGTCACCCTTCATGCTTTATATCACACAGGGGCATAAAGTATCATTGGTTCTGCAGGTACAGTGACACCAGGGCCCAGCGTTAGAAGCAGCCAACTATACCCCAACTATGGCTGTTTTACGATTGTACGACGAAACAACGACTTCAAAAACAACTACTGCCTTAACAACGAGGTCGGAACACCGACCTCGTTGCTACTACTAATGATTTTACCACGAATGCCTTAACAACGATATTTCGTTGTAAAGGTATTCCTGATAAAATCATTAGCAATAGGCACCATTCACCCTACATCCCTCACCCCACCCCCCCAACCCCACCCCAAAACCTAAAACCCCCTGACCCCCCACCCACTCCCCAAAACCAAAAACGCCCCACCCCCCCAACCCTACCCCAAAACCTAAAACCCCCTGACCCCCCACCCACTCCCCAAAACCAAAAACGCCCCACCCCCCCAACCCCACCCTAAAACCTAAAAACCCCTGACCCCCCACCCACTCCCCAAAACCAAAAACGCCCCACCCCCCCAACCCCGCCCTAAAACCTAAAACCCCCTGACCACCCACCCACTCCCCAAAACCAAAAACGCCCCACCCCCCCAACCCCACCCCAAAACCTAAAAACCCCTGACCCCCCACCCACTCCCCAAAACCAAAAACGCCCCAACCCCACCCCAAAACCTAAAACCCCCTGATCCCCCACCCACTCCCCAAAACCAAAAACGCCCCACCCCCCCAACCCCACCCTAAAACCTAAAACCCCCTGACCCACCACCCACTCCCCAAAACCAAAAACGCCCCACCCCCCAACCCCACCCTAAAACCTAAAACCCCCTGAACCCCCACCCACTCCCCAAAACCAAAAACGCCCCAGCCCCCCAACCCCACCCCAAAACCTAAAACCCCCTGACCCCCACCCACTCCCCAAAACCAAAAACGCCCCACCCCCCCACCCCACCCCAAAACCTAAAACCCCGACCCCCCACCCACTCCCCAAAACCAAAAACGCCCCACCCCCAACCCCACCCCAAAACCTAAAACCCCGACCCCCCCACCCACTCCCCAAAACCTAAACCCACCACTTACCTTCGCCAACTCCCTTCTTTCTACCTTAACCACGCATGTTTGTTGTTCAGAACATACGTAGTTAAGGCACAAAAAACCGGAGTCGTGGTTAAAAAAAGCATTGTTGTGCTTTCGTTAACCACGACGTTCGTAAAAAAAAAATTTTTAAAAAGTGATGATTCACCTGTTTTACTATCCTTTCTTGCTTGCATTAGGGCCCACTGCACACTTGTCAGTGTTGATTTGGGCCTCAGAGCAATGGGCCATGGAAGCGGAAAATTAAAGCAGAGGAGATACCTTTTTTGGGCCTCAGAGAGATGGCAGACGGAGGCAGGTTGGTGTGGCAAGATGGGAGTCCATGTTTTTAACTAAGGGCAGAAGAGACTGTCCTCTTTGCAAGGCAGTAGTTATCATTAATGAAGCAGATGCAGCGGCACTGGGGACCAGTGGTCTGAGGGGCCTACTGCATCATGATGAGGTCTTTCTCACTTTAAAAAAGTGGCATTGGAGCGTATTTTCTCTTCTAGCATTAGGCCTGAGGGCACCCTTGCAGAAAAAAGGGAGACAACATGTGGTAGCTGTTTTCTTTCTGAAAGGGACGGAGGGCCTGTTTCCAGACAGGAGTGATGGTCAGGCATGGTGTGGAAGGGCTGATATAGGTAGAGGTGAGAGCCTGCTACTCAGGACTGCAGGTATCATTAGTGCATCAGATGTAGTTGCATTGGGGTCCAGGAGTCTTAGAGGCTCAAAGCACCCGAATTATGGGGAGCAGTATTTTGGGTCAATACTTGTTTGTGTTTGATGCATTTGATGTTTTTTAAGTCTCATGTTTAGTGTGGTGTATACATTATAGAAAACGTACTACTGTAATGATCTCATAAGCCCTGCCCCCTGCACTCAGTCATGACTCTCCCGCTCCCCCAATCCTTATCATAATGTTTTTGTGGTGGGCTCCTACTTCAAAACTAAAAGATTGAAGACCTCTGGTTTAGACTGCTGGCGAGTTCTGATTGGGAAACAAGTATTTTGGAGGAGAAAAATATACAGGAGGACTCACCTTTAGTGAGGGAAGCCGGGAGCAAGGACCTTTTGTGGCATTAGGCAAGGGCGCTTGAGGGAAGTGGGTTTGGGTGCCGCATGACAAGAGAAGTTGCCCTTGAGCTTAGCATCCCTCTTCACACTAGGCCTTTCAAACTGGGACAAAATGGAGGATGCTGATTTGGGAGAGTCTATTGTGGCTCAGCTACCCCAAGGCGAAGAGATGCATGGTCCACTGTGGCCAGTCAGATGGCGATGACAGGCAAGTGTACAATGGCCTGGGGAAGGTCTGTTATGGCCTCCTCAGTGGGTGGGGAAAGATCTAGAGTGGTCTTCCCAGCTAAAAAGACAGGTTTGACGCAGGTGATTAGTGGAATACTAATGAAGACGTCAATGAGATGGTGGGGCCAAGTAGCTGGTAGAGCAGGTCAAAAGACACAAAGGAACAAGTAGCCTTGGATTTTGAAGAGAAGGATTTGGAGGTTTGAGGGTAGAAAGCACTTGAGAAGGAGGATGGGGTAGTGGAGAGCCAGAAGTGCTTGAGAGACAAGAGGGATGGCAATCAGGTGGATACTGGTGTTTTTTGGGATACCAGCTCACAAAAGAGCACTGGAAACAAGGATAGCAGCAGTGGACACGTAGGACATGGCTAGGCATCAAGCTTTGATGCAGGTTCTGCCTTTGAAGCCAAGTGGCAGTCAAAAGTGTTTCAGCCTATGATGGTTTCAAAGAGGGTTTTGGGGGGTGGGGAGGAGTCTGGTGACAGTGGTGGGAATGGACGTGGCCGAAAAAGGAGGTGGCACTGACAAG
This sequence comes from Pleurodeles waltl, assembly GCF_031143425.1. Taxonomy (NCBI): domain Eukaryota; kingdom Metazoa; phylum Chordata; class Amphibia; order Caudata; family Salamandridae; genus Pleurodeles; species Pleurodeles waltl. The sequence continues at coordinate 773,071,901 of NC_090440.1, read as the reverse complement.
TTTCCGGAACAGGACGGCAATAGTAAGGAAGGAGAGGTGACTAAGGCAATGGGAAGTAAAAGGTAAAAAGCAGAGGGAACAGAAAGATGATAGGGAGTGACCAGCAAAAAGGTGGATAAGGAACCTGCATAGGGAGGGGATAGGAAGGAAGAGACAGACCTAAAAAAAGAGTTGAAGAGGAATAAACATCCATATATTGGGATAATCAAACCATTGGAGGTGCACTTGAATTCCACTAAGAAAAGGATAAGGAAGGAGGAGTACATAGAAGAGTTTAAACTATTACACAGGGCAATTGGCGAAAGAAGGGTTCAAGAAGGAAGAGTATGAACTGGCAAAAAGACCACAAATCTCAGTAAGCACTGAGAACTGATCAGCAGGGTTTTTGATATATGCGAGTGTGTATTGTGAGAAGTACCCCAAGTGCTGCATGGCATTAAGGACATAGATGTGATCCAGAAAGCTCATATCACTTTTGGGGGAATACACTTAGGTTTGCTACAATGAGGAATTTCGGGTCCGGTTGGTAGAGAATGCAGAAGGAAAGTGGGGGGAGTTAGACAATGATTTGTGTTTACACATTTGGCACCAATCCAGGACAGTGCCCTGGGTCTTTACGGTCAGCAGGATCCCAGTGTTTTACCAGACATTTCAAGGGCATTCCAACCTGCTTATGTTCACCATGATGAGTGATTTGGATCCTAGTTGGCGGAGGGTGCACGATTCAAATTTGGATGACTGGGAGTAGAAATCACACTTGGCACCAACCAGGCCGGCGCACACGGTCTTTAGTTAGTGAGCTCCCAGTTTTTTTACCTGCCCTTTCAAGGGCATTCCACCCAGAGTGGGATAGGTGGAGCAGGCAGGGTCAGTCAGGTCAAGGGGGGGCATTCTGGGCATTCAACCAAGGATTCTGCAACAGGGAATACTGCAAATTCTGACACAAATGCTCTAGTTGCGTCGCACAAAATCCACCTACTCAGTGCGGAGGAAATGCAAGTGGCACACAAGGACTACAGGGAGGCACCTGGTCCCAGCAGATGCTACGGGGACAGAGTAAGGGGGCTCAAGGGTTCATGCTGCGGTTAAGGTTGGGAGATTGGAGTACTGACTACAGTGTTACGACAAACAAGAGAACTGTTTTCAGCTTTTCTTGGTGGGGTTTTATCTGGGGTACATGGGTGCAAAGAGCAGAAATTGGGGAGACAATCTGAAGACTGTTAAGAAGCATCCTAAGGTGGTTCAGGATAAACTAATGAAAGACTTGCAGAAGGGCTGGATGGCAGGGCTATCTGACAAGTGCCCCCTGGACAGAATGACTGTCACCACCTTGGGAGGCACCCAAGAAAGAAAAAAAACGGACAATTTAGATTAAGCATCTGTTGTGGCCAGAGCGTCAGTCAATGATTAAATTCTGTTGGATCTAACATCAGTATCTTATAGATCATAGGATACAGCAATTGTTTGGGTGCAGCAAGTTGGTGTGTGGGGAATACATGGCAAAGAGTGACATACAGTCGGCATTTTGCCTGCTACCGGTAAACCCATCCCTTTAAGCTACTGGCTATTCAGTTTGATTACCAATTGTTTGTTACCAGGGTGCTACCTATGGCATGCTCAATTTCCTGGCCACTTTTCGAGATGCTTAGCACTTTCTTAAAGTAGCTCTTCACATTTGTGACTGGGACATAGACAGTGACACATTATCTGTACAATTTCTACTTTGCTAGGTCAGCTGGATCTTTGGATTGCCAATACATGCTGGACAGTTTAAAGAGCTCATGAGCAACTTGAGCATGCCATTGCCAGATTACAAAACAGTGGGACCAAATACAGTTCTGTTATTTAAGGCATGGAAATAGATTCCACAAACATGAAGACAAGACTGCCTGATGAGAACAATCAGGGCATGATAAAACTTATTGATGAGGTGCTGGCAAAAAAGAAGGTAAAAGTAGGGGAGACAAAAGTGCTGCTGGGACATCTGAACTTTAAATGCAGGGTGGTTTGCAGGCCATTGAGCCTGGTCCTGTCTGGTCTGACATCGCTGCATTACCAGGTTTGGTCAGAAGTAAGTGTCAAAAAGGATTTGAGGATGTGGGGTTATTTCTTGGTGCATTTCAATGGCATTTTCACAAAGGGATGGGTGGAAGAGGCAGAATGGAATGTTCAGATATTCTTGGATGCTGGCAGGGGAAGTGCAGTGCTGAGGAATAGTCAGCTGTTTGGAAGAACAAGTGTATAGCCCTCCTTGAGTTCTTCCCATTGGTTGTTGCAATGGCTTTGTGGGGAGACAGGTTTGCTAACAAAAAGGTGTTCTTCAATGTGGACAACAAGACCATAGTGGTTATAGTGAACAAGCAATCATCAGAAGATGTCAATGTGCTGAAGCTGTTGTGAGAATTTGTACTGCGTTGCTAGCAGTATAACATAGTGTTCAGTGCTCGCCATGTCCCAAGTACTGACAATGATATTCTGGATGCTTTGTCTTATTTGTAGTGGAGGAGGTTCCTTGGGCTTTCTGCTGACGAAGAGCAGATGGCGATGCCAGTGGAACTTTGGCCAACTGGCAAGTAAGAATGCTATTGTGCTGGAATCTTTAGCATAGTTGACACAGAAAGCATACCCTTTGGCATAGCAGGATTTCTTGGAGTCTGGAGCAAGTGGGGCGAGACCTAAGGACAGGTGGGGGCGGACAGAGAATGCTGTTGAATTCATAATGGACATAATTGACAAGTGTTGTTCAATGATGTCTATAGCTGGTAAGTTGACCAGATATAGCAATTAGGGGGGAAATGTTGTGCAGATAAGCACTATCGGCAGGTGCGCTCGTGACAGTTGGAAGTCTGGGCGATAGTAAGAGGAAATGGGGGCAGACTGTGCAACCACTGATGTGGTCTGGGATTAACCGGGTAATTGCAACCTTCCTGTACTCCTGTAAGGATGAGTCAGAGGTGGTACTATTCTCCATGTTAATATTGTGGATGTTTTTGGGAGATTTCCAAATGATGGAGTTGTTGGGAGAAAAAGGTAGGCCAGGTCTGTTATGGTGGGAGGGTTGCAAGGGGACTAGAGATGCATCTAAAACGCACAAAGACTGATCAGCAGGCACAGAGGGACAATGCCCAGCAGCCTCAGCTGCAGCCTGCTCTGAAATCAGTTGAGACACAACTCTAAGGGAACAAGGAAAAATTCACCAAAGGATAATGGATAATAAAACAGCACTGTCAAGTAAGATTGACAGGGTCGCCATAACCATCAATTTAGTGTGGGCGGATATCAGAAAATCTTGATAGAGTAACAGGATAGTCAATGTATCTACCTTGTCATCTTTGCCACTAACAGTCGTGGCATTACAATTTCAAGTGAATAATGTGTCAGGGGCGGTCGAATATCTCAATCTTAGGGCAGAGGATACAGAAGGAGGCTTCTCCTGCAATAAGTGAGTTTGAATGGACACCCATAGAACTATGAAGGTGGCTCTTCAGAGGAATTCATAGAACAATTGCTACTGAGCAATGTTTTTGATGATATGTCACCGCAGCACTTTGTGGTGGAAAGGGCCCAATGAATACTAGGTTGATAACCAACCCTGAGGGCGACACCCTGCCTGTTAATTGCGAGGCAGAATTTTGTTTTTAAATAGCTTGTAAACACGGTCCATGGAACTTAGAGAATGTGAACGTTATATCTTCGATGATTTCACCTCCATGTTTCATTGGCAGCACCACTGCTTCCAGGAAGTCATGCCAGTTTTAATTAAGAATTACATTAGCTGAGCCTCACTGATCCCAGCACAGCTGAGGGTGACCGACAATGATAAAACTCGATTTTTCAACACTCCAGAAGAGGCTGTGTTCTGGATGGAGAATATAGCTTTCAAACATGATGCTCAGGGTGAAAGGCCCTGAAGACGGTTTCAAACGTGCCAGACGGAGAAGGAAGACCCCCAACTACTTAGTGATAGAGCTTCAGAAGAAGAGGCAACAAAGAAAAGGACTCACTTGGTAGAGTAGGTCTTAAAGAAACACAAATGTCACCTATCCTGATTCAGAGCACAGCTGTTCTTGGAAGAACTTGGACACTGATAGGTAGACCCAGGAGGTTTCTTGCTCTTATACCCTGATGATTGCCAAACTTACTGTTTAAAAGACACTTAAAGACATTTGTTGCACCAGAGTGGGATGACAAGGTGCATCATGGACATGCAATGGGTTTATATGCAACGTGTTGTGCGGCTGACAGTTTGTGTCATAGTGCTCAATGTGGGTCATGTGGGTTGCACTGAAGAGGAGACTTATTTATGCTTGAATTAGCTAGACCCTTTTTTCAGTTTTTATTGGTGGCAGTAACTTCTTAAGTCACATGCACTCTATTATTACTCTGATGAGAAATTATGCACTACTTGAATAGTGCTTTGTTCGGGTTGGCAGCATACTTACCTAAACTTCTGCCAGGGGGTGGTTCAGGTAATCAACTAGACACACTATTATAATTGCTTGTTTTATAATGATAGGGACTTGACAGTATGCATGTTTGGTACAATTTCATATTGGATTCAGGAGAACAGGCTACAGTATTAAAACACCTGGCTCCGTGGTGAGATCTAAACATGACCAATCTGTTTAACTGTCTTATTTGGAATGTTATAGGTCTGGGCACACCAAAGAAACACCACAGAGTATGTACATATTCAGGCTGTACAAAAGTTCAGGTCGTATGCCTACAGGAGACACATAGAGCTAACCAAACTACACACAGAATAGTGTGGTGAGTTATATAGAACCACTTGTTATTTGCCAGAGGTGCACTGATCAGGATTTCATCCAAAGTTCTATTTGTTGTAGGGGCCACATACTTAGGGCCTGATTCACAAAGGTAAACTTACATTTTTGTCTTAGTTCACAACTGTTTGCTATTAACAAATGCATTTTACAAGTAGTATCTTTATGACTATGTATTCTATCCATAAAAATATAGAACTGTTGTATCTTTTTATGTGTGAAGTATCCGCAGTTGTACAGATACGACTTGTCAAACACCTTTGTGAATAGCAAAAAAACGTAAACTCACACAAAAGTGTATTTTTACATTTGTGAATCAGGCCTAGGGAGATCAAAGGTAGATATGGCATTGTATGAGGAATCATGGAAGGTGAGTCACTAACACTGATTAGTCTGTATGCGCTCCATGTGAACCAAATGAAGTGTCTGGAAGTACTCAGTCCTTACATTTTAGATACAAGATACCGGCTGTGTGATGGTTGGGTGCTATAACATTTTCAAAGATGTTTCCAGGGATAGGTCAGTCTCACCACTGTGAAGTTCACTGTGCATTACATTTGATCAAATGAATAAGACAGTGGAGTCTTATTAAGCCATGAAGGATTATGCACCCGGAAGCTATAGAGTACTTGTTCTTTTCATTGATGCATGTTTTTGTTTAGACTGGAGAACATATGGGAGTTGTTACACTCAGAATATCTTATTAGGTCTTTTATATGAGGCAATTTGCATCCGTTTGGCAAGATTCTCCTCATTTTTCATGGCCTCAAGCGATCTCCAATATCACTGCAAGGGATGTGGCTATCCATCTTTGCTTATGATTAGTGATATCATCAGTCTGACCTCAAACAAGTTTATTCTATTAGATAGTTCAGAAAGAGGTATAAATCCCATAATCTCAAGCTCCTGCATCGACTGCTGCCTCAAGATGTTCAGTGTATGTGGACCTGAGAGATGGGTAAATGCATACAGAGCTAGAACAAATCAATTTTTCACACAAAGTGTCAATTAATTGCGCCTTCAATGTTACAAAGTATGTTCCCACTGTAGTGTGAGGAAGGGTTTACTATGGCTTATATCTTCTATAATAATGGCACCCAGCATGAGGACAACTTTTAATATCCCAGCAGAAAAGTGGATAGGGCAGTTGCAAATCTGAAAGTCAGTGTTTTCTCTAATGGGGAGGTCTTGTGAGCAAACAGACAGATCTTTAGCATCCTATGAGCAAAGACTCTAAACTTCAACAATGAGGTGACAGTTGGGCTGTAGATTTTCAGTCAGAAATGCTTTACATGATATACAATACTTAGGCCACTGCAGTTGCCAAGTATGTGTTCTTACAATCAGAGCGAAGTAGGTCAAGTGGTAGGTCGACTGAGGGTGAAGGGAAATCACCTTAGAACACATGTGTTGCCCAGGTGATACATTTCACTATTTAGTGATCCTAGACCTAGTTTGTGGTTGCATACAATACTGAGTATTTGGTAATTTCCCTACCCAGATGAAAAATCTGATACATTTATCAATATTATATATCTAGCTCCTGAGTGTGGGTACAGGGAGCATTCTAAAGTCGTAATTATAGCATGTAGATATAACCATATTGACCACCTGTACCCACCTCTGCAAGGAGAGGTGTAGCTGGACCCATTTTGTAGAATTTAACCGGCTATCCACTGATTCAAATTGTCCAACACAATTTCTTCCAGATCTCTACTGATCAAGCTGCCCAGATACTGGAGGCTGCTTGGCACCAAGCTGCATCTGTGCCCTCCCACTGCAGCAGGTCATATGCTTGGTAACTGATAGGCCTTCACATTTCTCCAAGTTCAACCTGTATCTTTAAAAAGACAAAATCGACCTCATCAGACCCTTTATCCAACACCAAAAACAGTATGTTAGTTTATAACACTGTCTCTTCTGCGCCCCATTAGAGAGTGACGTCCCTTCAGTGGATAGTTCGATGGCTGCAGCTAAAGATACAAGAGGCAACAGAAAGAACAGAACTGAGCCATAAAGAATTACATTTTGAACTCATCTGTGTACACAGAACATAAAATTGTATCACTTCTCTGGTGCGTGCATCAATCCCAAAAAGCGTAGCAGGTTAAAGTCACTACAGACATCCCTCAGAATGGCAGTTTTCATTGTTGGAGACATCTGGTTTGCGATATTTGTCAAGGATGGGATGCACAACCACATTCCAATCCCCTCTAGGGCCATGCATGTCTTGCCAAATTCTTCAAATAGTCTGGGTAAGCTTATCCCCGTAAGTCACATTTTGAACTTGTTATTAGCTTCAAGCTGAGATTTCGGCAAAGCTGAATCTGCTGTCAGTCCAAGTTTTAAGGCAACGATTTCTTGAACAGTAAGATGACTCCTCACTTTCTGTGGGTTAGCTTTGCTGTGGGAGCAGGCTGTATGACAACTGAGGAGGAAGCTTATCACACTATGCACCTTGTCTCTCCAACGTGTCCGGTTCTATGGATGAGAAGTGGGTTATCTGCAGAGTGAAATGTCTGTAGAACTGGTAGCCAAGACTGTTAGTAAGTTGATTCTTTTGCCAAAATGCAAAAGCCCACTAATGTTTAACAATAATTTGTTGTTGGAGAACACATAGCTGCCCTACTGTGGCACGTCTGGATGTTGAGGGTAAAGCGTTGAGGTGTTGAGAGCGGGCCTTCTGTGGATTAGAGTTTGATAATGAATGAAAGAAGGAGTTGATAAGGGCATGTATGTATTAATAGGCAGCAAGGAGCCATCAAAGACAAGCTCCATCAGTATGAATTGAGACAGAATCTGAGCAGGGAAGACAATGGAAGAGATGGTTGTAGAATATGGTTTGTTGGGTAGAAGTACATGGCCGTATGATGAATCATGTAGGCACTGTAAAAAAATGAGGGGATCATTGACACATTTGATGGGCAGGAAGCTGCAATGCCTGCTTTTGTAGGGCAGTAAGAATACCACAGGGGTATGTGAAGTTCAGGGGGCGAGGGACGCCTAAAAAAGAGAAAATTACAAGCCTAGTGACAGCATGTCCGGCTACAGGTATAATAATAAAGATGGAAACAAACAGACAGATGTCAACTTCATAAAACCACCCCCGAGATCATACAAATAGAACGGCGTCAGTCTGTCCAAGTGTAAAAAACGTTTGGGGAGTCTGTACTCACCAAGTTTGGTATGGATGGTTCAGCAGTGAGATGACTCGTCAGGAAGCCAACCAAAGGGATACGGTTATACCCCAAAACTGTTGTACAAAGACTTGAGAAGAGGATAGGCAGGTAAGGTGTTAAGAAGTAGTGATAACATATATCAGACAACGTGGTCAGTAGTCCCGTACAACACAATCATAGGCTATGCATTCATAAGATTAGTGGTAGAATGTAATGTGTCTTCATAGAAATATCATGGCGGAAGAAGGATCTGCAGCTTGGTGCAGATTAATTGGTGAGAGTTTTTTCCCCTTCACCAGTGATCTGGATTTGGCTCTATTTTCAAAAGTAGTTTCTAACACCTGATCTCCTTTATCCAATGGCTGCCAAACAGAACAATCTTTTGAAGATGTGAGCTGGAAACATTCTTGATGGTTGTAAGACTTGCCATGAGAATCCATTTAAGAATACGGTTGAATGTGTCTAGCTACCCCAATCCCAGATGGTTCCAATGAGTCAAGGGTTTCTAGGAACAGAATATTCTTGGGGATTATTATCCATTTTTACTATTGTTGTGGCTGGGTTCAGCGTACCATGCGTAACTCTATGGTGCACAGCCAAAAAAAAAATTCTGTCTGAGAGTAACATATGAAGTCTGCAGATAAGTATATTGTCTGTCCATCATATAGTAACGGATTTATTCATTTTCTGCTGCTGTCACAACCAGAATGATGAAGACATTGAAAACATGCTATGATGAGTTGCACAGTTTCACCTTACAGCTTTACGGGCTCTGATTCTTTGGGATTTCTAAAACTTTAATGGCAGATTTGACATGAAGCTCAATGTGTCCTTCCAATCAGCAATCTCAGGGACCCAGTAAAAGTGAATACTGAAAAGTGAATGCTGTCAGGTCTTATTCCATCTTCAAGCTCCATACTATACTGCTATGGGTGTCACAGATCACAACCAAAGTCACAGATGGCTTTCAAGTCGGTTCTTATCTTCATCCATTTTCTTTTCCATAAGTGAAGCAGTATCTGACAGTATCAATGTGGCTTTTTGCAAGACTTTGGTTGTCGTGTTGCTCACCATGTCAAATTACACTTTAATCAATTAAATTTCAAGCATAATGACAGGAAGGGGTTCCTTGGACATCATGGAATTAGGAGCATGACAAGAATTGCTACTACCAGTATTCACCTCCGAAAAGAAAAAATCTGTGTAGAGAGTTGGTTCAAGGTATTATATGGTCTGCAACTGATCTCCACTATTATACAATTTCAGGACCATGTATTGTAGCATAGCCACCAATACATTGTTGTATTAGATGTGCAATGACTGCAGTGGAGGTCGATAAGAATCCCACTCAGTGCCAAGTATTCAGAGACTATAGTCAAATACCATGATGTCAAATGTGTGCCGACTCGCTGTTTAACGCTAAAGGCATACAGGGACATCAGCATAAATGCAGTAATTCACTCTCTGATGGTTGCCACTCAGGATAAAAAGGATCACATACACCATTGGGTTCAGCAAGAGCAGCACCCACTATATTTATAAGAAAGGCTGGTACGGCATAGCGTGGAGATGGAGTCGCATCTGCAGAGTTCCATTCCGAACAACTGCATTTCTCATATTCAAACCCATCATGACTCACATTTGCGCTCTGAAGCTGCAGTATAGGATAAATTTAACCCATTTTTAATTATTTTCGAGCTGCCATATTTAAATATTCTTTTAGCAGCTTTTCTCCGCACAATGAGTGGATTTTATGTCATGGGTGACACAACTTTATAAAATTGGATCTGGTATTTCATGCAATTTAAACATTTTGTGAATATCTAGAATGCACTTGAGAAGTATATTTGATCTTTATGACAAGAATGTGAGACTTCACTTACACACATGAGGCAAATTATTCTTACAAACTACAGAAGTCTCCTAAGGGTCACCTTTTTGTTTTCCGTGGGAATTCATTGATCCTACAACTTTATGTTGGCGACCAATAAACAATTTAAAATGTGTTACACAATCCTTGTTTGAAGCATAGTAGATGATTTAAAGGCCTCCATGTCCCTCCCTTAGAGAAGATTTGTTCTCCACAAAGAATACTGAACCCAAACTTTTGCGAGATCGGGCACGCACATTTCTGAGTGGCTATCTTGTTCACTGCAATATAATTACCACACCCAATCTGGAAACCATTTGCTTGGCTGCAAGACTTCACTGAAGAGAGGTGCCTTGGATAAAACTTACCTTTGCAAGCCCAGCAAAGCTCCAGAGTCTCCTTCTGCCCAGACCTTCCCCGTCAGTGTGTGCCACCCCCTAGTCGTGAGTTTGTCTCACCCTGCTCTGGTCACACATACTGGAAGAGAAAAAGAATAAAGTAAACAATGTTAAAGACATGGAGAATCCAAATTGGACTATCTTTATGAAGTGAATACAGATCCCTGGAAATACAATAATGAACCGCTGTGACTCTAAAAACAGGAGGAGAGCAGTTGTGAGGGTACAATGAGGGAGCTTGAAGTATTTGCATGTATTGAGTGTGCAGGTCATAATGTGTTATACATTGTTTCTCTCTTATGCATCAGGTGACCCAAGGGAACAGGGGAAATATTTAACAATTTTGGAAGAGTAAGAGAATACTCCTAATCAGCTATTTCTTTGCAGAAGTCGAAGTACATTCCATATTATTCTCTCACTCTGTCCATCCCAACCGCTCATTCCCATAGGGAGCAATCACCAGCATATGCCTTTCTAGAGGGTGTTGAGGACTATTGTCTGGGGGGATTGGTGCAAACACATCTCAGAAAATCTGGATTTCAGGTGAGTGATTCTTGACAGAAAGCCAAGCCCACATAAGATCAATCTGCCTGCACAAAATGGACTCAAATAACCCAACAGGCCCTCAAAACCTAGACCAAGTCCTCTTTGACGAGCCCCTTCCATGATGGAAATAGTGTGTGCACACGGACGAGCATGTAATTAGAACTGTAAAACTTAAGACAGAAATCTGAGCTGTTATGATACAAACCAAGAACTGATCCATGGAGGGATCCCTTCGTACAATTTCTAAAACTTTCTGGCCAATCTTACAACCTGCAAGGGAATTTTACAGCTCTCTCCAGTGGAACAACAGTAAATGTGACAATCATGACTCTGACGCCAGTACTTTTAGTAGCCCCAGAATGGTCCCCAGAATGGCCCAGTGAAGAGAGCTCTAGTATGGAATCTTCAAAATCCAATATCAACTACAATTAGTCTGCAAATACATAGCCTTCGCCAATGATGTTTTCAATGTGACCTTTGTCATTCCCTATTTAGCGGGAATGCAGCCATCTAGTCCACTAGCAGAAAATAATAACCCGTTTTTATATAATTTCCCAGTAATCAGGAATACATGTATCACCAACTTCAATCGGTTCGTCAGATTGGCCTGAGGGAACAAGGACTTTTTTATTTTATATAGATCATGGGGATGGCTTTAAGGATGCCCATTTGTTGTTTGTAGAGAAAAATACAGCCAGGAAAAAGCCTACTCTTATTACTCTGCAGTCCATGACACCCACTTCTGCACTGACCTTTGACTATGCTCAGCAGACGTGCTCTCATGGATCGTAAGCACAGCACATACCCTACACCCTCTCCTACCACTCCCCGCAAGTACTCATGCTTGAGCTTCCCAGGGATAGTTAATCATATCGTCTTTGGCACTTCCCTTCAGAGACCCTCAGAGACATGGGGCCTCATTCCGACGCTGGCGGTCATGGACCGCCAGGGCCGGGGACGGAGGAAGCACCGCCAACAGGCTGGCAGTGCTTCTGGGGCAATTCTGACCGCGGTGGTAAAGCCGCGGTCAGAAAAGGGGAACCGGCGGTTTCCCGCCGGTTTTCCCCTGCCCCAGGGAATCCTCCACGGCGGCGCTGCAAGCAGCACCGCCATGGGGATTCCGACCCCCTTCCCGCCAGCCTGTTCCTGGCGGTGTAGGCTGGCGGGAACTGGGTGTCGTGGGGGCCCCTGCAGTGCCCATGCCACTGGCATGGGCACTGCGGGGGCCCCCTAACAGGGCCCCATTCAGATTTTCAGAAAATCACGACGGGTGCCACTGCACACGTCGCACACCAGCAACTCCGCCGGCTCCATTCGGAGCCGTCTTCATCGTTGCTGGGGCTTTCCCGCTGGGCGGGCGGGCGGCCTTTTGGCGGTCGCCCGCCCGCCCAGCGGGAAAGTCAGAATGACCGCCGCGCTCTTTTGACCGCAGTGCGGTCTTCTGGCGGTCTCCGCCCGGCGGGCAGCGCCCGCCGCCCACCGGGGTCGGAATGACCCCCATGGTCTTCTAAAAGTACTTTTGTGGATCAATTGTGGAGTTCTTTAAGAATCATAATAGTTCAGTGCCACTCTTTGCACAGTATGGGAAACACTGAAAGCATATCTAAGGTGCTTCACACTGGGTAAATATGTAGGAGTCATAAAGTCCGTCCAGATGCTACTGTGACGTGAGAAATTAAACAAGACTACTTTGGAGGTTGGTGAGCTAATTGATAGAGAAATTACATACTTATCTAAAGACGCTGAGGCTTGTAAATATAGGGAAGGGGATCACCCAAGCAAAACTCTTAAATGGTTCCTGAAGAGGGCACACACACAGGACACTATTCATCCCCTCACGCTTAACACTGTGGAATTATAGGGAGACAGGACCGATATAATCTTTTTAACATTATTCACAAGCTAGATATAAGCCGCAGACGCTAACATGCAAAAGGCAGATTCCTCTAGTATTATTTCTTCTTTTTTTTATTGCTCCAAATATTCAAATTCCAGCAGGCCAGCACGTTTTGTCACTGTATTCCATTTGAATTTATCAGGGCCCTGAATATTGATGATTGCTTTTAGTAAAAGACAAAGGTGGTCATTACATCCCTGGCGGTCGGGGTTAAAGTGGCGGTAAATCCGCCAACAGGCCGGCGGGAAAGAAATTTCAATTACGACCGTGGCGGAAACCGCTAACATAGACAGCCACTTTAACACTCCGACTGCCAAGGCGGTACAAACAAACACCGTGGCGGTAACCGCCAACAGACAGGCGGAGGACAATGTACCGCCCACAGAATTACAACAGGCCAATCCGCCACCTTTTCCGGGGCGGATTCACCGCGAACAAAAACACGGCGGAAACAGGACTTGGAAGGGGAAACGCTAACCTCTACACATCCCACGAGGAACCAGGAATCCATGGAACCGGAACTTCAGATTCTTCCAGCCTTTATCTTCCTGCTCCTCTACCAGGAGCACGAACGACGGCAGCGAAGACCACGGTGAGTACTGCACCTACGACACATATTACAGTTACACCCACGAAACCCCCCTGGAAGATTGCAAGGACAAAAGGAAATGAGTCGAATGATTGTAATATATCCAAAGACAGTAATCAAAAATATATACATATATAAAGATATTCACACTATAAACAAATATATACACCAAGAATACAAGTCCAAAGTATTCCACTATCATAGTCCGTGGACCACTGGGCCCAAAAGGCATGGGCGAGGCCCACACTCAATACCCGAACAAGACGGAGAGAACACTGCTGGGGCATCAGTTAGAAATAAAACAGGCACCTCAGGGGGAAGGGAAGGGGGGGACCTCAGCCGGATGAGTGCACAACGCCAGATCCACGAGGGGGCTCCATGCCCACTGTTCAATCCTGGGAAGTGCAAAGCCAGTCTCTCAAGTCTCTCCAGTGGGTGGTTTGACCACTGTTCAATCCTGGGGAGTGCAAAGCCACAGTCTCTCAAGTCTCTACAGTGGGTGTTTTGCCCACTGTTCAATCCTGGGGAGTGCAAAGCCACAGTCTCTCAAGTCTCTCCAGTGGGCGGTTTGCCCACTGTTCAATCCTGGGGAGTGCAAAGCCACAGTCTCACAAGTCTTTTCAGTGGGTGGGTTGCCCGCTGCTGCATCCTGGGGAGTGCAAAGCCACAGTCTCTTAAGTGGATAACATTCTCCACTGGTTTCTGGAGGGGGCTTTGTGCCCAGAGTGCTTCATCCTGCCAAGGACTGAGGTAGTGGATGTCTTTCTCCACTGGTTCTGGAGGGGGCTTTTTGCCCAGAGTGCTTCATCCTGCCAAGGACTGAGGTAGTGGATGTCTTTCTCCACTAGTTCTGGAGGGGGCTTTGTGCCCAGAGTGCTTCATCCTGCCAAGGACTGAGGTAGTGGATGTCTTTCTCCAAAGGTTCTAGAGGGGGCTTTGTGCCCAGAGTGGTTCATCCTGCCAAGGACTGAGGTAGTGGATGTCTTTCTCCACTGGTTCTGGAGGGGGCTTTGTGCCCAGAGAGCTTCATCCTGCCAAGGACTGAGGTAGTGGATGCCTTTCTCCACTGGTTCTGGAGGGGGCTTTGTGGCCAGAGTGCTTCATCCAGCTCGTGGCGGCATCAGTAGCGTCGCAATCTTTGGCACTCACTGGCCTGCGGTGCTGGTGGCGGTGGTGTCCTGGGCAGCGGTGCTGGTGGCCGTGGTGTCCTGGGCAGCGGTGCTGGTGGCGGCGGTGTCCTGGGCAGCGGGGCTGGTGGCAGTGGTGTCCTGGGCAGGGGTGCTGGTGGCGGCGGTGTCCTGGGCAGCGGTGTTGGTGGCGGTCTTGTCCGTGCAGATTTTCCCCAGACTTGCCGGTTTTACTGTGCCCCTTCCCCACCTTGGATGGTGGCGCAGGTGTCTCCACACTCCCAACTGTACCCCTGGGAGCGGCTTTGGTGGCTGATTTATTTCCTCTCGCCAGGCACTGGCCAACTTTTTGTGCTTTACAGGTGGGGGACTGTCCGTGCTCTGGCTCCTTGCCACACTGGCTACCCTGCTGCCTGGCGCACTCCAGAAGCCGGTTACTACTGGCACCACTGGTCCCGCAGATGTTGTGGCTGAAATGCTGGGTTGGGACCTGGAGAGGCGGGCCCAAGGAGACTGAAGGGGTGGGGGAGTCGAGGGGAAGAGGTCAAGGTTGGACAGGAAAAGTTTTTGGGGAACACTGGGATGGGTAGATGGAGGGGGTTTGGGAGTGGAGGAAGAGGTAGTGGTTGTAGGAGGTGTACGTTTGCTGACTTTGGGTGAAGTTGCATGGGCTGGAGGGTGTTGTGAGGGTGTCGTGAGGTGGATGGCTGTTGGGTGGGTGTGTGGCTGCATTTGTGTAGTTTGGGAGGAGGGCTCACAGACACACTGGTAGGTGTGAATGGTAGTGGGGGTGGTGAGTGCAAGTGAGCAGGGTGTGGTGGTGGGTGTGCTGGTGATGGACGTAGTGGCTGAGGATGTAGTGCATGCAGGTGTGAGTGGAGACAAGAACTGGGAGAGAGGAGGGAGACGAGGAGGAGGGGGAGACAGTGGAGGCAGTGGATGTTAGTGTGTCTGCCTGTGTATAATGCTTGCGTGAGTGCCTGTGGGATGTGTGGTGCTTATGTTTGCCAGAGCTACCCTTGTGTGTTGAGGTGTGTGCATGCTGGTCTGATGGTGTGCTTGCGATAGGCTGAGGTACAGGGGTTTGGGTCTGGATGGAGGAAGTTGGAGGGGGGAGGCTAGAGACAGGGACAATGGCTGCCATCAGTGCTCAGGCCAGAGTCTGAAAGGCTCGCTGGTGAGCTGCCTGACCAGAATGAATGCCCTCCAGGTATGCACTGGTTTGTTGCAACTGCCTCTCTACACCCTGGATGGCATTCAAAATGGTATTCTGCCCAACAGTGAGGGACCTGAGTAGGTCAATGGCCTCCTCACTGAGGGCAGCAGGGGTGACCGGGACAGGGGCTGAGGTGCCTGGGGCGAAGGAGATGCCCACCCTCCTGGGTGAGCGGGCACGGGACACACACTGAGGGGCTGCTGGGAGGGCGGTGCTGGTGGGGGGGGTGGAGGCTGTACCTGTAGATGCAGAGGGCACAGATGGGCCCGCCACCGCAAGGGAGCTCCCATCAGAGGAGGAGTTCGTATCCCTGGTCTCAGCTCCTGTCCCCGCCGTAGAGCTCCCCTCGCACTCCTTCCCACTGGTGAATTCAGACTCCGTTGTGTCGCCCTCCAGTGCCATGTAGAATGCAGCTCCCTCCTGCTCAGGTGCCACTGCTCCTCTGCCTGATGATGCTAATGCACACAAGAACAGGGGACCACAAAAAGTGGGTGAGGGAGGAGATAGAAGAAAGACATGTTGAGTGCATGCAATACCGCTACCGTTGGCGGAAACTACAGACACAGAAGCCCCCTGCACTACGCCGTGCACTTGGAGTTCCCTAATCAATCCCAGGGACATGGGTTACAAGGCTATGCCCGATTGCTGCACACATGGATGTCACAGGAGCCTGACTAGGTGTAGTTGGCACTGTACACAGGTGGGGTGGGGTACCACAGGGCCTGCCTTAAGAAGGGACCTTGCCTACTAAACTCGCCCTGGCCTAGGGGAACCCACAGCCCACCTCCCCCACCCAGACACCTACAATGCACGCTGAATCAGCAGAATGAGAGTGTACTCACCCCTTGTGTCTGCTGTGATGCCCTCAAGCGCCCATCCGACTACGGGTACGCCACCACCAGGATCCTGAACATCAGGGGGGTCATGGTGCGACGGGCATCCCTCCCATGTTTGGAGGCCATCCTCAACTGGGCCTCCACCATCTTCTTGCTCCAGCGAATGTCCTCCCATCTTTTCCGGCAGTGGGTGCTCCATCTGTGGTAGACCCCCAGGGTCCAGACTTCCTTTGCGATGGCACGCCAAATGTCCTTCTTCTGGTGGGCGCTGACCTACAGGAATAGTACAGGGGAAAAGGAGAAGATATTATCATCCGCACCGTCACAGTCATTGGCCCGCATCCCTACCCTTGCCATGACGCACATGCACTCACCATTGTTTCATGCACGCCTCATTCTCACCCCCCCCATCTTTCATCCACACCACTCCACACAGGCATTGCCCATACAGCATGCTCACAGTGTACTTACCTGTTGGTCTGGAGGACCGTAGAGTAGCGTGTACTGGGGGAGGACCCCATCCACTAGTTTGTCCAACTCCTCCGTGCTGAAGGCAGGGGCCTTTTCCCCAGACACACGAGCCATTGTCTCTTCCAGACTGAGGTCACAGCAGCAGTTGCAGTGTAGGTCCTCTCCTGTCGAAGATCAGGTATCAAGTGATTGAACAGAGATAAAATGGCGGTGAAGTCCGCGGCGGTGCGTACCGTCACCGCCGGCGTACATCGTCATTGGCTCCTGCGACCTATAGGGTCCAATGTTAACCAATGCAGGATTGTGCTGCGGTCTTCGACCGCCTACCGCGACGGTGTACAACGCCAGCGCAGTTACCTCATATCCCCTTGTCCCACTTTACAGGTCAGGCAGCCGCCATTTCAGTGGGCCACATGGAATTATTTTGGACTGTGTCACACATATCTAGGCCTTGCTTAAACACTAATACAGGCATATGTTGATTTGCTAATATTTTCCAACTAAGCTGTGTTTACGTACCTTAGAGTTGGTTGACTCTCTGCTCGCTGTTCTCCTCCATAGGCACAGTCTGCTGGGCCATGTGAGGAGGTGGAGGCATCCTCCGGTGTACAGACCGCTGGTGGACCTGTCGACAATGGAGGAGCGACATGTGATCATCACCTATAGACTTGATCGTACCACAATCCTGGACCTGTGTGCCCAGTTGGAGCCAGACCTAATGTCAGCTATCCGCCATCCCACAGGAATGCCCCCTCAAGTGCAGGTGCTGTCAGTACTCCATTTCCTAGCAAGTGGGTCTTTTCAAACTACAGTGGCCATAGCATCAGGGATGTCCCAGCCTATGTTTTCCAACGTGTTGTCCAAAGTGTTGTCTGCCCTGCTGAAACACATGCAGAGCTACATCGTTTTCCCTCAGGTGGAGGGTTTGCCTACAGTGAAAGGTGATTTCTATGCCCTGGGACATATCCCCAACATCATAGGTGCCATTGATGGGACACATGTGGCCTTGGTCCCCCCACGCAGGAGTGAACAGGTGTACAGAAACCGGAAGAGTTACCATTCGATGAATGTGCAGATGGTGTGTTTGGCAGACCAGTACATCTCCCATGTGAACGCCAAATTTCCTGGCTCAGTGCATGACGCTTATATTTTACGGAATAGCAGCATCCCTTATGTGATGGGGCAACTCCAGAGGCACCGTGTGTGGCTATTAGGTGAGGACATGGACCCAATACAGTGTGACTAGGTGTCTGGGTCTGGGGATGTCCCTATGAGTTAGTGTGTGTCTAACAGTTGTCCCTCGATATTTGCAGGTGACTCTGGTTACCCCCAACCTGTCATGGCTATTGACTCCAGTGAGGAATCTCAGGACAAGGGCAGAGGAACGCTACAATGAGGCCCATGGGCGAACTAGGAGGATTATAGAGCGGACCTTCGGCCTCCTGAAGGCCAGGTCCCGGTGCCTCCATATGAAAGGTGGTTCCCTATTCTACTCACCAAAGAAGGTGTGCCAGATCATCGTGGCCTGCTGTATGCTTCACAACTTGGCTTTGCGACGACAGGTGCCTTTTCTGCAGGAGGATGATCCAGATGGAGGTGTTGTGGCAGCTGTGGAGCCTGTGGACAGTGAAGACGAGGAAGCAGAAGAAGAGGACATAGACAACAGGAACACAGTGATCCTGCAATACTTCCAGTGAGACACAGGTAAGAAGACAACACTGGCTGCTACATCTGATTTAGTTCTACTACCTCTCATCTGTCTGTCATTTTCACCCAGTGTATGGTCACTGAG
Source organism: Pleurodeles waltl (assembly GCF_031143425.1). Classification (NCBI taxonomy): domain Eukaryota; kingdom Metazoa; phylum Chordata; class Amphibia; order Caudata; family Salamandridae; genus Pleurodeles; species Pleurodeles waltl. The sequence continues at coordinate 773,053,196 of NC_090440.1, read as the reverse complement.
TTGTCACTTTCCCTTACGATTTCACAGATGTGGGTCCCACTGTGTGACATCTGCTTTGTTTTCGCATGGACTAGAGCTGTGTGACATAGGTAGTTTGTAGATGGTGGTGTCTCTCTCTGGCCTTCAGTCGCAATTGTTGACATAAGGGTTTGTGGGTGATGTGGGTCTGTGTTTTATATTGTATTGGGTGTGTGGGAGTGGTGTGTGTATGTGTATCAGGTGTGTGTATTTGGAATTGTCCAATGTGGTAGTGTTTTGTATATGTGTGTGTATTTTGAGCACGGCGGTGTGTACCGCCAATGGTTTACCGCAGTTGAAAGACCGCTGCGTGGATTCATGGGTCGTGATAGTGTGGGCGTATTCCTGTTGGCGTGATGGTGGATGTTTTGTTATCGCCAGTTTATCACTAACTTTGGTGTGGTGGACTTGTGTGGGTGTCTGGATTTTGGCAGATTCCGAGCTGTGGGTCATAATGACCGTGGCGGAATTCCGCGGCCCTGTTTTGGCAGTCTTCTGCACGGCGGTAAGCGACTTTTACCGCTAATGTTGTAATGACCCCCAAAGTGTTAATACATTTATTTCATCTGCATGGTATTGTTAATATACTACAAGAAGCACATTTAAGTGAAGCAGAAAAGCAGAAAGGGTCTTGGGTGGTTAAGGTAATTTTAGCACTGGCCTTAAAACAAAACAAAAATAGTTGATACTTTACTTCAGAGGTCCCGTAAAATTTATATTAATTACCACAAAAAGGATTCAGAGAATAGATGGGTATCTATTAATTTTTTATTGAATGCTATTCCTGTAGCAATTATGTACATACAAGATTTAAACATCACTAATTTGAATTTTGGTGTTACAAATAACAAAAAGCTGATACAGTGCTCTAATGACAATATCAATGTTAGTTGGGATTTGAACCTGGTAAAAGATCCATCTATAGAGAGTCTTCATGTAGATATATTCCTAATAGCATGAAACACTTAAAAAATGTGGTTGAGCAAAGGGGTTACATGATGGTTGCGTAATCCTTATAGTAATCAATATTCTTTTTTTTTGCAGGTTCATCCCTCTACAGTAATCTTATACACGCAGAGATTAGTTCAATTTTATTTTGAGTTATACTTCCGTTTGGTTGTAATTTGACAAGGGTCCACCTGAAAGTAGTAGGATAAATGGACATCCAACAATAAATTTGCAAATATTCCAATATTTCTGGCAGAGTTTAAAAACTTTGCTAATGATTTTCTTACTTTTAATGACTCTACTAATATGTCCCTATATAATAACAGAGATGTATTTAAAACTGTATCTTGGAATGTTATAAAAAGTCTGCCTTTTAAACAAAAAGAAAAATGCTGATCATAAATCTAAGGGGATTGTCCAAAGTATTAAAAGATTAGAATATCATTACTTTACTTCTTTACCAAACAATTCCCTTCAGAAATCGGTTGTGGAAAGTTTGAGTTTAATAAATTTACAACGGACATGGCTTCTGGGATAGCATTAAAAATGAAGGCCATGTTTCAGAGGTGTCAAAATAATATAGGGAAATTATTTAAGGGTGAGAAAGGAGAGGGTGGCTAATTGTTCTATTATTGAAATATTTCTCAATCTGAAATTATACAAAAAAAATTACAATTGTATGAACAATTTCATTTACAGGACTTACATATTTCTGAAGCACGTATTGATAAATATTTAACTTTCCTATCTAGATCAAACAACCCAAAACTGGATTTTTTTCCTTTAGAAGAAGGAAAAACGTTGGATGAGATTATAAGGGCTTTAACCTTATAAAAAAACGACAGTGAATTCTTGGGCATAGTTGGGTTTCAGATTGAATTTTACCACTCTTTTTCACAGTTTTTAGCTCCTCAGTCATTAAAATTATATAAGAATGTTTTATCCATTAGAAGATCTATTGGATCCTTCTCTAAAACTGCCACTTACCAGATTCTTAATACAGATAAATATAACCCTTCACATAAAAATGTTCTGCCCATTTCTCTTATTAGTACAGTTTGCAAGGTGTATGCAAAAATGCTGACTTTGCAATTGGAATCCTTATTCATCAACTTATTAAGGACTAACATACATGTTTTATTCAGGGAAGGCTATCCTCAGATAATGTTTAGTGTTTTCCTTGATAATATAGATAAGGTTTCTAAATCTAGGTCTCCTTTTGCCGCAGTCACTTTAGATGTAAAAAAAAGCTTTTGACCACTTGGGTTGTAAGTATATGTTTAAAGCTCTTCAAAGCATGGTGTAAGAAAATGGATTAAATTTAGGGGTGGATGACTGGCCACCTCAAGACAATCTAAAGTCGCCAAGTAACCCTTGAAATCACTATATTTACCTAATCTCAATCCCCTGGTAGATATGGTACAGAGCAGAAAGGCTTAGTTTAGGGAAATATGCAAAATAGTAATAAAGTAAAAATATGAAACAAAAATCCCTAACTGAATTAGTAAAAGAATAACATTAAAAAAAAACTATATTACACAAATACAACAAAAATCCAATGAGGGGAACAGAGATTAATTGTTAAGGTTTCATGTAGAAACGGAGCGAAAAAGCATGAAGCTCCAATGAAGCCTATGGGTACAGCATGTCCAGTCCTTCAAGGCTCCTCTCACGTCAGACAGCAGGACCAGGCCTCTTCCATTCTTCCGCAGGTCCAAAACATGTTCTGATGGGGTGGTTTGGGCTTCCACATTTAACCTGGCACTAGCTAGAGGGTGGGAATCACTCCTGGGCACTCCCTCAGTAACGGTGTAAAGGTTCCTGGTGGCAACCCTTCCCACTTTTTCAGTAGTTACTGTTTGCCTTACTGCACGCAGGCCAACAACGATATGTGTCATGGCATTTTCAAGAATTTGGGCTCTGATGGTGGTGGGTGTGTAGGTCAGTGCATGCACTTTGTGTCTTACCACATTTAAAATTAAGATTCAGTTTGAAGCAGGCCAACTAGGTGACTGAATTCTAGTACAACAAAGGCAGGGTTCTACAGTACAAGATAGGGGATACACAAAAGTTATCCTGGCATGCTATTTTCTCCCTTTCAAGATTCAAGATTGCCAAAGGGTTGACACTGTGTTGTCATTAGGATGTCCACAAACAATGCCTTGAGTGTTCTGCGGAACTGAAAGGAGTGATACCTGTTCATTCGGGTCAACCTATTGTGTAGCTCCTGGGAGGAATTTCACACCTCATTCACAACTCATTCCAGACTGAGGACAGACTGCGACTTGGCAGAGCATAATGCTAATTTGCATTCTGAAAGACTAGGCAGGTAAAGGGTAACTTTCTAAAAGGTACTTTTATTTATTTAATATTTATTCAAAACTTCAACTCAATCATTGAACTGGAATTTTAGTAACTATTAAAAATAAGTGTTTAATTATTTTTCTAGCTGGTCCCATTCCCAAGTAAACAGTATTAGAATTTTAATCTGTTCAGTGGTTTTCTACCTAGGACAGCAAGGCTTGCTACAGTGAAAATAGTTTTCTGGGCCCTGTCATAGTAAGGACATGGTAATATTAATTTTGCACCTGTCTCACTTTTAAATACCTTGCGCACTACCTTGTGGACTACAAAACGAACATATAGGTGCGTTACTAACATTTAAAAAAAGAGGTCTCTACCTTGCAAAAAGTGGTTATTTTGATTGGCAGTTGTTACACAGCAGCAGTCAGGCCACAGAGGGTAGGCCTGTAGCTATGTTTGTAGTCCCACTGTAGATGATGGCACATGAGGTCCTGCAGTCCATAAGAGCACTTAACTTTCAAACCATAGGTGAACTTTCCACACCACATACTAGGGACTTTTGTGCAAGTTAAATGTGTCAATCAGGACTACATCAATTTAACCATGTTTTAAGGGGGGGAGCACAGGCAACTTATTTCTAGTTGCCAGGGGGTATGGTGGACAGAGTTCTAAAGCCAGCAAATATAGGGTGCTGAAAAAGCTGAAAATCTGGGATGGCCACTCAGAAAAAGTCAGATTCCCTACACATGGCCTACGGGAAACTTTTTACAAAAGAGTATTTTACTTTATTCTAATCCCAAATATGCTTTACATATAGAGGGCAGTCAATCCCGTCCTTTTAGACTACATGAAGGTAGTAGAGAAATTCCCCTTTCCCCATTACTTTTCAATTTGTCGCTTATACCCTCTCTGGCCAGGTTAATCAAATGCTTCTGTTGGATGGCCTTCGTATGAAGATAAACAAAGTAAATGTTCTGCATATGCAGCAGATGTATTGCTCTGAATTTCTAATCTAAGAGAATCCTTATCTTATTTCTTATAAAACGTTGAGTTATTTTCCTAAGTATCTAACTACAAATTAAATAGGGGCAAGTCAGAAACTATCCCTTTGAATACATTTTGGATAACAGATGTGTGACAATTTTAGTTTAGTATGGAATAGGGGAAAAATCAAATATCACAAAAAACATTAAAAATCAAGTTAAAATAAACTTAAACTTTACAAAAAAAGAAAATTAATACACTCAGTGACTATTTATTTCATGGTGGTGACTTTTGGACACTATTAAAATGATGTGCCCTTCTGTTGTAGTACATACGGTCTCTATGCTACAAATAAATATTCCAGCTAGCGTTTTTCAAGAATATAGACTCGAGGGGGGCATGACCAAGTCAGCAATGGAGTCGGACGCATAGTCCAGAGCTCCGATCGCCGTCCCTGTTCTGAGGGGTAAATTATCCTGCCGGGGTGCTGGCCTGGCCCCACTACACAAAGCCGCAGCCGCTCTGGGCCCGGAGGGGAGGCCTGGAGGCAGGGCCTGCGGAGGGCCTTCACAGGTGAGGCAGGATCGCAAGTCCCGGAGGAAGCCAGGGGCACGTGGAAGGCCCGGGGACGGAGCGGTGAGTTTAGAAGCAGGGGGACGGGGCGGCTGCCATTTTCTCTTCTCTCTGCCCGCCGTGGCTTGGACCGTGAGGAGCGGGCCCGGGGGAGAGAGAGCACCAAGCAGCAGAAACATTTGGAGGGCCCCTCCACCCTCCCTGGGGTCCATTTAACGAATCGAACAAGGCAATGATCCTGGGCCTTTGGAATTGGGAAAGGAGCGAGTCCGTTGGCATGAGAGGTTGGAGTCAGGCACACCCAGCAACACGAGAGGGTGAGAGAGCACCTAGACCCAGAGATGTCGGGGAGAAGATCAGACTATCCGGGTAAGGGAGCCCGCAAAACCCAGAGAACGAATGTCCTACCCAGGAAGGTAGGAGGCGGAAAGTTTCCAAATCGGTATTTAAATACAATACAGAGAGCAACTTAATGCAGGAGCAGGACAAGACACGGATGCTAGACTCATAGAACAAACAGGGGAAAAGGCAAGGAGTCTCATAGACACAACGTACAGAGGAGTGATACGGCAAGACACAGTACTATCCCACTACTGGAGGGTGGAGGAGAGCAAGACTAATGGAGGGGCATAGATGACCGCAGTGATCTCAGACACTCATGAAACACTGAGACGCCCCACTAACAGACCGGCAAACGAAAGGCCAGGAATAGTGACGGTCACCGCCATAGGTGCCCTGTGTCGTGGTGGCAACAGAATACACAAGTAATAACGCCGCAACAGCTGTACGCGTGATAGCTAGGAACTCCAGGGTGGATACATACCCCTTCAACTCCAGGTGACGATGGGGAAACAAAAAATGGGAAAGGAAGCACCAGCTGGGCCCTCCCCAAGAGACGTGATAGGTGAGAAGACAGCAGGAACAGAAGCACTGACTCAACACACCAAAGTGATCCTGGCAGCCATACACGACTCAAAGACAGCTCTGGAGAGTCAAATTGCAATGCTAGCAGGGGAGGTAGGTCTTCTCCGGGATGATCACAATAAACTGAAGGACTGGGTAAAGGCAACAGAAGTGATAATGCAGGAGATGACCCCACAGGTTAAAACACTCACACAAAAACTCGCACTTATGGAAAATGAAGTGAGAACTCTAGCCAGTAAAGTGGAAGACGTAGAAAGCCGGTCTCGGCGTCACCATATACGCCTGGTGGGAGTCCCGGAGAGGGCAGAGGGCCCATCAATATAACTCTACACTGAAATGTGGCTGAGTGAAGTGGTGCTACGGGGTACACTCACAAAATTCTTTTTAGTGGCGCAGGCACGTAGGATCCCGGTGGTCCTTCCCCAACCGGGAGCAAACCCAAGACCAATAATAGTGCGATTGATGAACTTAAGAGACAGAGATGTGATCCTCCAAGAGACACGCAAAAGGGGCCCCTGGAAAGTCGAGGGAAAAGAGATAAACATATACCCAGACTACACAAATCAAGTACAGAAACAACGGGCAGCATTTGCCACAGCCAAAAAAAAATCCTCCGACATAATGACATAAAATACGAACTGTTAACCCCTTCTGTGCCTAGGACGTAATGGTTACGCCCTGATGGACAGTGCTCGTGTGCCCAGGACGTAACCATTACGTCCTGTGCACAGAGCCCAGAGGGAGCGCCAGCGCTCCCTCTGTGGGGTTCCCCCCAACACCCCAAGGCAGGGATGGAAGGGGAACACTTTCCCCTTCCACTAACGGCCCCCCGTGACATCAGTGTGCGATCGCACGCCGATTGTCACAGAGGCCTCCTGATCGGAAGAGAAATGCAAAGCATTCCGATCACGTGGGGGAGGCCAGAGAGGCTTCAAAGTGAAGGAAAGGAATTTCCTTCCCTTTGAAGTCTCTCTCTGCGTTTCAAAAGCCGGACTGTAAAGCAATCCGGCTTTTGAAATGCCCACTAGACACCAGGGATTTATTTTTAAAATGAAACTGGCATGAGGGGAGCGACCCATTGGGCAAGGGTCGCTCCCAGGGGGGGTATTTTTTTGAAGGCCTTTTCTGCCCCCCCTATTATTAGGCTGACCTGCCCCCGGGGGGGGGGGCAGAAACCTCTAGGCACCAGGGATAAAAACATTTTTTTGTTTTGTTTTTATTTTAGAGGTGGGGAGCGACCCCTTAGGCAAGTGTCCCTCCCATAGGGGGCAAATTATATTTAGGTCATTTCTGCCCCGCTTGGGGGCAGATTGGCCTATTTTTATGAGGCCAATCTGCGACCAAGGGGGACAGAAACCAGTAGACATCAGGGAGTTTTTTTTCCCGTGAATTTCACTCAAGGAGAGCGACCCCTTAGGCAAGGCTCGTTCCCCTGGGGGGCAAATTTATTTTAGGCCATTTCTGCCCCCTTGGGGGGGCAGATCAGCCTATTTTAATTAGGCCGATCTGCCCCCAAGGGGGGCAGAAACCACTAGGCACCGGGGATTTTTTTTGTTGTTGTTGTTTTACAGATGGGGAGCGACCCCTTAGGCAAGGGTTGCTTCCCTGGAGGGGCAAATTGTATTTAGGCCATTTCTTCCCACTTTGGGGGCAGATCAGCTGATTTTAGGTCAATCTGCCCCCAATGGGGGCAGAAACCACTAGGCACCAGGGGTCTTTTTTTTTGCGCCGTCATGCAAGGGTAGGGACCCTGTAGGCAAGGGTCGCTCCCCAGGGGTTTGGGGGGGCAAATTTATTTTAGCCCATTTTATTATTAGGCCGATCTTCCCCTAGGGGGGACAGAAACCTCTAGGCACCGGGGATCTTTTTTTTGTGGCAATGTCACGCAGGGGGAGCGACCCCGTAGGTAAGGGTCGCTCCCCGGGGGGCGGGGAGGTGGGGAGGGGTTGGGGGACTGGGGGGGGCAAATTTAGTTTAGGCCATTTCTGCCCCCTGGGGCCGGCTGAGCTAGAGGCCAAAATCCACAGGTAGGCACTTTGCAAAAAACACCTCTGTTTTCTGTGAAAAAATGTGATGTGTCCACGTTGTGTTTTGGGCCATTTCCTTTCGTGGGCGCTAGGCGTACCCACACAAGTGAGGTGCCATTTTTATCGGGAGACTTGGGGGAACACAGAATAGCAAAACAAGTGTTATTGCCCCTTGTCTTTCTCTACATTATTTTCCTTCCAAATGTAAGGCAGTGCGTAAAAAAGACATCTATTTGAGAAATGCCCTGTAATTCACATGCTAGTATGGGCACCCCGGAATTCAGAGATGTGCAAATAACCACTGCTTCTCAACACCTTATCTTGTGGCCATTTTGGAAATACAAAGGTTTTCTTGATACCTATTTTTCACTTTTTATATTTCAGCAAATAAATTGCTGTATAGAATAAAAACCCATTGCAAGGCGCAGCTCATTTATTGGCTCTGGGTACCAAGAGTTCTTGATGAACCTACAAGCCCGATATATTCCCGCAACCAAAAGAGTCCAGCTGACGTAACGGTATATTGCTTTAAAAAAACGTGACATCGCAGTAAAACGTGGAGAAAAATGGCTGTTTTATTCACCTCAATTTCAATTTATTTTTATTTCAGGTGTTATTTTCTGTAGGAAACACTAGTAGGATCTACACAAATGACCCCTTGCTGAATTAAAAATGTTATCTACTTTTCAGAAATGTTTAGCTTTCTGGGATCCAGCATTGGTTTCTCACCCATTTTGGTCACTAACTGGAAGGAGGCTGAAAGCACAAAAAATAGTACAAATAGGGTATGTCCCAGTAAAATGTCAAAATTTTATTGAAAAATTGGGTTTTCCAATTCAAGTCTGCCTGTTCCTGAAAGCTGGGAAGATGGTGATCTTGCCACTGCAAACCCTTTGTTGGTGTCATTTTCAGGGGAAAAAACACAAGCTGCCTTCTGCAGCCCTTTTTTCCCATTTTTAAAAAAAAAACAAAATTTTCACTGTATTTTGGCTAATTTCTTGGTCTCCTTCAGTTGAACCCACAAAGTCTGGGGACCTCTAGAATCCCTAGGATGTTGGAAAACAAGGAAGCAAATTTGGCGTGGGTAGCTTATGTGAACAAAAAGTTATGAGGGCCTAAGCGCGAACTGCCCCAAATAGCCAAAAAAAAGGCTCGGCACAGGAGGGGGAAAAGGCCTGGCAGCGAAGGGGTTAAACCCGGCAAAAGTTCTGATCGAATACGAGAAAAGAACACGCTTCATGGGAAAGCCTCTAGAAGCCTGGGAATGGATAGAGATGCAGGCCTGTGCCGAGCCAACGGACAAGCGGAAGTCAAAACTTGGTTGACAAGGAAAAAAAAAGGCAGAGGGGCGGGACTCCGGCGGGGACCGACTGCTGCGCCATCGCAGGGACAAATAAAAGCTGCGCAGGAAAAGGCTGTCAAGGACCTGAGGGGAATAACCGAGATACAAAAAAGTGACGGCTGGAGGGAATCAGAGAAGGACACTGGTGGAACCGGAACAGAGCATTCGGGGTAGGGAACAGAGTCTGAGACAGAGCCCAATGACAGCGGATATGCTGGGCTAACAGATACTTTAGCAGCAACTGATAACAAACAGCACATCCTAGAGTCACAGCCCAGCGAAAAAGACTGTGGGGGGAGTCGGGAAGGGCATGGGGGAGACCTTGGGGGCTCCTGTTTCTAATCTTGCCTTCTCCTCGTACACCCCTCGGAGATGGGGGGGGAGACAAGGCAATCAAGAACAATGGACAATGGAACTATGACATTGGCAAAAAGCCACGCCTCGGAACGATGCACAATGGGGAACGAGGATCTCCAATTAGGGGTTCGGGTACACACATACCGTGAATTGGGGGGTGGTTAGTTCTACAATCACAGCACGGCAAGGTAGGATGGAGGGGTAGTTGGGGGGTAAAGTTTACAGATTGTTTCATACAGAAGGGGGATAACGAGTTTGAAGTCGGTACAAAGGATATCAGAAAAATATACAGAAGCATTCTCCTAAAGACCGACAATAGACTAATCTCGATAATACTATTACCATGGGAACTGAGAGATTATCCATCCTTACCTGGAACATAAATGGATTAGGAAACAAACATAAACAGAACCTCATACATAAAACCATAAATAGGTGCAAATCAGATATAATATTTATGCAAGAAATGCATCTGGTGGATACACAACACAAGGCTGTGGAAAGAGATAAATATAGGCTACTGGGACACACTCAGTTCATGTCTGGATCCAGGGGGGCCTGATACTTATTAGAAGGGGCCTCCCATTCCACACCACACGTACATGGGCAGATCCACACGGCTGTTATATAGCAGTACTATGGACATATAGACATATGCCTATACTATTAGTTAATGTATATCTACCCCCGGATCTACAAGGAGGGATGCTCCAGACAATTGGTACAATACTCACAACATCACCACCAGCATCAATCCTACTGGGAGGTGATTTCAACATGATGATGAATACAGAGTTGGGCAGGGCTAGCACATCAAGGTCAGGATGTCCAAATAGGGGGAAACTGGAGGGCTTTACGCAGGCTATGGGCTTATGTGATGTGTGGAAGTTTCTCCATGGGCAAGAAAGAGGGTACTCTTGCTATTCAGCCGTCCATGATATGCACTCACAACTGGACTACTTTCTGACCACGGCGGACATACTGCAGAGAATTCAAATAATAGAATATCGAGCTAGGGGAATTAGCGACCATGCACCACTGCAGATGGTGGTATCTATGGGTCCCTGACCGCCAGGAAAAGAATGGCACATGCAAACGTGGAGATTACTAAACACTAATATGGCAGAGGGCCTAGAGCAAGTTACTCAACACTACATCACCGAGAATGTGAGATTGGTACAAAGGCCAACAGTCCTATAGCAGGCCTACAAAGCCACCGTCAGAGGGGAGATAAAAGCGGGAGAGGTAGCGGATAGACAGCATAGAGAGAAACGATTAGCACTACTAGAGACATAACTCACAGTTTTGGAACAGAGATACGCAGCACACCCAACACCAGACATTAAAAGCAGGATGAATCAGACGAGTGAGGAATATAATGTAATAACTCGGGATGAGGTACGACGACAATACCTACTGCAAAGCAAACAGCTCTATGAGGCTGGTAATAAAGCAGGTAAATTGTTGGCATGGTTGGGAAGGAAGGAACAAAGTGATTCTAATATTAGTTAATTATGGACAGCTGAAGGGCAATTAATAAGGGACCCTAAGGAAATAATGGAAGAATTGGCAATCCAAATGAAGAAGTTTCATAAATCCTGCATAACAATCCCAGAGATAGAAATAGATAGTTTCCTTAGCGATTGCCCCATAATATGTCTCTCCCTGCAACAAACAGCAGCTCTCGAGGAGATCACTGAGGAATAAATGCTGGCAGCGTTGGGTCACCTACAGAAAGGGAAGTCGCTGGAGCCTAACGGACTTCCCGTGGAGTTCTTCCAAAGGCTCGGGAAGGGGCAGATGCCGTACCTGCATGTGGCGCTGCATCACGCTGTCGAAATCGGGGAACTTACAGCTGACATGAGAACAGCGTCGATCATCCGATTACCTAAACCAAACAAACCCAGAGATCGAGTAGACTCTTACCACCCGATCTCATTGTTAAATGTTGATGCCAAAATACTGGCAAAGACGCTGGCAGTCAGACTGAGCGGGGTGATGGCAACCTTGGTACACCAGGACTAAACAGAGTTTATCCCAGGACGCTCTACAGCTCTGAATCTCCGAAGGCTTCATAATAATTTAGCCCTAATAGCACGTTCGCCCAAGGGAAGGGCAATCCTTTCCTTGGATGCCAATAAATCATTTGACTCGGTAGAATGGAAATATATGTTCTGCATGATGGCCAGGATGCGATTCGGCCCCAGATATAGGAGGTGGGTAGAGTTGATATACATAAGACCCACAACGAGGGTGAGGGTAAACGGATACACATCGCAGGAATTTGACCTTCACAGAGGGACTAGACTGGGATGCCCTCTGTCGCCGATGTTATTTGCATTGGTAATCAAGGGGCTAGCTAACTGGATAAGGACAGATCCACTTATAAGAGGATGGCCAACAAATAGTGATGAGGAGGATCGGATTTCACTTTACACTGATGACATATTATTATATCTAACTCAGACGCCTTCCCTGATGGGTCGCCTGGGAGAGATATTTCAGGCATTTGGGGAGGTGTCAGGATTTGGCATAAACTGGGGTAAATCACTGCTGTTTCCCGTGGGGATTTGAGAGAACAGCATACGGCGTTGCCACTTAGAGTGGAACTGGAGAAATTCAAGTACTTAGGCATTTGGATATCAGGCACACCCCACTTACATTACACTACTAATCTCCAACCCCTACTGCAGAGATTTGAAACGGAGACTAAGCATTGGCAAACCCTCCTGATCTCATTGTTGAGAAGGGCAGCACTCTTTAAGATGGTGCCACTACTTCGCTTCCTATACACTCTACATCACTCCCCTTACCCAATTCCAGAAACATTATTTCACCAGATGGACTCCTTACTACGAACCTTACTATGGTCAGGAGCACTTTACAGAGGCCAATGTATGAGGGGGGTATCGCCCTGCCAAGTATCCGGAAATACTATGAGGCGACACAACTTAGCACAATAAACCATTGGGCTTTTGCTCCACAAGATGACCCTGTGTTTAGAGAGGACAGGGAAATTAATCTACCTACACTGGCTGTATGGGGGCAAACTAAACCCGGCATTTAGCCCAGCAACAAAAACGGTAATACAAACATGGACACAACTTACTAATGAAATGGGATGAGCAACACGTCTGACCCCCAAAACACCTTTATGGGAAGGGAACAAGCTACCTAAGATAAATTCTTTGACCGGCTATAAAGGCTGGGATAATATTGGGATAACATATCTAGCTGACATATGGAGTGACACCCTTGTCACATCAAAACGAATACCAAATGTCAGATACACAATGGCTCCAGTACGCCCGCCTTCAGGTGGCCCTGAAACATAGTATCCCTGCAGACGAAGAGACACAGGAGTATGCTTCATTGGAAATGAAACTCTTAGAGGAGAGGATACAAAAGAAATTGATATCACAAATCTATGGTACAATCATGAGACACACACAACCATCCCTGGCTCCTCTATAGGAACGATGGAAAAAAGACTGTAAAGACCTAGAAGAGGAGGACTGGGCGGAGGCTCTGATATACCCGGCAGAAGTAGCTATTCCAGCATCCCTCAAATTAATACAAATTAAAATTACTACACAGAGTATACTATACAAGATCCCTGCTCTTTAAGATAGGGAGGGCAGCAGACAACCAGTGCCTGCGGGGCTGCGGTAGAGGGGGAACATTTTATCACACGCTGTGGACCTGCCCCCGTGCCATTAGGTTTTGGGAGGAAGTGATGGCAACCCTGGAGGGGGCGACAGAGACTAGCATGGAAATGACGCCAGAGACAATAATACTGGGGATATGGGGCCACACTGAACACACAAGATTTCAAACAATACTGATTAACATAGGATGCATGATTGCAAAACGAGACATAGCTAGGAGATGGGGTTCGGGGATAGCACCTAGCCATAGAGAGTGGAGACAGGGTATGGATAGATGCTGCATATTAGAAAGAGAAATTTACAGAGACAGATGAAATGAAAAAAAATATGAAAAGATAAGGGGGAACTGGGAAATGGAGTAGCTCAACGGCCGCCAGGGGACCTCCAGAGCTGTTAGAATGTGGGACAGTAGACAAGATAAAGCCAGGAAAACTCTAATGAGACGTTCGGGTCCAGAAGTTGAGAGAGGATGGGTCAGAAAGTCACACAATGTACACACATACAATATAATTCAGAAAAGGGGAATTCTTGCTGAACAATACCGTGGGGTATGGAGAGGGTTAAGGGATTGTTGTTGCAGTGTGATTGTTAAGGCCGATATGTCACATCTCAACCAATATCACAACTGCTAATATTTGGGAACAAAAAAAAAAAAAGAATATAGACTCATGCCTGTCAACATTTCTTTGGAAAGGAGAAGGCTACAATCAATCAATCAATCAATCAGTCGCATTTATAAAGCGCGCTACTCACCCGTAAGGGTCTCAAGGTGCTGTGGGGGGGGGGGTCAATGCTCGAAGAGCCAGGTCTTGAGCTGCCGTCTGAAGTGAAGGTGGTCTTGTATGGCGCGAAGGTGGCTGGGAAGGGAGTTCCAGGTCTTCGCTGCTAGGTAAGAGAAGGACCTGCCTCCGGCAGTGGCTTTGCGAATGTGTGGTACGGCTGCCAGGGCTTGTTCGGTCGAGCGTAGGGTGCGAGGACGAGTGTAGAAGGAGATGCGGTGGTTGATGAGTTCTGGTCCGCGGTTGTGCAGGGCTTTGTGTGCGTGGGTGAGGAGTCTGAAGGTTATCCTCTTGTTGACTGGGAGCCAGTGGAGTTTCCTCAGGTGTCCGGAGATGTGGTTGTGGCGGGGTATGTTCAGGATAAGTCGTGCAGCAGCGTTCTGGATTCGTTGAAGTTTCCTCTGCAGCTTGATGGTGATGCCGGCGTACAGAGCGTTCCCACAATCACATGAAGTAAACTAAGGCAACTTAAGGAACATGGTGGTGTTTTGTTTCCAAATATTTTTACCATAACAACTCTCTCTTTCCTTGAAGTAAGCAAAGTATTGGTTGTTTTCAGCTACGTTTCCAGTTTAGATTCTATATTAGACCTGGCAACTTTTTGGCCCCTGACCTCCCGTTTTGATGACCTTGATTTGGGCGGCTTCAGGACTCTGAGCACTTTATCACTGCTAACCAGTGCTGAAGTGCATGTGCTCTCTGCTTAAAACATGGTAACATTGGCTTATCCATAATTAGCATATCTGATTTACCTATAAGCCCCTAGTAACATGTACTACCTGTGCCCAGGGCCTGTAAATTAAATGCTACTAGTGGGTTTGCATCACTGATTGTGCCAGCCACCTCAGTCGCCCTTTAAACATGACTCAGGCCTGCCACTGCAGAGCCTGTGTGTGCAGTGTTAAACTGGCTTGTAGACCTGCCAAGTTAAATCTCTTTCAAGTCCCAAACGTTTGTTTTTAATACATATAAGTCACCCCCAAAGTAGGCCAAATACAGCCCCAAGGGCAGGGTGCAGTGTATTTAAAATGATGGCCATGTACTTTCAGGTTTTACATGTCTAGGTACAGAAAACTCTTACATTTGTTTTTCACTACTGCACGGCCTATCTCTCCATTAGGTTAACATTGACATTGCCTTATTACATTTGTAGTTTCCAATTGGGAAGAGATGGGACCCCTAAGTTTGGTGTCTTTGGAATCACAATTTAAAATCACAACTGATGGTTTTAAATTGTAATTCCAAAAACGCCACTTTTAGAAAGTTGGCAATTTCCTACCTTAAATCATCTAGTGTCTTCTCCCTGACTCTGAACACACAACTGGTTGTGATGGCTGGGCGCTTGTGCATTCCCTCCAGACAGCCACACACAACTGGAGCTTAGATGTGACTGATGGCACATCCTGGGCAGTATGGGAGGGAGGAGCAGACACTTACACCTGAATGGGATGTGTGCTGATCTCACACAAAGGGCTGGATAATCCTCTGTAATAAGTCTGCAGCAAGGGTTGGAAGGGCAAGGAATTTGTCCACTTCAAAGGCCTCTTTTTGAAGTCTCCCCCACTTCAAAGGCACCACTGGGTATAAGAACTGGACTCCTGATCCCACCAAATCAGTACAACTCTGGACCTGTGGATACTCTGACAGGAAGAAGGATTGGTGAGCTACTGAAAGGACTGTCACTGCTGGACTCCTGCTCTGCTGTGCTAATCTACTGCCTACTGCCCTCCGTGCCTGGTAGTGAGAAGGACTGGGCCTGAATCTCTCCAACTCAGAACCAAAGAGACCCTAAAAACGTATTAGCTCGCCTCCTGTTCTTCTGAAGTCTCAGGGACACAAAAGACTTCCAACACTTCTGCTAAAGCTCCTGGACCCGTCTTTAACCTGTTCCTGACTTCCAAGAGGTGCCCCTCCAGTCCTGGGCCCTTAAAAGTGGTTTTGAGTATCCTGAAATCAAGCTTTTAGGCTCTTTGCAACTGTGAATGTGCCCGCTTGCACCGTAACTGTGCCTCTCGCATAAATAATCAGCATGAGCAGCTGCAAGTTTGTCTCTTTGCACAGCTAGCATCGCCACTCGCAACCTCGAGGCTTCAGTTCACTCATCCATGATTCCCGGCCGACTCTTTGCACCCATGGACCACCGCCAGAGAAGCTCTCCTTGCCCATGGTGAATTTATTCCCCGTGAACGGGACTCTTGGCTCAACTTTGAGAAGGTAAAACTTTAGTGGGAGTTATCTTGGACTGTATTCAACCCACGCTCCATCGCAGTTGGCCTAAACTTTTGGATTTCACCGGGTCTAGGATGACCAGATAGCCCCGGTTGGCGCTTTGTGCTTTTAAGCACCATACCACAATTTATTCTTCAAAAATTCATATCTCAACTTCTATTTATTGGATTTTTGTCGTTCTGGTCTTGTTGTACTCATAACATTAAGTTCTTTTTAATACTAGCATAATATAAACTAGGTGTGATGGCATTTTCTGTGATGTTTTCCAAGTTTTACTGTTTGAAGTGTTGCACAAATACTTGTGTTGCACAAATACTTTACACCTTGTCTCCTAAGTTAAGGCTGCTTTCTCTGTACCAAGCTACCAGAGAGTGAGCACAGGTTAATTTATGGTGTGCATCTCACTTACCCTGACTAGAACAGGAGTTTGTGCTTGGACAGGGTGTGCAAACCTCTCCCAACCAGGAACCCAGATCCAAATAGAACATGCCCTTATTTCACCTTTTACTTTTAAGGAATGTATTACAATGATGAACAGACCATCTAATTTATCTTCACGTATCTTTAATAATATATGTAGAATAATTAAATCACTTATGGGTTTTAATGTTTTGAATAAGAACAGATTCCTTAATTCCTCTCAACTGTATAGTACTAATGAACGAGTTACTTACCTTCGGTAACGACTTTTCTGGTGGATACATTAGCTACCTGTGGATTCCTCACCTAATGAATACTCCCATGGCGCCAGCATTCGATGGAAATCTTCTTACTAGTCTCTGCACGTTGACGAGGACGTCACTCTAGCCCACGCGACGCCGTCTGACGTCATACAGGCAATAAGAGGTCCTCGACGACGTGCGGACGTCAGTACCAATCATTTTTTACGTGCATGAGAACAACCAGGCAATGTAATGAAAGAGCAAGGCAACATCCCATTACATTGTAAAAATACACAACATTGCATGAATAACTGTAAATCTTTTTTATATATATATATAACTCTCTTTTTTTAACATATATATATACACATCAAGTATATACACAAAGATATATACATATATACATATATAAATATATTATACACAACATCTATTGCACCCTCGAAGACCAAGAGGAGCGCACTCAAGGATTACTTGGTAAGACCAGAAAGGCAACGGGGAGGCGGGTGGGACCGTGAGGAATCCACAGGTAGCTAATGTATCCACCAGAAAAGTCGTTACCGAAGGTAAGTAACTCGTTCTTCTGATGGATACAACTACCTGTGGATTCCTCACCAAATGAATAGAGTCCCAAAGCAGTACCACTCCCGGTGGTGGGTGCCGAAATGGTCAAACCAAGAAATCCTGCAGCACTGACCGTGCAAAATGGCCGTCCCTTCTAACCTCAGAATCCAAACAGTAATGTTTTGCAAAAGTGTGAAGGGACGACCAAGTTGCGGCCTTGCAGATGTCGACCACAGGAACACCTCTGGCCAAGGCCGAAGTGGCCGACTTAGCTCTGGTGGAATGAGCTCTAATGCCCTCAGGAGGATCCTTCTTTGCCAAAGCGTAACATATTTTAATGCAAAGAACAACCCACCTGGATAGTGTTCTCTTGTGGACTGCCTTTCCTCTCCTCTTGCCCACGTATCCAATAAACAGCTGATCCTCCAGCCTGAAATCCTTTGTTCTATCAATAAAGAAGCTCAACGCCCTCTTTGGGTCCAGACGGTGCAGTCTTTCTTCCTCTTTGGAAGGATGAGGCGGAGGATAGAACGTGGACAAAGTAATTGCCTGAGCCAAATGGAAGGGTGAAACAACCTTCGGGAGGAAAGCAGCCTTGGTCCTCAACACCACCTTATCCCCATAAAAAGTTGTATAAGGGGGCTTTACTGATAAGGCCTGCAACTCACTCACTCTCCTTGCTGATGTTATAGCTATCAGGATGACTGTTTTTAAAACCAAATACCTTAAGGGGCAAGAATGCATAGGTTCAAAAGGGGACCCCATAAGGAAAGTCAGGACCAAGGACAAATCCCATTGCGGCATAACGAATGGCTTTGGAGGATATTTATTTAGAAGACCTTTCAAGAATCTGATAACAATAGGGGATTTAAATAAAGATGGTTGGTCTGGAAGACATATGAAGGCTGACAAGGCCGATAAATAACCCTTAATGGTAGCCACTGCACAACCTTTCTGCGCTAGAGACAGAGCAAAAGACAAAACGTCCGATAGATGAGCATGCAAAGGATCAATCTGCCTCTCTCCACACCACGCAACAAATTTAGACCATCTATTAGCGTAGATAGATTTAGTGGAGTGTCGCCTGGCCGCTAATATAACATCCACTACCTCAGGTGGGAGAGAGAAGGAACTCAGGTTGCCCCGTTCAATCTCCAGGCATGTAGGTGCAGACTCTGGAGGTTGGGGTGTAGAACCTGCCCCTGCGACTGCGAGAGGAGGTCTGCCCTGAAAGGGAGACGGAGCGGAGGGCACATTGAGAGTTGGAGAAGGTCGGAGTACCATACCCTCCTTGGCCAATCCGGAGCTATTAGGATGACTAGAGCCCGGTCCTGGCGAATCTTCCTCAATACTCGAGGAATCAAGGGTATGGGAGGAAACGCGTAAAGCAACTGGCCGCACCAGGTTATTTGAAACGCGTCCCCCAACGTTCCCTGCATCGGATACTGGAGGCTGCAGAATAACGGACAATGCGCGTTCTCTCGAGTGGCAAACAGATCTACCCGAGGAAACCCCCACCTCTGGAAGATTAAACGGACTTGATCTGGATGGAGACGCCACTCGTGGTCTGCCGAGAAATGGCGACTGAGACTGTCCGCACGCACGTTCAAGACTCCGGCCAGATGGTTTGCTATCAAGCAAATCTGATGGTCCTTTGCCCAGGACCATAGTCGAAGAGCTTCTCTGCAGAGAAGGTACGACCCCACTCCTCCCTGCTTGTTTATGTACCACATCGTGGTAGTATTGTCCGTTAGGACCTGTACCGACTGACCACGAAGGGAAGGGAGGAAGGCCTTGAGAGCCAGACGTACAGCCCGTAACTCTAACAGATTGATGTGAAACATCTGTTCCTCTGGAGACCAAAGACCTTTGATCTCCAGATCCCCCAGATGAGCTCCCCACCCTAGAGTGGAAGCATCCGTTATGACTGTGGCCACTGGTGGCGACTGCTGGAACGGCTTTCCTTGTGAAAGATTGTTGCTTGCAATCCACCACTTCAAATCCACAGCAGCATCTCTGGAGATCTTGACAGTACTCTCTAGATCCCCTTTGTGTTGAGACCACTGCCTTCGGAGGCACCACTGAAGAGCCCTCATGTGCCAGCGAGCATGCGTGACCAACAGAATGCAGGAGGCAAACAGACCGAGCAGACGAAGGACCTTGAGGACTGGAACTACCGCTCCATTTCGAAACATTGGAACCAAATCCTGAATATCTTGAATCCGCTGAGGCGGAGGAAAGGCCCGACCCAATGTTGTATCCAGTACTGCCCCTATGAACAGGAGGCGCTGAGAGGGCTCTAGGTGAGATTTGGGCTCGTTCACCGAAAAACCCAGGTCGAACAACAACTGGGTTGTTGACTGCAGATGATGCGACACAAGCTCCGGGGACTTGGCTTTGATCAACCAGTCGTCCAAGTAAGGGAATACTGCTATCCCCTTCCTTCTGAGCTCTGCCGCAACCACCGACATCACCTTCGTGAAGACTCGAGGTGCTGAAGTAAGACCAAACGGAAGGACCGCAAACTGATAGTGCTGCGATCCCACCACAAACCGGAGATACTTCCTGTGTGACTTGAGTATCGGAATATGAAAGTAAGCATCCTGCAAGTCGACAGACACCATCCAGTCTTCCTTGTTCAACGCCAAGAGCACCTGTGCTAGGGTCAGCATCTTGAACTTTTCCTGCTTGAGGAACCAATTCAAGATCCTCAGGTCCAGGATTGGTCTCAAACGACCATCCTTCTTGGGAATCAGGAAATACCTTGAGTAACATCCTCGACCCCTTTCCTGCTCTGGGACCAACTCCACCGCGCCCTTTGAAAGGAGGGCTTGTACCTCCTGTTCTAGCAACAGGAGGTGTTCTTCTGAACAATAAGAAGGACGGGGCGGGATGAGGGGCGGGAACTCCCGAAAGGGAAGGGTGTAGCCTTTTCCCACAATACTGAGAACCCAAGTGTCCGTTGTAACAGTCTTCCATTTGGTGAGAAAATGCTGTAATCTTCCCCCTACAGGAGAGGAGTGAGTGGGAAATGGTGGAAGCCTAAGGCTGCTTCCCCTGCTGCACCCCGCCAGAGGATGAGGAAGAGGCAGAGTGCTGCTGAGAGGCTCCTCTGGTGCGGACCCTACCTCTCCCCCTAAAAGATCTATAGGGATGGGAAGAGGCAGGTTGCTGATATCTTCCCCGAAAGGAAGAGGAGGAAGAGCCACGCCCAAATCCACGAAACCTCCTGAAAAATCTGGAAGAGGCCGTGGAAGAAGGAGCTTGGAGCCCTAACGACTTAGCCGTGGCCCTGCTTTCCTTAAAACGTTCCAAGGCCGAATCAGCCTTGGCTCCAAACAGTTTGTCCCCATCAAACGGGAGATCCAACAATGTGGACTGTACATCCGCAGAAAAGCCCGAGTTACGGAGCCAGGCCTGTCTCCTTGCCACCACAGTTGTGCCCATTGCTCTGGCTACCGAGTCGGTGGTATCCAGTCCCGTCTGGATAATCTGGGTCGCAGCAGCCTGGGCATTTGAAACAAGATCCAAAAGACCCTGGGGAAGCTCTGTAAATGATGAGGAAATGTCATCCATCAGAGCATGAATATACCTCCCCAGGATACAGGTTGCATTGGTGGCTTTTAACGCCAGACTGCAGGACGAAAAAATCTTCTTGGACTGCGCCTCTAGTTTCTTCGAATCTCTGTCCCCAGGCACCGTCGGGAAAGAACCAGGCGCTGATTTGGATGAACAGGAGGCCTGCACCACCAAGCTCTCCGGCGTAGGGTGTCTAGATAGAAAACCAGGGTCAGTCGGAGCCGCCCGATATCTCCTGGCCACGGCTCTGTGAACTGCTGGGGAAGATGCCGGCCTCTTCCACACCTCTAACACCGGATCCAGCAGAGCGTCATTAAATGGCAAAAGAGGCTCCGCCGCAGCTTAGGCCGGATGTAGCACCTCTGTTAAAAGGTTTTGTTTAGCCTCCACCACCGGCAAAGGCAGGTCCAAAAAACTAGCTGCCTTCCGTACCACTGCATGAAAGGAAGCAGCCTCCTCAGTGTATTCTCCCGGGGACGAAAGATCCCACTCAGGGGAAGTGTCCAGCCCACTGGCCGACTCCAGACCACGCAGCCCATCACCCGAGTCCTCTAGCTCTCCTTCCTCCAGGGCTCGTTGGTACTCCTGCTCCTTTAATACACGGAGAGCACGTCTCCTCGAATGAAGCCGTTGTTCAATACGCGGAGTCGACAATGCCTCCGCCGAAGTCGAAGATCGGCGCCGATCTTCAGAAGCCACCGACGCCGCGTCCGGCGCCACAGGTAACTTCGGCGCCGACGAAAGAGGAGCTGAAGCAGATGGACCCACCGGAGTCACAGGCCGAAATCCCGACGTCGACGGGATGGAAATCCCCGGGGCCAATCCTTCTGAAGCCACCGGAGCGGCCACCGGCGCCGACACTGGCGCCGAGCCCACGTTCCCAAAAGGGAGAAAGGGCATAAAGGGTGCCGGCCGAAGAGGCGCAGGATCACCCAATGAAAAGGCCAAAGGCCCAGCCGGAGCACCCCCTGGAGCCATCTGTTGGAAGATGGCATACATCGCATTCAAGAATGCGGAACTATCGGCTCCAGGGGTGGGAAAAGCCGGATACTGGGGTGCCTGTCTCGGAGGCGACCCCGACGCCGGCCTCGACGTCTGCAACGCCGGAGAAAACACCTGAGGCTCCAAAACCTCAATCACCGACGCCTGTCCAGGTGAAGTTGGAGACGCCAGAGAGGGCAACGGCGTCGAAGGATGCGGCGTAACCGTGGGACTGATCTCCCATGTCCTTCGGCGCCGATCCGAAGACCTGGAACGAGTCTCCTTCGAATGACGCCGAGATTCTCTACGGCGCCGGGAGTCTCGATGACGCCGATGTCTTGGAGAAGAAGACTTCTTGTGATGCTTCTCCTTCGATTTCGCCATAAACAGCTTCGCCTCACGTTCCTTGAGGGCCTTTGGATTCATGTGCTGGCATGAATCACAAGTCGAGACGTCGTGGTCGGAGCTCAAACACCAAAGGCAATCGGAATGAGGATCCGTCACCGACATCTTGCCTCCACACTCACGACAAGGCTTGAATCCAGACTTTCTCTGCGACATTATTACCACAGCGAAAGACTACGCAGCAAAAATACACTGTAACCACAAAAGTAACAGTTGCTCCCTCGAAGATAACCGTTTCGAATGCACGGAAAAAAGGGAACTGACGTCCGCACGTCGTCGAGGACCTCTTATTGCCTGTATGACTTAGGACGGCGTCGCGTGGGCTAGAGTGACGTCCTCGTCGACGTGCAGAGACTAGTAAGAAGATTTCCGTCGAATGCTGGCGCCATGGGAGTATTCATTAGGTGAGGAATCCACAGGTAGTTGTATCCATCAGAAATCATGATTAATGAAGAAGTGATGTATTGGAAGTCTTGGAAAACTATGTGAATTTCACTTGCTTCTCAATTGTTTCATAAGAATGTTATCATTCTATTTTTGAGTTATAAAACATTTATAATCTTCCTTCTTTTTGTAGGAAACAACAATACCATAAATTGGTATTAGTTTTGCAGGACTTATCTTTTCTTAATTCTGATGTTCTTTCTCAAGATGGATCCTATATTATTTTATTTCAATATCCTACAATTTGTAAAGCTTCAAAATAGTGTTATCCATTAATAACAATGTAAGAATAAAATCTAACGATGAACAAATTTCAGAAATCTGAATCGAATTTTGAATGGTCTGTTAGTATTTAGAAAACAAATATCAGACATTGAGACCTGCTAGTACATCCGAATCATTAACCTGCTTTTTACGTAGAGCTCTTGTCACACCCTCAATGTTATTTAAATTACATCTACATTCAGATTATTTGTATTGGTCATGTGAAAACTTTACTGCCATGCTCGTCCATTTTCTTTTAATGCCAAGCTGCTAAAAAATTGTGAAAGATTTGAAAAAATGTATATTATAATTGTAGGTATGAATGTCTCATTTAGTTGCAGTAATGTTTTATTTGGTAGTCTTATAGGTGAGTGGAAAACTCTTCCTGTGAAAGAGAATGGCTATCCAACAGGTAGCTATTGATTTGAAAGGATAATAAGATTATATCTTAGGTTGCCTGGTAGAATGGTACATGTTTTTATTAGAAAGTTGATAATATTAAATTCTATAAATGGGAACCTCAAGACATGAGAGAATTAATGTGGTACCCTTTTACTAACTTGTCCAATAATACTTGTATTTATAGATCTGAAAGATTACTTCAAAGTGTTGGCGATTTCCAGGCCTCCTTATAACTACTGTTTTCTTTCAAAACCTTGTTGTGCACACACTTATAAATTAATGGAATGTTACAATTTAGCACATAGGTTTATTTTCTCTTTTCTATCTCTCCTTTTTCCTTTCTTTTTTTTCTATTTTCATTTCATATTAAATATTTTTTTTTCTTATTATGTTCTTACGATGATCTCAGCTACTCATTGTACATTGCACTACTACTTGTTTCATTTCCAGTAACTGTTCAAAGGATTTTATATTTCACAGCTTTACACTTTCAAATTGATAGCATATTTATTTATCAAATACATCAAACTTCAATGGAAGGAAAGGCTGATGATGGACCGCCCAGAACAGAGTCGAGGTACAGCAGTATATCAGGGGCAGGTTAGAACTGTTCTTGTCAATATTTCACTGGAATTCGGGTCAGGCACTCTGATCACAGCCCTACTTCTTCCCTTTTCCATCAAATAAGATCCATATTACATTTTACAATCTAAAGTCACTGTGCAGGAGGAAAGTGGGAAGGGAGTACGAGAGAAAAGGAATACTAAGGGTCTCATAACGAGTTTGGGGGACCCAACACGGGACCATCAAACTTGCAGGGAGTGGTGTCCCCCGTCCTCCAGTCCTATTACAAGTTTTCCGCTGGCCCGACCTGGCTGAACAACAGAAAACTTGAAATAGAGCACTCCTGCTGGTCTGACTGGCGGGAACAGTACTACTAGATAGCACTTGATTCTCTTAAAGAAGCTGAGTGCTATCTTGTAGCAGAGGGGGGTAGTAGACATATGTGCCCATCCCACTTTACGAGGGGGTGAGCACAGTTAAGATTAAAAAATACAACTGTAGAGTTACTATCTGTAACATTATTGGCATACTTGGGGCAGCGATAGACCACATGTAGTTCAACACAGTGGAGGCAGAGGCTGCCACCTTTGCTACCTATAAATCAATTTGAAAACATAGAGAAACAGGCAACCCTTGATGAAAATAATGCACACCGGGGCATTCATCTCTGCCTTCTAACTTCTTTGCTGTGAGACATCGAACAGCCAATGGGAAGGAGGGATTACTGTGCGCATGTGTTATACATACTTTTTTAAGCAAGTTTATATTTTTACAATGTAATTTGTATGGGTGTACATCATCAATAATATTTTTTTCTAATTTGTGTTTATGTGTCCATGCACTAGTGCAGATTTAGGACTTTCAGAAATTCACAAGAGTTTATAGACGTAAGCCTGGTAAAAGTACTCCTAGTAAATGTAATATTCATTTTCTCATGGGTAAACATGTACACATATCAGCTCATGCTAAAATCTAGCGAGCAACTACAAATTTACATTCCCTTCACCCCTTTCTCCCACCATGAAAGTGCTTTACTCCTGCTTTTGGCACAAATTAATTTCCAACTTTTTCCATTGTGGGAACAGATTAAAGAAGACTTTGAAAATATTTTTAGATATGAATTTGTGGGTGCGCACAGACACAGAGAATTACAACTCTGGAACTACTTACAGCGTCTGTAAGGACTGGATTATAAAATGTATGGTATTTGTGGGGTAGTAAATTCACACTTGTAAAAACCTAAACCATACAGTAACATACAATCACATGCTTATCCACATAGAATGGGGAATAACTGTGTAGGCCTGATTTTACCAGGTGGACATATTCACTGTATCAATTTTCTGTGGGTTATTAATGCTCACTTTTACACCTGTTCTGGGCAGGTTGAACACATGAGTGAAACATCTGCTTCAGGGCAAGGGAAAGGAAGGAGTGTGGTGGGAAGGGTGGGAGAAGGCTAGGGACACTGCAGTCTGGTCTCTGTATGCCGTGGTTGACAGCTGGATGGATAGGGGCAGGAAAACGTGTCAAGAATGCTATGTAGCCAGTATTGAAAGCAGGTTTACTGGCCATATTTTCCAGCTAGTATGATTGGGCCCGTTGGTCTTCCCCATGGAAAATCTAGGTGTGAGAACCACAAATCACTAATGATTAAGCAGAGTGGAATTTCATACCAAGATTCAGCCCTGCTCAACTTCTAATCGGGGTCTGTACAGACTTACAAAAAGGTGGCTAATTCTGAAGCATGCCAGACTCAAACCCTGATACCACATGAGTCCTGGCACAAACAAGAAAGCAGTTAGCAGAGCTATTATATAATGAAAACGCAGTCATAATTTTTCACCTCTGTGAATGTAAGCAAAGGAACAAGTGGATTTTTTCTTTTACATGACATGCAGATTTCAGAAACATCTCTGTAGCCCATACCTTTGGGAATTGTATTAATGAGTATGAGATAGTGGTTCAGGAGTACTACTACACATACTAATTAATGAATTTCTAAATTGCCCCAAACGTTATTTCACACATATATGTAACGGTGGTACTAATTGTGCACAAATGTGCTCCTTTACTCAAAAGTGTGAGTGGACATTTTTCAGTAGCTTCACTAACAATTATACACATAACTGCTGAAGTACACATAATGGTCATGCTACGTACAAACTTGCGTCATAGCAAAACAATGGTGGTAAAGCAGACGCAAAGGTGTAACTGCAGAAACTTTCACTGATGGTACCTTAATAAACAAATATTCCTATAAACAATAAAAGCATTACAGTGCATTTAAATTAAGTCACTGCCCCAACAACTACCACACTACATGCGCATGTGCAAATGTAGACTGGATTTTTCAGTTACCGTGCTTGTTGTTATACATAAGTATAAACATAGTTATATGTAGATGCGTAAAACTTCATCTCATTACTAACACTGTTAAGTGTGGCAAAGGACTATGAATTACAAGAGGCAAAGACCATTGTGGGTCATGCCCATTCCCTACGTCAATAATGTTAATAAACAGAATAATACTATCTGAGCGTCTGCATATGTGGTGTATGCCAGGCCATTTTTTCATGTGTATTTGTTTTAAAAACGGCATTTAACCAAAACCAAGATGCAAGGGATTACATGTGTGCAGTCAGGTCAAATTACTTGGAAGGTGCCAGACTTCTTCTGTGTAAAGTAACTAACTGTAATATTTATTCTGGAAAGCAGAAACCGTATTTTCCCCATGTCAATTTTGTCAGACTGTGGTAATAAATTGGAATGTGATCTCTCCATTGTGGTCATAAACATGAAAATGTGCTGCTGCATTTATTTCCTCTGCTATTGCTGGCATAAATAGGACATGTGCAATATGCTATTTATTACCGTTGATAACTGTGGAGGGGGCCAGAACTCCCAAGAGACTAAGGGGGTCATTCCGACCCTGGCGGTAAATACCGCCAGGGCCGGGGTCGGCGGTAGCACCGCCAACAGGCTAGCGGTGCTCCGCCGGGCATTCTGACCGCGGCGGTACATCCGCGGCGAGAAGCGGAAAGCCGGCGGTGTACCGCCGACTTTCCGCTGCCCATGGGAATCCGCCATGGCGGCGCAGCTTGCTGCGCCGCCATGGGGATTCTGACACCCCATACCGCCATCCTGTTCCTGGCGGGTCGCCCGCCAGGAACAGGATGGCGGTATGGGGTGTCGTGGGGCCCCTGGGGGCCCCTGCAGTGCCCATGCCAATGGCATGGGCACTGCAGGGGCCCCCGTAAAAGGGCCCCACAAAGAATTTCAGTGTCTGCTTTGCAGACACTGAAATTCGCAACGGGTGCAACTGCACCCGTCGCACATTCCTACTCTGCCGGCTCCATTCGGAGCCGGCTTCCTCGTGGGAAGGGTGTTTCCCACTGGGCTGGCGGGCGGCCTTTTGGCGGTTGCCCGCCAGCCCAGTGGGAAACCCAGATTGACCGCCGCGGTCTTTTGACTGCGGTACGGTCTTCTGGCGGTTCCCCCTTGGCGGCGGTTCCCGCCGCCCGCCAAGCTTAGAATCAGGCCCTAAGGGGGTCATTCTAACCCTGGCGGTCCAAGACCGCCAGGGCTAAAATGACGGGGGCACCGCCAACAGGCTGGCGGTGCCCCGCTGGGCATTCTGACCGCGGCGGTTTGACCGCGGTCAGAATTGGAAAACCGGCGGTCTCCCGCCGGTTTTCCGCTGCCCATTTGAATCCCCCATGGCGGCGCAGCTCGCTGCGCCGCCATGGGGGATTCTGACAGCCCATACCACCATCCTGTTCCTGGCGGTTCGCCCGCCAGGAACAGGATGGCGGTATGGGTTGTCGTTGGGCCCCTGGGGGCCCCTGCAGTGCCCATGCCAATGGCATGGGCACTGCAGGGGCCCCCGTAAGAGGGCCCCACAAAGAATTTCACTGTCTGCATTGCAGACAATGAAATTCGCGACGGGTGCCACTGCACCCGTCGCACCTTCCCACTCCGCCGGCTCCATTCGGAGCCGGCGTCCTCGTGGGAAGGTCGCTTTACACTGGGCTGGCGGGCGGCCTTTTGGCGGTCGCCCGCCAGCCCAGTGTAAAACCCAGAATACCCGCAGCGGTCTAATGACCGCGGTGCGGTATTCTGGAGGGGGGAACTCTGGCGGGCGGCCTCCGCCGCCCGCCAGGGTGAGAATCAACCCCTAAGTAGTTTCCTATGTACGTTAAAATGGAAATGGCACTTTTTACACCCTCCATCTCTTTACCTCCTCATCCCCATCTTGTCAGATCTGCACAAAACCTGCCATCATGATCTCGGATGGGATCTCGGACGGGATTAACCTGTTTTTTGTTTTGTTTTTTAGTTTTGTACATAATCGTCAAAAGACACACATATATTACGAAATATTGTTTGTTTTTGTTGGGGTCTAAAAGGACTTCCTGGAGTTATCTGAGAACAACTGCAAAGGGTATTGGAACCTTGTTGGGCATGCTGTAGTGGGGTTGTAGAATCATCAGAATACGCAGACCATATGGCCTCCCCATACTGCTGCGATTGGCCACCCACAGCAAGTTAGATGCAGAGTCTCCCTGTCGACATGCTGCTCATGAGCTTGTTCATACACACAGGGTTTGCTTCTGCCATAAGCCATACCCTTTGGTCACTCCCCCCCGCCCCCCCCTACATGCACAGCTATGCGAGTTATGGACTTCGGTAGGAACCATAACTATTAATGTGTCGTTTTCTATAAATCTGTTTTTATAACCTGTGTTTGGTTCTCATAACCATACCTAATAAAAACGTCAGTTTAACATGTTATATATATTTACACACACGTGCATAATATATACATATCTATATGCAAGTGTGTGTGTATACCTGCATAGATACACACACACACGGCTTTGAACGTTGCAACGTTTGAGGGTCGATGCAGCACTTTATTGTACAGAGGGCAATAAGATAAATATGAATTAGTTGGGTTTTCGTGTAAGCAAAGCTCTTTACTTGTGCCCCAATATTCTATTTCTAGCTTGCAGCAAAAGAAGTATGTGTTTTTAACGAACTTACCAATCCACAGTTTTTGTCCTTCGCTATTGAAGAGTGGCCTTCTCCTCCTTAATACGAGCTGTGAATATAAAATAAAACGCTGAAGCTCATGCAAGAGCAATTTAAACTTGCAATGGTGACAACGTTTCAATAATCCAAAAGCTGTTTGTTATCCAAAGTAAGTCTGCTGGGTTTTAGAATTCAAATGAAGGGAAAGGACCAATAATATCACTTGTTTTATTATGTTTATAGTCCATTGATGAGATGTGGGTATTTTCCGAAATAATATGACATGCTCACCCTCATTTCTTGCGAGTTTGAATGGGATTATACTCACCCCTGATCGACAAAGGACAACGAAACATACATTACAGCACTTCACTTTCTACTCGAAAAAAATGAAAGTAAGACTGGAATTTCCAGTCTACAAATAAAATGGTAAACACAAAAAAATCAAAATCGAAATAATGGATTGCAAATACTGTAATACCTTATATCAGCAGGCCGTCGCTGCTGGGCAGTCTAGGTAGACGGTTGTCACTCAACGAAGAACAGCATATTTTGCAGGTACGCACTCTGTATAAGGGACACCGGCTCATACCAACGCAACATACGCCGCGAAAGTCCCATTTATTTCCCCCACATCATGAGCTTCACTGAACAATTTATATGCAACGTACCCTTTGCGCCCTTTAGTTCGACTCTTGCTCCAGACTATGCCGGGAGGTGGCGTGAGGCTATCCAGCTCTTACAATGGGCAGTCCTGCAGCGCGCACCATGAGAACTCTTTGAACCACCCGCGCGGCTTCAATTCGCCAAAGACAGCCCTCGCGGTCAGCCCCTGGGTTTGAATCTCAACTGCAAGCATCCGATGACGTAATCGCCTAGTCCTTCTAGCTGAATCGTGGGGGAGAGGTCAAATACAGGACACCACTGGAATTAGAAAAAAAGACGACGAAATTAAAGTTAACTGTAACTTTCATGAGGCTCTTAGATACTCTTCAGATCCCTTTGCTAGTGAAGTAGAAGTCTTCTTTCACGCTTTGCAAAAAGTGTAATTAAATTAAAAAACAGCCTGCCTACACAAACGAGCACAGGCTACATATTTTCCAATATCTGCCTGTATACTCCGTTCTATACCTGCAGGGCCACCCCCCCTCCCCCTTCCTCCAGTGCTGAGCCCTTTTTTGGTTATTTGGGGTAGTTCGCGCTTAGGCCTTCATAACTTTTTGTCCACATAAGCTATCCACGCCAAATTTGCGTCCTTTTTTTTCCAACATCCTAGGGACTCTAATGGTACCCAGAGTTTGTGGTTCCCCCTGGAGGAGACCAAGAAATTAGCCAAAATACTGGGAAAAGTTAGTTTTTTCAAAAACAAAATGGGAAAAAAGGGCTGCTGAAGAAGGCTTGTGGTTTTTTCCCTGAAAATGCCATCAACAAAGGGTTTCTGGTGCTGAAATCACCATCTTCCCACCTTTCAGGAACGGGCAGACTTGAATCAGAAAACCACATTTTTCAATACAAATTTGGCATTTGACTGGGACATACCCCACTTTGACTATTTTTGGTTCTTTCAGCCTCCTTCCAGTTAGTGACAGGAATGGGTGTGAAACCAATGCTGGATCCCGGAAAGCTAAACATTTCTGAAAACTAGACAAAATTCTGAATTCAGCAAGGGGGCATTTGTGTAGATCCTACAAGGATTTCCTACAGAAAATAACAGCTGAAATAAAAAAATATTGAAATTGAGCTGAAAACAACAGCCATTTTTCTTTATGTTTTACTCTGTAACTTTTTCCTGCGATGTCAGATTTTTGAAAGCAATATACCGTTATGTCTGCTGGACTCTTCTGGTTGCGGGGCTATAAAGGGCTTGTAGGTTCATGAAGAACCCTAGGTACCAAGAGCCAATAAATGAGCTGCACCCTGCAGTTGGTTTTCATTCTATACTGGGTATACAGCAATTCATTTGCTGAAATATGAAGAGTGAAAAATAGGTATCAAGAAAACCTTTGCATTTCCAAAATGGGCTCAAGATAAGGTTTTGAGGAGCAGTGGTTATTTGCACATCTCTGAATTCCGGGGTGCCCATACTAGCATGTGAATTGCAGGGCATTTCTCAAATAGACGTCTTTTTTACACACTCTCTTATATTTGGAAGTCAAAAATGTAGAGAAAGATAAGGGTCAATAACACTTGTTTTGCTATTCTATGTTCCCCAAGTCTCCCGATAAAAATGATACCTCACTTGTGTGGGTAGTCCTAGCGCCCGCGACAGGAAATTCCCCAAAACACAACATGGACACATCCCATTTTTTTGACAGAAAACAGATCTGTTTTTTGCAAAGTGCCTAGCTGTGGATTTTGGCCTATAGCTCAGCCGGCACCTAGGGAAACCTACCAACCCTGTGCATTTTTTAAAACTAGAGACCTAGGGGAATCCAAGATGGGGTGACTTGTGGGGCTCTGACCAGGTTCTGTTACCCAGAATACTTTGTAAACCTCAAAATGTGGCTAAAATAACACATTTTCCTCTCATTTCGGTGACAGAAAGTTCTGGAATCTGAGAGGAGCCACAAATTTCCTTCCACCTAGCGTTCCCCCAAGTCTCCCGATAAAAATGATACCTCACTTGCGTGGGTAGGCCTAGCGCCAGCGACAGGAAATGCCCCAAAACACAACGTGGACACATCCCATTTTTTGACAGAAAACAGAGCTGTTTTTTACAAAGTGCCTACCTGTAGATTTTGGCCTCTAGCTCAGCCGGCACATAGGAAAACCTACCAAACCTGTGCATTTTTGAAAACTAGAGACCTAGGGGAATTCAAGATGGGGTGACTTGTGGCGATCTGACCAGGTTCTGTTACCCAGAATCCTTTGCAAACCTCAAAACGTGGCTAAAAAAACACGTTTTCCTCACATTTCAGTGACAGAAAGTTCTGGAATCTGAGAGGAGCCACAAATTTCCTTCCACCCAGCGTTCCCCCAAGTCTCCCGATAAAAATGATACCTCACTTGTGTGAGGAGGCCTAGCACCCGCAACAGGAAATGCCCCAAAAAACAACGTGGACACATCCCATTTTTTGACAGAAAACAGAGCTGTTTTTTGCAAAGTGCCTACCTGTAGATTTTGACCTCTAGCTCATCCGGCACATAGGGAAACCTACCAAACCTGTGCATTTTTGAAACTAGAGACCTAGGGGAATCCAAGATGGGGTGACTTGTGGGGCTCTGACCAGGTTCTGTTACCCAGAATCCTTTGCAAACCTCAAAACGTGGCTAAAAAAACACGTTTTCCTCACATTTCAGTGACAGAAAGTTCTGTAATCTGAGAGGAGCCACAAATTTCTTTCTACCCAGCGTTCCCCCAAGTCTCCCGATAAAAATGATACCTCACTTGTGTGGGTAGGCCTAGCACCCGCAACAGGAAATGCCCCAAAACACAACGTGGACACATCCCATTTTTTGACAGAAAACAAAGCTGTTTTTTGCAAAGTGCCTACCTGTAGATTTTTACCTCTAGCTCAGCCGGCACATAGGGAAACCTACCAAACCTGTGAATTTTTGAAAACAAGAGACCTAGGGGAATCCAAGATGGGGTGACTTGTGGGGCTCTGACCAGGTTCTGTTACCCAGAATCCTTAGCAAACCTCAAAACGTGGCTAAAAAAACACGTTTTCCTCACATTTCAGAGACAGAAAGTTCTGAAATCTGAGAGGAGCCACAAATTTCCTTCTACCCAGCGTTCCCCCAAGTCTCCAGATACAAATGATACCTCACTTGTGTGTGTAGGCCTTGCGCCCGCAACAGGAAATGCCCCAAAACACAACGTGGACATATCCCATTTTTTTGACAGAAAACAGAGCTGTTTTTTGCAAAGTGCCTACCTGTAGATTTTGGACTCTAGCTCAGCCGGCATATAGGGAAACCTACCAAACCTGTACATTTTTTAAAACTAGAGACCTAGGGGAATTCAAGATGGGGTGACTTGTGGGGCTCTGACCAGGTTCTGTTACCCAGAATCCTTTGCAAACCTCAAAACGTGGCTAAAAACACACGTTTTCTTCACATTTCAGTGAGAGAAAGTTCTGGAATCTGAGAGGAGCCACAAATTTCCTTCCACCCAGCGTTCCCACAAGTCTCCAGATAAAAATGATACCTCACTTGTGTGGGTAGGCCTAGCACCCGCAATAGGAAATGCCCCAAAACACAACGTGGACACATCCCATTTTTTGACAGAAAACAGAGCTGTTTTTTGCAAAGTGCCTACCTGTAGATTTTGACCTTTAGCTCAGCCGGCACATAGGGAAACCTACCAAACCTGTGCATTTTTGAAAACTAGAGACCTAGGGGAATCCAAGATGGGGTGACTTGTGGGGCTGAGCCCTTTTTTGGCTATTTGGGGTAGTTCGCGCTTAGGCCTTCATAACTTTTTGTCCACATAAGCTATCCACGCCAAATTTGCGTCCTTCTTTTTCCAACATCCTAGGGATTCTAATGGTACCCAGAGTTTGTGGTTCCCCCTGGAGGAGACCAAGAAATTAGCCAAAATACAGTGAAAATTTCATTTTTTTAAAATAAAATGGGAAAAAAGGGCTGCCGAAGAAGGCTTGTGGTTTTTTCCCCTGAAAATGCCATCAACAAAGGGTTTCTGGTGCCGAAATCTCCATCTTCCCACCTTTCAGGAACGAGCAAACTTGAATCAGAAAACCACATTTTTCAACACAAATTTCGCGGTGACGTCACAAAGGGGCGGGTGGGGGGAGACACAGAAACTTCTGTGTCTCTCTGGGACATAAAAATAAATAAAAAATCGCACCCGAGGATTTATTAACCCCCTCCCTGGTGTCGCCCACTGGTCGTGACCCGCACCAGGGAGGTAGTGCGGGCGTCGGCCAGTGGCCGACGCCCGCAGTGAAGGGGTTAAGCATCGCAGTACGCTCAAGTTCTCAACAGATACAAAGGGTAAGTAGGAGGAGCTTGATGATATAATGATATACATGCTAACAGCTGTAATGATATACATGCAAACATCTAGAAACATAAAGGGAAGAT
Source organism: Pleurodeles waltl (assembly GCF_031143425.1). Taxonomy (NCBI): domain Eukaryota; kingdom Metazoa; phylum Chordata; class Amphibia; order Caudata; family Salamandridae; genus Pleurodeles; species Pleurodeles waltl. Next base: position 773,019,098 of record NC_090440.1, on the reverse strand, counting down.
TTAAAGAAAAACATTAGTTTCATAAAACGCGGCATATTGAAGAAGGTTTTAAGTGACAGAAAATTAACTAGTGCCAATTTTCCTTAAAAAATGGGGAGCCTAATCTTGATGCCTGGAAAAAAAATATTGAGTAGTGCATGTTGGCTGAGAAAGTGATATACAAGAGGAGGAGTCGTACCAAAAAAGTATAGAACGCTTGGGAATCATATAAATGAGTATAACCCCCGTGTAGTGTCTTGCACGATTTAGAACAGAACCTTTCTGGCTCTCTGATGACTCCAGATCAGTGTGGCATAATCGCTACAATAGAATGTAGTGAAAGTTTGGTTAGGAATGTTGGAGTTCACAGGTACACGCAGAGTAATAAAGATGTGTGAGCTCAGTGTGTGGCCTAGTCATTCAGCAGGTAACAGGTTGAGGGAAACGCTACAACTGGTGATGAGATAGGGGATAAGTAACCCATGAAGAAAGTGTTCTCCTGGAGAGTGTGATGTGGTCAGAGCAGACTGCTTGTGCGTGCTACGCGTTCCTTCATCAAAGTGCAGAGTCGGCGATTAGCAAATGTAGAGTCAAAGCACAACTTTATCTGATGTGAAGTGTGTGAACGAAAAGAGCTTCACGGAACAGTCTATGCATCGTTGGTAAAGAAGTAACAGCCAAGATCTATAGAAAGGTACCACGCTGCCACGCAAAATAAAGTTACATGTTGTAAAGAGCATGAACGCTGAAAGCGGATTCAATCTGCTTTACAAAGAGCAGCTAAAGACAATTATCATTTTTCAAATAACGCTGCTAATAGAAGCGCTGTAAGGCAGAGATCAACCAGGTGTACAGAAAATGCAAACTGAAGTGTAAAAATAATAAAATAGATGACTTACCAAGCTCAATAAATGGAGTCATCATACCCCAGATGACAGTGTCCCCAAGAGAAGTGCCCGGGTTGTGCTAACAAACCATATCTACAGTGCCCAGAAACTTGGCAAAAGGCAGACGGAGCCCAACAAGGATGACCCGAGGCCAGCCATCGCAAGGCCAGGGCCGGCACATGAATGTAACTGATCCTGCTTTCCAGTCAGAGAGGCCAGGGAGAGCTCCGATCCTGATGTCAATAGGTTCCACACTGGTCTACAATGCTGCCGCTTTCCTGAAACTACCACTACCATCACCACCATTCAGCACTTCCAAAAAGCAAAATAGTGGCTATAGATGGACTGCATGGATAGAGACATTTGAAGATTTAATTGATGCACTTGAAGAGACTGATAGCAGGAAGGTTATCAAATAGCTCAAGAATCTTGCTGTTGATGGTGTGAATTAGATCATAAAGAAAATGCCAAGAACTGTTGAGGAAATCACATACTGTCAGATTAAGAATGCATTGAATCTTAAATTCAATCCAGTACCAAATGTTAATTATGAATGATACGTTTTCAGTCAAGAATGTCAAAGAATTGTTGAAACAATCCATGAATTTGTGGAAAGACTCAACATGTTCATCAATTTAATGATGAAGAATCTATGCGGCTTAGAGGAATGGATAGCTGTTTGTCCAATTCATTCAGGTGACGAGCGCTGAGAGAAATTCTTAGTCTGGAGCGAGTGT